>NC_138309.1:75972500-76552500 GCF_965601325.2 Salmo salar
GTCCATCCATCTACAGCATAGTAATGAAAGCCAAGAGGAAGTATTTTTGCCGTAGAGCCAACCCCAATTATCAAATCTGAACTATTTCAAAGATGAAGTTACTATAGGATTGGACCTTACAGGATTGGACCATACAGTATGTTCCCATCTCGCCTCTCTCTGTGTTTCTAACCTCTGATCTCCTCCTGTGTGGGACTGTGTTACAGGAAGCCAAAGACTTCAGTACAGATTTCATCTGTCCCCTGTGTGACAAGGACTGTATGACCCAGCACCAGCTCACTATGCACATCCGACAGGTAACACTACTATTCACAAGTATACATAAAGTAATGGAAGTAATAACCATAACATGTAGTAATTATACACTATAATCTCTCTCTCAGCACAACTCGGACAACGGGGCGACGGACCACTCATGCAGCATCTGTGGCAAGGCCCTGAGCTCAGCCAGCTCGCTGGACCGCCACATGCTAGTGCACAGCGGAGAGAGGCCCTACAAGTGCTCTTTCTGCGGACAGACTTTCACCACCAATGGCAACATGCACAGGTTAGACACCCACCCTCACTCACACTCACTCTAACTGGTTATCACATGGCTACCTGCTGATGTTTAGTCTTTGTGGTAAGGCCTGGTGTGATTTCTGCATTGTTTTCTGTTTTGTGTGTCAAACACAGAAACTCGAAGAAAACCATTGCTAATGGTGTTCACCTGTACAGTAGACGTTTCATTACCCGGGGTAGTTTACCTGTACAGTAGACGTTTCATTACCCGGGGTAGTTTACCTGTACAGTAGACGTTTCATTACCCGGGTAGTTACCTGTACAGTAGACGTTTCATTACCCGGGGTAGTTTACCTGTACAGTAGACGTTTCATTACCCGGGGTAGTTCACCTGTACAGTAGACGTTTCATTACCCGGGGTAGTTTACCTGTACAGTAGACGTTTCATTACCCGGGGTAGTTCACCTGTACAGTAGACGTTTCGTTACCCGGGGTAGTTCACCTGTACAGTAGACGTTTCGTTACCCGGGGTAGTTTACCTGTACAGTAGACGTTTCATTACCCGGGGTAGTTCACCTGTACAGTAGACGTTTCATTACCCGGGGTAGTTTACCTGTACAGTAGACGTTTCATTACCCGGGGTAGTTTACCTGTACAGTAGATGTTTCATTACCCGGGGTAGTTTACCTGTACAGTAGACGTTTCATTACCCGGGGTAGTTTACCTGTACAGTAGACGTTTCATTACCCGGGGTAGTTTACCTGTACAGTAGATGTTTCATTACCCGGGGTAGTTTACCTGTACAGTAGACGTTTCATTACCCGGGGTAGTTTACCTGTACAGTAGACGTTTCATTACCCGGGGTAGTTTACCTGTACAGTAGACGTTTCATTACCCGGGGTAGTTTACCTGTACAGTAGATGTTTCATTACCCGGGGAAGTTTACCTGTACAGTAGACGTTTCATTACCCGGGGTAGTTTACCTGTACAGTAGACGTTTCATTACCCGGGGTAGTTCACCTGTACAGTAGATGTTTCATTACCCAGGGTAGTTTACCTGTACAGTAGACGTTTCATTACCCGGGGTAGTTCACCTGTACAGTAGATGTTTCATTACCCGGGGTAGTTTACCTGTACAGTAGACGTTTCATTACCCGGGGTAGTTCACCTGTACAGTAGACGTTTCGTTACCCGGGGTAGTTCACCTGTACAGTAGACGTTTCGTTACCCGGGGTAGTTTACCTGTACAGTAGACGTTTCATTACCCGGGGTAGTTCACCTGTACAGTAGACGTTTCATTACCCGGGGTAGTTTACCTGTACAGTAGACGTTTCATTACCCGGGGTAGTTTACCTGTACAGTAGATGTTTCATTACCCGGGGTAGTTTACCTGTACAGTAGACGTTTCATTACCCGGGGTAGTTTACCTGTACAGTAGACGTTTCATTACCCGGGGTAGTTTACCTGTACAGTAGATGTTTCATTACCCGGGGTAGTTTACCTGTACAGTAGACGTTTCATTACCCGGGGTAGTTTACCTGTACAGTAGACGTTTCATTACCCGGGGTAGTTTACCTGTACAGTAGACGTTTCATTACCCGGGGTAGTTTACCTGTACAGTAGACGTTTCATTACCCGGGGTAGTTTACCTGTACAGTAGATGTTTCATTACCCGGGGTAGTTTACCTGTACAGTAGACGTTTCATTACCCGGGGTAGTTTACCTGTACAGTAGACGTTTCATTACCCGGGGTAGTTTACCTGTACAGTAGATGTTTCATTACCCGGGGAAGTTTACCTGTACAGTAGACGTTTCATTACCCGGGGTAGTTTACCTGTACAGTAGACGTTTCATTACCCGGGGTAGTTTACCTGTACAGTAGATGTTTCATTACCCGGGGTAGTTTACCTGTACAGTAGATGTTTCATTACCCGGGGAAGTTTACCTGTACAGTAGACGTTTCATTACCCGGGGTAGTTTACCTGTACAGTAGACGTTTCATTACCCGGGGTAGTTTACCTGTACAGTAGATGTTTCATTACCCGGGGTAGTTTACCTGTACAGTAGATGTTTCATTACCCGGGGTAGTTTACCTGTACAGTTTTTTTCCCCCTTCAAGCTTTAGAAAATTACTATTTATCTCGCAAGAAATGCCATGGACTGTGTAAAGATTGTATGCCAAGGAAGGCTGAGAGTATTACCAAGACTAAGGTTTTGATCTTTAAGCCTCTCTGTAAACATTACCTTTCCCAGCTATGACAGCAGCACCACCCAAACACATGTGCAGTCCTGCTCCCGCCACACAAATCCCAGCATTAGCACCTGTCGCCAGCTGCAAACGCGCCCTTTAGAATAGCCTAGCAGTTGATATAAAACACGATACTCAGTAAACAAACAAATCCCAGAGGGAAAGCATTGTTTTTTTTCTCTCCCAAAAAATGTCTGAATGCCTCAAACAAAAACACAATACACATATATACAAAGCCAATCATTGCACGGTACAGTCGCAAAGACCCTCCCCCCAGTGGTGCTGGGTCATTTTTTCAATTATAATTTTTCTTTTTTTACCAGAAATGACTAAGAATATAGATTCATCTTCAGTTCAGACATAATTCAGTGGGCATATTTTGGTCTGTTATGCCCACACACCAATGGTCAACAAGGCCTTAAGGGGAAAATGGGGTTGAATGAATAAATGAAAGAACCTGTTGACTTTTCAAGGTCCTGCCTGATGCTTATACCCCCTATCTTCAAGCTAACGTTTGTCAGGCCATTTACATGGAGGGGTGAGGGGTTAGGAGGACTGTGGCACAGAGATAAATGTATGGGCGTTATCAGGGGTTGCTGTTTAGGCAAAGCAGAACACAGGAAGTGGGAAGATGACGTTGGCCTCCTCCCCACTTCAACACACACACACAAACACACACACACACACACACACACACACACACACACACACACACACACACACACACACACACACACACACACACGACAACTGATGGGGTATCTGCTCCCAGCATGCTAGACTGAATTGACTAGAATCTACTGAATTTACTAGAATTGACTAGATTTGACTGAATTGAGTAGAATTTGGAGCTTGAGGTTTGAATGTGATGTGCTGATGTAAGAAGCGCCATCCCATTGAGTTGACCTGCCCTACAACATAAGCTTCTGAAGTGGTCCTGCTGCACAGTTAGTTAAGTTCTCCTGATGAAGTAGTGTTGTTGTGAAATCTAAACAGCTGGATGTTGAAGTCTGCTGTCTGCATGATAGGGATGCACCAGGACAGTAGTCTGCCTGCTCGGTAGATGCAGCTTTCTCATGCGCAAGGAATGAAGAGGTGTGGGCAGGAAACAATGAGTGTAGGCCGCCTCAATCTGAGAGAGAACGACTGTCAGAAAGACGTTTGTGTGTTGGTAGCTCAGTGCTCTCTAGTTTCACAGGATGTCAAAGGATGAGGATGAATTCTGTTTAGAAAATACTAGGCGATACTAAGTTGTTACTTTGCATATAAGTGTTCTTTTTCACCACTCTATTTAGCATTTTCTTAACACTCCAAAAAAGAAGCGACACTTTGGGGTAAGAAACTCAAAGCACACTGAGATGGAGTGGGCTCTATTCATTCTATTTCTATCTGCCACCTTCCTTGTGAATGTTCCACGGTACTGAATCCATCCAGCTCTGGGCTGATGTGATGGAGCTGTCCATATGACTGGCAGTGGAGCAGCCATTTTGTTGCCAGAACATCAAATGAAATGGGGCCTGCTGTTGTGAGCCGGTTGCCAAGGAGATACACCCCAACCCTATGAAGGGCCTGGTGAATAGACTGAGCCAGTCAGTAGTGGATGGTGTGCTTTTATTTGCTTTAACTCTTTATAGGAAAGGGAGGACATTAAAATGTGCTAGAAGAGAAGGCGAGAGAGAAACTGCGATGGTAAGGAGGAATGCCCTTGGTGTGACATTGCACAAGAGCAGGGAGCAGCATTTTGACGCTACAGCGCCCCCTGTCCACCCTCTGTGCTGGTGCAGTGGAATTTTTCAGTTTGGATGAGAAGAGACCTGTTGAATCATCAACCCCCACTGTCACAGTCTGAGGAGTTCTCTTTTTCTGTCTCTCTCGCTCTGTCTCTTCTTTTTGTTTTCTCTCATAAGAACACTATAAATGATATTGAAAGAATACATTTGTCTTTGATGGATAGCATCTTGATAAGTTGGTGTATTTTTACCCTTGGTGTAATGGGAGCTGTTTGAGTGCACTACAATATCCTGATGATAAATGTAAATTACACATTTCTTTAGATTTTTTATTTAAAAAATAGATAATTTTCTTCCAGTATAGATAACAAGGTATTTTGTCACATGGTAACCTCTGGTGCGGATCAAACCATCAACCAACTTGATAGACTGTGGAAATGTCTTGTAGGCAGGACAGGTGAATTGAGGAGAGTGGCTGAGGTGACACAAAGACAAGTTGGCTTCATCCAATCTCGCTGTGCTGACATGGAAGCTTGGCTCTCTCGGGATTGGCTGTGGCCGGGGGTCAGAGTCCAGGTGGATGCGGCTGCTGCCTGTCAGGTCCCCACATGGGCGGCCAGCTCGCTGCCTGCCTGCTATTTATAACTCAGGCACTGACGGCAGAGTGAAAGCCGAGACCTGTGCTGCCTACCCGGTGCTGGCTGACCTTTCCTCTCTGATGCTGGCGAATACACACAGTTTTACACAGACAAACACACTTATTGACACTGGCACACACACAGATGTACGTAGTCACTCTTACGCAAACACACGTATACACAGACATAGCTATATCACATATCCATGCACACACACACTATCAAAGTTACTCACAAAAAAGTTGGCCCACACAATTGCACAATCATGCCCCATCTTTATTCAAGCAGCAACTTGCCAACACAGAAGTATGAGTACACAGTCGCACACACTGAAATGTTAGCACACACACTGAAATGTTAGCACACACACTGAAATGTTAGCACACACACTGAAATGTTAGCACACACACTGAAATGTTAGCAAACATACAGAGGCCCTATGACTGGCTACTGATGCATGTCTCTGTGGGCTAGGCCTGTCAGGGATGTGCTGATGTGTTTGCCAGGGTCTTAGCCCTCTTGTCCCCCCTCCCTTCACACATGCACACACACACGCACACACATTTCCTTAAATCAACCGATGGCATTTGACCTTTCACCAGACAGATTAGAGGGGGAGGGGGAGAAAAAGGACTCCTGTATGGTTTAGTGACCCCCCCACCATTCATCACTCTTCTCCTAGCTCTGCAGTTATCTTTGACCCCTCTCTCAGTTTAGACTGTCATCAGCTTCTGAAGAACACATTCAAGTCACATTTACCTTGATGAAGCTAGCTAGCTAGCTAACAGTTCACTTTGCCTCAACCCCCTCCTCCCTCTCTACCCTCTCTCCCTCCTCCTCCCCCATCCCTCACCACTCCCCCATCCTTCCCCCTTCCCCCAGCTATACATTGTCCCCTCCTCCCTCCTCCTCCCCCATCCTTCCCCCCTCCCCCCATAGATAACATGACTTCCTGTGCTGATAGTCAGGCCTTTCTTATAGAAGTCCTGTGTGACAGCTCATCTCTTCTCTTTCTCTCTCTTACCG
Organism: Salmo salar; assembly: GCF_965601325.2. Lineage (NCBI taxonomy): Eukaryota > Metazoa > Chordata > Actinopteri > Salmoniformes > Salmonidae > Salmo > Salmo salar. Next base: position 75,978,644 of record NC_138309.1, read on the forward strand.
TCTCGCTATCCCTCGCACATCTCTATCCTTCCGTTTGTCTTTCTCCCCATTTCTCTCTTGCTCTCTCTGTACACCCCTCCTTGTCTCTCTCCTTCTCTTCGCTCCCTCTCTCCTTCCCTCCCCCTCTCTCCTCTATGTGACATAGCCCGACAGCTGAAAAGTTGTGTAGTGAAGTGGTGTCGGAGGAGGGAAGTTAGCAGCAGCAACAATGGCTTCCAGAGGACACCCTCTGTCTAAACAGGCTGATTTCTGTGGTCCAGTCATCCACCACAGTGCAAATAAACATCATCTATGTCCAACTGTATAACTATATCTGAATGACACGAATAGAAAATAAATATCCGAACTATCCCTGTAAACGTTTCTAGAGAAGGCAAACGTGACATATACACTGAACAAAAATATAACCGCAACATGTAAAGTGTTGGTCCCATGTTTCATGAGCTGAAATAAAAAAATCACAGAAATGTTCCATATGCACAAAAAGCTTATTTCTCTCAAATGTTGTGCACAAATTTGTTTACATCTCTGTTAGTGAGCATTTCTCCTTTGCCAAGATAATCCATCCACCTGACAGATGTGGCATATCAAGAAGCTGATTAAACAGCATGATCATTACACAGGTCCATCTTGTGCTGGGGACAACAAAAGGCCACTCTAAAATGTGCAGTTTTGTCACACAACACAATGCCACAGATGTCTCAAGTTTTGAGGGAGCGTGCAATTGGCATGCTGACGGCAGGAATGTCCACCAGGGCTGTTTCAATTGTTGCATGTTGCGTTTATATTTTTGTTCAGTATATAATATGGAAAGGGCTCCACTGAAGCCGTCATTAGCGTAATGGAGATGACTGTCCTTGATGGTACCCTCATGGCCCTTTTCCCTGGTCTGGAGTTAGGCCTTTATATGGGCCTGCTGAGTCGGCTGGATAATGGGAGCAATTTAAAGACTATTACCATCGTTCTGCCCTCCTCCCAAGTGTGTGTGTGTGTGTGGTGTGTGTGTGTGTGTGTGTGTGTGTGTGTGTGTGTGTGTGTGTGTGTGTGTTGAGCCCAGCTTCCCAACCTGGCAACCCTCCACACTGTCTCCTCAGTAGATCTGAGGCTCGCTGCAAAGTACTGGCAATGAAATCAGTGGTGTACATCAATCCAGCATTTTTTTGAGGATACTACAAGCATGTTACAAAGCAGGATCACTGAGTTAGCCAGCAAACTTTTCCTCAACGACCATAGTAGCCAGTCTATTTCTGCTCTCCTGTCAACTCCTGATTGCATTGTCATAATAATGAAGTAGGCTAAAGCACAAACCAATCGGGGACCTGGCTTGTTTTGTGCCGTCTTGTGTTCTGTTCTGACGTATTTTCCTGTCTGTCTCTCCTCCCTGCAGACATATGAAGATCCATGACAAAGACCCGGCTGGCGTCGTTCCCATCAGCCCCCCCTTGCCCACCAAGAGACGTCGCCCCTCCGCCAAGAGGAGGTCGGCCATGGACGAGGACAAGGAGCGAAGCGACGAACCGGCCCAAAAAAAGGTAATGCGCACACAAAATCACACACATACTTCAACACACTGTCAAATGTGAGCACGCATCTCCTCTAGTGCACCAAATTACATTTCCAGCCAAGTCATTAATATTGTTACCTTTGTGTTTGTGTGTGTGTGTGTGTGTGTGTGTGTGTGTGTGTGTGTGTGTGTGTGTGTGTGTGTGTGTGTGTGTGTGTGTGTGTGTGTGTGTGTGTGTGTGTGTGTGTGTGTCCAGGTGCTAGAGGAGAGCGTGTTGGAGGAGTTGGGTTCAGGCCAGGGGGATGATGAGGTGTTGCCGTGCCCTATCTGCTTCAAGACCTTTGGCTGCAAGTACGACCTGGAAGTCCACATGGACACACACCCTGACACCACGCTCAGGTACTGGAGCCACACACACACACAGACACACACACACGTATGTATGTATATATATATATATATATCTTTTTTTTTACCTTTATTTAACTAGGCAAGTCAGTTAAGAACACATTCTTATTTTCAATGACGGCCTAGGAACGGTGGGTTAACTGCCTTGTTCAGGGGCAGAATGACAGATTTTTACCTTGTCAGCTCGGGGATTCAATCTTGCAACCTTACGCTCTAACCACCTGCTTTACATTGCACTCCACGAGGAGCCTGCCTGTTACGCGAATGCAGTAAGAAGTCAAGATAAGTTGCTAGCTAGCATTAAACGTATCTTATAAAAATCAATCAATCAATCATAATCACTAGTTAACTACACATGGTTGATGATATTACTAGTTTATCTAGCCTGTCCTGCGTTGCATATAATCGCTTAGGTACACGTTGCTCCAACCATAAACATCAATGCCTTTCTTAAAATCAATACACAAGTATATATTTTTAAACCTACATATTTAGTTAATATTGCCTGATAACATGAATTTCTTTTAACTAGGGAAAATGTGTCACTTCTCTTGCAAACAGAGTCTGGGTATATGCAGCAGTTTGGGCCGCCTGGCTTGTTGCGAACTGTGAAGACTATTTCTTCCTAACAAAGACAGCCGACTTCGCCAAACGGGGGATGATTTAACAAAAGCACATTTGCGAAAAAAGCACAATCGTTGCACGACTGTACCTAACCATAAACATCAATGCCTTTAATAAAATCAATACACAGAAGTATATATTTTTAAACCTGCATATTTAGCTAAAAGAAATCCAGGTTAGCAGGCAATATTAACCAGGTGAAATTGTGTCATTTTGTGTTCATTGCACGCAGAGTCAGGGTATATGCAACAGTTTGGGCCACCTATTTCACTGACAGGAAAAACGTTTTGTTTTCGAGATGATAGTTTCTGGATTCGACCATATTAATGACCTAAGGCTCGTATTTCTGTGTGTTATTATGTTATAATTAAGTCTATGATTTGATAGAGCAGTCTGACTGAGCGATGGTAGGCACCAGCAGGCTCGTAAGCATTGATTCAAACAGCACTTTCGTGCGTTTGCCAGCAGCCCTTCGCAATGCATTGCGCTGTTTATGACTTCAAGCCTATCAACTCCCAAGATTAGGCTGGTGTAACCGATGTGAAATGGCTAGCTAGTTAGCCGGGTGCGTGCTAATAGCATTTCAAACGTCACTCGCTCTGAGACTTGGAGTAGTTGTTCCCCTTGCTCTACATGGGTAACGCTGCTTCGAGCGTGGCTGTTGTCGATGTGTTCCTGGTTCGAGCCCAGGTAGGAGCGAGGAGAGGGACGGAAGCTATACTGTTACACTGGCAATACTAAAGTGCCTATAAGAACATCCAATAGTCAAAGGTATATGAAATACAAATCGTATAGAGAGAAATAGTCCTATAATTCCTATAATAACTACAACCTAAAACTTCTTACCTGGGAATATTGAAGACTCATGTTAAAAGGAACCACCAGCTTTCATATGTTCTCATGTTCTGAGCAAGGCACTTAAACGTTAGCTTTTCTACATGGCACATATTGCACTTTTACTTTCTTCTCCAACACTTTTGGCCCTCCAATAATCAGTATCGGTATCGGCGTTGAAAAATCATAATCGGTCGACCTCTAGTATGCTGTAGCGTTAAGATTTCCCTTCACTGGAACTAAGGGGCTTAGCCTGAACCATGAAAAACAGCCTCAGACCATTATTCCTTCTCCACCAAACTTTACAGTTGGTACTATGCATTAGGGCAGGTAACGTTCTCCTGGCATCCTCCAAACCCAGATTCGTCGTCGGACTGCCAGATGGTGGAACGTGATTCATCACTCCAGAGAACGCGTTTCAACTGCTCCAGAGTCCAATGGTGGCAAGCTTTACACCACTCCAGCCAACGCTTGGCATTGCGCATGGTGATAGTTTTCTTGTGTGCGGCTGCTCGGCCATGGAAACCCATTTCATTAAGCTCCCGACGAACAGTTATTGTGCTGACGTTGCTTCGAGAGGCAGTTTGGAACTCGGTAGTGTGTTGCAAACGAGGACAGACGATTTTTACGTGCTATGTGCTTCAGCACTCGGTGGTCCCGTTCTGTGAGCTTGTATGGCCTACCACTTCGCGGCTGAGCCGTTGTTGCTCATAGACGTTTCCGCAATAACTGCACTTACATTTGACCGTGGCAGCTCTAGAAAGGCAGAAATTTGACAAACTGACTTGTTGGAACGGTGGCATCTTTTGAAAGTGCCACGTTGAAAGTCACTGAGCTCTTCAGTAAGGCCTTTTTTTGTGTGTAAATGTTTGTCTATGGAGATTGCATGGCTATCTGCTCTATTTTATACACCTGTCAGCAACGGGTGTGGCTGAAATAGCCGAATCCTCTAATGAAGGGGTGTCCACATACTTTTGTATATTTAGTGTATTTTGGTGACAGTCAAATCAACAGTTAGAATTGATGATAGAATGTGGGGTGATAAATCCCAAAATCCATTCTGGCTCTGTCCAAATGATGTTGCCACAGCAACCAAAAGGCCTGTGTCAACAACAGAAGTTAAAATGAAGGTGACAGTAGTGGTCATAAAGGCCACCAGGATCAGGGGTCAATGCTATGGTCACAGACCGAATGACCTCTGCCCTCCCTCTACCCTGGTCCTATACACCTGGTGGTCTCTGTCCATCATACTGCTAAAGCCCGTCTCGGTGGCCTCTTCCTCATTGGAAGACATTAACTTCGGGGCACTGATGCTGTGGTGCAAGGCCCGAGGGCTAAAAAGTGGGGAGTCAGCAGGGAGGCTCTCCCCAGAAAGGGAGGGATGGAGGGAGCAGGGATGGAGGGAGCAGGGATGGAGGGAGCAGGGATGGAGGAGTGAGGGTGGGGGGTGGTTTAATGAGTCACAGAGGGGAAGCGTCGGGACGTGGTCAGCTCGACAACGGAAGGGGGAGTGGATCCGTTTCCATGGAGGCATCACAATCTCCAGATCACCATAGCGACTCAACTCCAACCGCAACTTGGGTTGAATGGCTAGCCGCTCATAACTCACACATAGGAATGTATTTATCTGAACTGAAAAGAAGACAGATGCAGCCTTTCTGTAGTTGAGTTGGGCAGCAATCTCATTATTGTAGGAAGAGCTGCAAATTTAGCCCTAATCCCAGTTAATCACAAGAGTTGAGACGGCCAGTTAAGAGGATATGGCTGCACTGGCTGGCTTGGGAACCTCTTTGTACACGGTTTCTAAGAAGCTGAGAAACGACGCATTCGGCTTGCAGCGACGCAAATGCACGCACGCACGCACGCACGCACGCCACGCACGCACCCACACACACACACACACACACACACACACACACACACACACACCATGTAGTGGCAGCGCCTTCATTCCAGTGGAGGAGGGTAATTCTTTGGGCTTGAGCCAACCTCTGTGCTATTAGATGGCTCTTGCAGATGGGTGTGAGAGACAGAAAACACACACACACACAGACTTTCCCACAGATGTACACACACACACACACACACACACACACACACACACACACACACACACACACGCACACACACACACACAGGCACCCACAATGAATGTGTACACAGGTTACCCACCACACACCCACAGTAGCAGGCACACAGAGGTGTGAAACCACGGGAGGGATGAGGGGTAAAAGTCTCAGTCTTCAGAAAAAGTATTTGGTTTAAAATATACTTAAGTATCGAAAGTAAAAGTATAAATAATTTCAAATTCCTTATATTAAGCAAACCAGATGGCACCATTTTCTTGATTTGTATTTATTTATGGAAAGCCAGGGGGACACTCAGACATCATTTACAAACGAAGCATGTGAGTTTAGTGAATCCGGTTTAGTGAATCCGCCAGATCAGAGGCAGTAGGGATGACCAGGGATGTTCTGTTTAGTGAGTCCTCCAGATCAGAGGTAGTAGGGATAACCAGGGATGTTCTGTTTAGTGAATCCGCCAGATCAGAGGCAGTAGGGATGACCAGGGATGTTCTCTGTTTAGTGAATCCGCCAGATCAGAGGCAGTAGGGATAACCAGGGATGTTCTCTGTTTAGTGAGTCCTCCAGATCAGAGGCAGTAGGGATGACCAGGGATGTTCTCTGTTTAGTGAGTCCTCCAGATCAGAGGCAGTAGGGATGACCAGGGATGTTCTCTGTTTAGTGAGTCCTCCAGATCAGAGGCAGTAGGGATGACCAGGGATGTTCTCTGTTTAGTGAGTCCTCCAGATCAGAGGCAGTAGGGATGACCAGGGATGTTCTCTGTTTAGTGAGTCCTCCAGATCAGAGGCAGTAGGGATGACCAGGGATGTTCTCTGTTTAGTGAGTCCTCCAGATCAGAGGCAGTAGGGATGACCAGGGATGTTCTCTGTTTAGTGAGTCCTCCAGATCAGAGGCAGTAGGGATGACCAGGGATGTTCTCTGTTTAGTGAGTCCTCCAGATCAGAGGCAGTAGGGATGACCAGGGATGTTCTCTGTTTAGTGAGTCCTCCAGATCAGAGGTAGTAGGGATGACCAGGGATGTTCTGTTTAGTGAGTCCTCCAGATCAGAGGCAGTAGGGATGACCAGGGATGTTCTCTGTTTAGTGAGTCCTCCAGATCAGAGGCAGTAGGGATGACCAGGGATGTTCTCTGTTTAGTGAGTCCTCCAGATCAGAGGCAGTAGGGATGACCAGGGATGTTCTCTGTTTAGTGAGTCCTCCAGATCAGATGCAGTAGGGATGACCAGGGATGTTTGGTTGATCAGTGCATGAATTGGACTATTTTTCTGTCCTGCTAAGCATTCAAAATGTAACTAGTACTTTTGGGTGTCAAGGAAAATGTATGGAGTAAAAAGTACAATATTTTCTTATGGAATGTAATGAAATAAATGTAGTCAAAAATATAAATAGTAAAGTACAGATTAGAGGTCGACCGATTAATCGGAATGGCCGATTTTAATTAGGGCCGATTTCAAGTTTTCATAACAATCGGGATTTTTGCCCACCGATTTGCCGAATGTTTTTTTTTTTACACCTTTATTTAACTAGGAAAGTCAGATTAAGAACACATTCTTATTTTCAATGACGGCCTAGGAACGGGGGTTAACTGCCTTGTTCAGGGGGGATTCGGGGATTCGTTTTTGCAACCTTCCGGTTACTAGTCCAATGCTCTAACCACCTGCCTTACATTGCACTCCACGAGGAGTCTGCATGGCAGGCTGACTACCTGTTGCACGAGGGCAGCAAGAAGCCAAGGTAAGTTGCTAGCTAGCATTAAACTTATCTTATAAAAAACTATCAATCTTAACATAATCACTAGTTAACTACACATGGTTGATGATATTACTAGTTTATCTAACGTGTCCTGCGTTGCATATAATCGATGCGGTGCCTGTTCATTTCTCATCGAATCACAGCCTACTTCGACAAACGGGTGATGATTTAACAAGCGCATTTGCGAGAAAAGCACTGTCGTTGCATCAATGTACCTAACCATAAACATCAATGCCTTTCCCTTAAAATCAATACACAAGTATATATATTTTTAAACCTGCATATTTAGTTAATATTGCCTGCTAACATGAAATTGTGTCACTGCTCTTGCGTTCATTGCCTGGCTCGTTGCGAACTAATTTGCCAGCATTTTACGTAATTATGACATACCATTGAAGGTTGTGCAATGTAACAGGAATATTTAGACTTAGGTATGCCACCCGTTAGATAAAATACGGACCGGTTCCGTATTTCACTGAAAGAAAAAAAAAACATTTTCTTTTCGAGATGATAGTTTCCGGATTCGACCATATTAATGACCTAAGGCTCGTATTTCTGTGTGTTTATTATATTACAATTAAGTCTATGATTTGATAGAGCAGTCTGACTGAGCGGTGGTAGGCACCAGCAGGCTCATAAGCATTGATTGAAACAGCACTTTCGTGCGTTTTGCCAGCAGCTCTTCGCAATGCATTGCGCTGTTTATGACTTCAAGCCTGTCAACTCCCAAGATTAGGCTGGTGTAACCGATGTGAAATGGCTAGCTAGTTAGCGGGTGCGCGCTAATAGCATTTCAAACGTCACTCGCTCTGAGACTTGGAGTAGTTGTTCCCCTTGCTCTACATGGGTAACGCTGCTTCGAGGGTGGCTGTTGTCGATGTGTTCCTGGTTCGAGCCCAGGTAGGAGCGAGGAGAGGGACGGAAGCTATACTGTTACACTGGCAATACTAAAGTGCCTATAAGAACATCCAATAGTCAAAGGTATATGAAATACAAATCGTATAGAGAGAAATAGTCCTATAATTCCTATAATAACTACAACCTAAAACTTCTTACCTGGGAATATTGAAGACTCATGTTAAAAGGAACCACCAGCTTTCATATGTTCTCATGTTCTGAGCAAGGAACTTAAACGTTAGCTTTTTTACATGGCACATATTGCACTTTTACTTTCTTCTCCAACACTTTGTTTTTGCATTATTTAAACCAAATTGAACATGTTTCATTATTTATTTGAGGCTAAATTGATAGTATTGATGTATTATATTAAGTTAAAATAAGTGTTCATTCAGTATTGTTGTAATTGTCATTATTACAAATACAGGAAAAAATCGGCCGATTAATCGGTACCGGCTTTTTTTGTCCCTCCAATAATTGGTATCGGCGTTGAAAAATCATAATCGGTCGACCTCTAGTACAGATACTCCCAAAAATTACTTAAGTATAAATACTTTAAAGTACTACTTAAGTACTTTACACCACCGGGTGTGGGTGAGTGGGATGAGGGGGGTGGGTGAGTGGGATGAGGGGGGTGGGATGAGGGGGGCTGGGTGAGTGGGATGAGGGGGGCTGGGTGAGTGAGATGAGGGGGGCTGGGTGAGTGGGATGAGAGGGGGGCTGGGTGAGTGGGATGAGGGGGGGGGGGCTGGGTGAGTGGGATGGGGGAGCTGGGGGAGTGGGATGAGGGGGGCTGGGTGAGTGGGATGAGGTGGGGTGAGCCTAGGCAGGGATGAAGGTGGGCCATGAGGCGCTCAGACACATTTGGTCCTTCCTTAGGTGTGGTGTGTGTGTGTGTGTGTGTGTGTGTGTGTGTGTGTGTGTGTGTGTGTGTGTGTGTGTGTGTGTGTGTGTGTGTGTGTGTGTGTGTGTGTGTGTCGGTATACACGTCCTGATAAAGCTGTGTGTAATCCCCTTGGACACCTCGCCACACGGTGGCCGATAAGAGGGCTGGCCGTGGGAGACACTGAGCAGCTGTCCCTCTCAGCGTCTAACGAGGCCCGAGCCAGCACTGCCACAGGCCACACTGGGAGTTATCCACACAAACAATTTGATTTATAAAGTGTATTTCTTGTACCAGACTACAACGCAGCACTACAATAGTAAAAGTACAGTAAAAACAACAACAACACAGTAGATATAATATTATATATCATCTTTTATAAACTGGGTGGTTCGAGCCCTGAATGCTGATTTGGCTGACAGCTGTGGTATATCAGCCCGTATACCACAGGAATGACAAAACATGTATTTTTACTGCTCTAATTACGTTGGTAACCAGTTTATAATAGCAATAAGGCACCTCGGGGGTTTGTGGTATATGGCCAATATACCATGGCTAAGGCCTGTATCCAGGCACTCCGTGTTGCGTCATGCTTAAGAACAGCCCTTAGCCGTGGTATTTTGGGCATATACCACACCCCCTCGTGCCTTATTGCTTAAATATATCATCTTTCTATGTCTTGTCTCTAGGTGTGACCTGTGCTGCCTCTCCTTCCGGACCCACCGTGGCCTGCTGCGGCACAACGCTGGCATTCACAAGCAGCTGCCCATAGACCCCGGCGGACGGCCCTTCATCCAAAACAACCCCTCCATCCCCTCTGGCTTCAACGACCTGGCCTTCATTGACTTCTCCTGCCACAAGTTTCCCCACATCGCCCAGGTCAGAGGAGAAGTGATGGACAGAATAATGTTGCTAATGCTCACAATGCTACTGATACTGATACCACACATTATTATGATTATGAAACTGATACTGGTGATATGTTGGTCATCTATCACAGGAGATCTCAGTCTGCTCTTCCACACTCTAACCCCCTGTCTGTCTCTCCAACAGGTCTGGTGTGAGACCAACCTCCGCCGGTGCACCAGCAAGTTCCACCGCTTCGTGTGTGAAGCCTGCGACAAAGGATTCCCCTTGCTCTCAGCCCTGGTCCTGCACAAGACCACCATTCATCAACAGCAGCCGTCACCCACAGGGGACGCCCAGGAGCCCCTCGTGGCCCAGGAGAAGCCAGCAACCCCGGCCCCTCAGCAGGCCAGCTTCCTGGAGACCCTGGGTCTGCAGCACATCTCCCAGGTCAAGCTTCAACCTTCGGAGGATGAGGTCCGGCAAGCCCAGCTGGACAGCATCCGGGTCATCCAGGTGGAGCCTCTGGCCTCCACCCTGCCCCACGAGGCGGATTCCGCGGCTGCGGGATCCCTCGGCGGCCTGGGCTTGGTGGCGGCCTCGTCCCTGCAGGGCCTGTCCCAGAGGGAGGCCCTCAGCCTGCTCTCCCTGCAGCCCTTCCCCACAGGCTTCCTCTTCCACCCAGGTGGTCGTGCTGCGGTCAAGCCTGTGTGTGGCGAGGCTGGCCTGATGGAGCTGGCTGACATTCAGCAGATCCTGAAGGTGGCCTCGACCGCCCCCGGTCAGATGGGCCTCCTGCCATCTCTGGCCAAGGCTCCCCACTGGGGAGTGTCCGGCCAGGGCCAGGTGGCCGGCTGCAAGCCCATGCCCCCACTGAAGCCAAAGCCCATGGTGGCACCACGCTCCAGCCTGGCTGCCTCCACGCTGCCGCCTCTCCAGAGCACCCAGCAGGCCTCCCTGGGCTGCAACAGCCCCAGCCTGCCCCCGCCGGCCAGCCAGCTGCTCAATATGCCCCAAGAGTCTTCGTCATCGTCCTCCTCTTCCTCGGGCAGCCAAGCCTCCCTGGAGAAGATGCAGATGGAGGCGGACTGCATGGGCGACGCCTACATGCCCAACGACTCGACAGAGCTGCAAATCAAACAAGAGGAGGGCCAGGCGGCCGGAGGGAAGAAGGGGGCAGGGGGTTCCAACCGCGGCGGCGTCAAGGCCTCCTACCCCTGCCGCTTCTGCGATCAGGTGTTTGTTTACTCCGGGGTGCTGCAGGCGCACATGCGCTTCCACCTGGGCATCCTGCCGCATCAGTGCAACATCTGCGACTACGTGGCGCCCGACAAGGCCACCCTTATCCGCCACCTGCGCACGCACAGCGGCGAGCGCCCCTACGTTTGCCGCGTCTGCCACTACCCTTTCACCGTCAAGGCCAACTGCGAGCGCCACCTGCGCAAGAAGCACATGAAGAACACAAGGAAAGAGATCGAGAAGAACATCAAGTATGTCTCGTCGACCACCACCCAGGATCCCTTGGAGCTGGCCTCCGCCGGCGACACCGCCTGCCGTTTCTGTGGTGAGGATCTAAAGAGCTACCGGGCTCTCCAGATCCACCTACGCACCCACAACGGCTGCCAGCGCAAGCCCTTTGAGTGCCGGCGGTGCGGGGCGGCTTTCCTGGCAAAGAGGAACTGCATCCACCACATGCTCAAGCAGCACCCCGAGGTGCAGGAGCGGGAGATCGAGGATCACATTGCCACCCTTCTCCCCGCCATCACAGCCACCACCTCCAGGGCCAGCTCCAGCAGCCCTCTGGCTCTCAACGGCCTTACGCCCACCCCCAGTGCCACTGTGCAGCCGGTCAAGGTGGAGGATCTCAGCATCTACTGCTCCTCTGGTGACTTGGATCAGCCATTGGACTTCTCCAACAAGAGCCGCAGGGGGGGTGGGACCAGCAGCGGTTCAGGGAGCCTAGCCGGTTCTCCTGGGATCAAACTGGAGACGGTCAGCCTGGTAGCCTACGACTGCTCCATGGAACCTATTGACCTGTCCATCCCCAAGAACCCCAACAAGAGGCTGAAGAGAGACGCCACCGCTGTTGACCCAGTGAGTGTGGAGCGCCGAGAGATCAAAAAGGAGCTGCCCTTCCCCAGCGTACTGGACCACCTCCCCTCAGCCCTTCAGCTGGACAAGAGCTATGAGGAGAATCTGAAAACCCCCCAGTCTGGCTCTTACCAGCTCCCCCCAGTGACCATCTCCCCGCTTCTCATTAGTACCCCTACTGCCACAGGCCGGGCGCTCCGTCTCAAGCCCCTGCTGCCCAAACCGACCTCTTCTTCCTCCTCCCTGAAAGAGCATCCCCCTCTGGCTTCCATCGCCCAGATCATCTCCTCCGTCTCAACGGCTCCAGATTTGCTCAAGAGGGAGCCCACGCCGGATAACAAGGCTGGCGCCGGCGTCAATGGCCTCCAGACAGAACCGGAGCGTTTAGTTGGGGGCGACAACAGCTCTGAAGCCTCGATGGAAGAACTCCCCCTAGAGGGCTCGTCCAGAAAGCGCACTAGGAAGAAGCCACCGAGCCAGGCCAAGACTATGGCACCTGTGCGTGTGCCCACGCCCGACCAGAACACAGACAGCGGCATGGACCTGGAGTCCAGTGGGGAGTTTGCCAGCGTGGAGAAGATGCTAGCCACCACCGACGCTAACAAGTTCAGCACCTACCTACGGACGAGTGCGGTGGAGCTTGGAAGGAGGGACGAGGGGAGACAGAGCCCGGGAGAGGAGAAAGAGGAGAAAGAGTCGCCTCCTCAGTCTGTGCCGCCCCAGTCCAAAGGAGGAAAGAAGAATGCCTACTCCAACTCAGTGCAGAAGATGACCTGTCCCTTCTGCCCCCGGGTCTTCCCCTGGGCCAGCTCCCTGCAGAGGCACATGCTCACACACACTGGTAAGCCATATGGAAACAGACACAGATGGGATAACTCCCTAAATACCCAACACACAGTAATGTTGAAATACTGCGTAAATAGCCTGGTTGAAACAATGCAATGATACCTGAAAGATACTGTTAAGTATTGTAGAAAAACGTATCTTATACAACAATTACAAGATGGTTCTTAATTTCACAGGTTTTCTAAAGGGTCTAACTGCTTGCATTTAGCATATTTACAACTTCCTGTGGGTCCACAACATGTCCCTAATACTTCTAATGTGACGTTCAGTCTTTTCTAATGTGCTGTCGGCTACAGGTCAGAAGCCCTTCCCCTGTCCCAAATGTGACGCCTTCTTCTCCACCAAGTCCAACTGTGAGCGCCACCTGCTGCGCAAGCATGGCGTCACCAACCGCTCGCTGCGGCGCAACGGCCAAATGTCCAAGAACAAGGACGGCGACGAGGGTTCACACGACAGCGCAGGTAAGAAACTGTACTGTAATGTACTGTATTGCACTGTAATGTACGGTCTGATCTATAGGTTACCATTCTGTACCTATCTATCTGTAATTTGGCGGTTAATTTTGTGTGTGTGTTCCAGAGAGTTCTGAGAATGAGCAGACTGCAGGAGAGGCTCTGGACCTGAGCAGCATGGACCCCGATCAGAAAAGCTCTGCATCCGAGTCGCCCAGCGCAGACCAAACACCAGACACTGCTGAGCTGCTGCTAAGGGAGATGGAACCGCAACCTAACAACAACAACAACATTGAAAATGACGAAAACGACGATTCGCAGAGCAACAAGAGCTTGGATCTCAACTTCGCCAGCAAGCTCATCGACTTCAAGTTCTCGTCAGAAGGCCAGCAGCCCCAGACCTCCCTGGTTGGAGATAAGGTGGTGGCGGTGGCCGAGCCAGATAGAGTGACGGCCGCCCAGCAGCAGGACCAAGAGCCCTCCAAGTACACCTGCAAGAGCTGCAAGAAAAACTTCCGTTATGCCGCCACCCTGGCTCGCCACGAGAAGGCGCACTTGTGTGAGACTGCACCCCCCGAAGAGGCTTGTGGAACAGAGGAGACTGGGCCTGCCCCAGAGGATCTCCCCAACACTACTACAACCACCGCCGAGGAGGAGGATCAGGAGGAGGGAGAGGGAGAGAAGGAGGCTCCGGAAAGCGAGGGAGTGGGCAGCGTGATGGACAGTGGTTCAGAGGAGGAGGAGGAGAAGAAGGAGGAGAGAAGTGACGAGGAGGGGGCAGCAGAACCAAAGAATGAAGGAGAGGCAGGCAGAGGGTCGGGGAGCAAGGCGGACAAGAGGAAGAAGATCTGTAACGTATGCAGCAAACGCTTCTGGTCACTGCAGGATCTGACAAGACACATGCGTTCGCACACAGGTACTAGTTGATACCAGGGGGCAACTTTGGTTTTAAAAGCCGGGGGGGGAGTGGCGCAACGGTCTAACGCATTGCGTTGCAGTGCTAGAGGCATCACTACTGACCTGGGTTCGATCCCAGGCTGTATCACAACCGGGTGTGATCGAGAGTCCCATAGGGCGGTGCATAATTATCCCAGCTTCGTCCCGGTTGGGGAGGGTTTGGCCGGGGGGGCTTTACTTGGCTCATCGTCCTCTAGCGACTCCTTGTGGCGGGCCGGGCACCTGCAGGCTGACCTCGGTCGTCAGTTGAAAGGTGTTTCGTCCGACACATTGGTGCGGCTGGCTTCCAGGTTAAGCGGGCGAGTGTTAAGAAGCGCGGTTTGGCAGGTCATGTTTCTCCTGACTCGACATTAGCCTCTCGAGCCCGTTGTGGAGTTGCAGCGATGAGACAAGATCGAAATTGGGGAGGAAAAGGGGGTAAAAATAAAATAAAAAAAGTGGGGGGCCTTACCTTCTTTTAAAGATATGTTTTACCTGACCCTGTTCTGCTGTAAATAATGATGTACATGTTTATATTTTTCTTCAGGTGAGAGGCCCTACAAGTGCCAGACGTGCGAGCGCACCTTCACCCTGAAGCACAGCCTGGTGAGGCACCAGCGGATCCACCTGAAGCCGCGGGGCAGCGAGGGGGCAGATGGAGCTGATGCCAATGGGGCAGAAGCCCCGGCCGGAGACTCAGCTAGTGAGGAGGGAGAGTGCACCCCCACCAGCACCTGCCCTCCTTCAGAAAACGAGAGTGAAGGCACCGGAGGGGCCAGGGAGGAGGGAGGCGAGGGAACTGAGAAAGAGGCCCCTCTGCCAGGCCCCACATCCCTGGCCCAGTCCCTGTCCACCACTGAACCAGCCCAGTCAGAGTCAGCTACAGAGGCCATAGCTGAGCCGCTCGTTGAGCCAGTCATGGAAGCAGTCTCGGAAGTAGTCTCTGAATCCGTTCCTGACCCGTCTGTAGAACAAACCTCAGACGGACCCTCTGAAACAGCTGTAGAACTAGACGCTGAGGTATCAGCCTCTGAAATGGCTAGAGAAACAGATGGCAATGCAGCCACTCAAACACCAACAGAAACCCCCAAAGAATCTTCCACAGAGTCCCCAGCCCCACAGCCCACTACCCCAGAGAAAGACCCCGATGGCCCCTCGGAAGGCTTCATCCAAGGCCTACTGGAGATCCACACAAAGCCTTCCCTGGAGCACATCCTTCCCGCTGGCGAGGCTCCCTTGGTGGGTGTTGAGTGAGGGAGGCACCCTCCTTCCTACCCCCAGTCTCTGGTTCTCTTTATGCAGTGGACCGCTGTATGTGCCGC
This sequence comes from Salmo salar, assembly GCF_965601325.2. Taxonomy (NCBI): domain Eukaryota; kingdom Metazoa; phylum Chordata; class Actinopteri; order Salmoniformes; family Salmonidae; genus Salmo; species Salmo salar. The sequence continues at coordinate 75,994,122 of NC_138309.1, forward strand.
AGTGCCATAAGATAGAAGTACTCCTAAAGAATGCAAGACGATGAAATCAAGAAGAAACACCTTGTTTCTAAGTGCCTTACTACTTCTATTTTGTTAGTTTTTTTGCTATATCTTTATCTACATTTATCTACGGAGGATCTAATTTTTTATAGCGTTTATGATGATTACATAATTGTTTTTGGATTCTATGAGATGAACTTTGAATAAGCAATAAATGAAATCAAATTTACCATGACCGATTTATATTAAATGATCAAGTGTGTGACAGACAAAAATAACTGTTATTGTATATTTAAACCACAGTCGTACCTTAAAAACAATGCTGAGACTGAGAAAAGACTTGAGTAAGTTCACCAGCAGTGGGGATAAAGTCACTTATGTAACTGGAAACACAGCTAGAGCAGATACTCGTCAGGCTGTCACAAAGGTGTCCTGAAAAAAGACTGTCGTTCTCTCCTCTTCAACTTGATTTACTCTCTCATGACCCCTTATCCCTGATAACCATCATCGATAGTCTCTGTTTGTATTGAGAATACATGAATGAACTGTGACATGATTTGGTGTTAGGAGGCAAATCAAAGAAAACAGACCTGACAATGGATAGCGAACCATATCTGAGATCTATGCTTTTGCTTTCCCCTAGGCTCTCTTTATCTTGCCATGATATGGGCAATATTTGCCTGAAACGTGTGTTTTTTCCCTGAATCATTCTCATTTAATTTCATGTGCGTTGACCATTGTGTGTGTGTGTGTGTGTGTGTGTGTGTGTGTGTGTGTGTGTGTGTGTGTGTGTGTGTGTGTGTGTGTGTGTGTGTGTGTGTGTGTGTGTGTGTGTGTGTGTGTGTGTGTGTGTGTGTGTGTGTGTGTGTGTGTGTGTGTGTGTGTGTGTGTGTGTGTTATTCATTCAGGAGAGGTTGGGGGATATAAGGTGTTTGAGGAAATGTACTTTTCCAGAACAAAAGGGCTTGATATGTGTACCCCCCCCCCATATCTCTCACTGTCACTTTCTAGCGTTCCTAGAAACTTGTACTGTGTCTGTACTACCACCAGTGTGTCCGGCTTGTGTTGTCCACCTCCCCCTTAGTGGAAACTCATTTCCTTGCCGCTCCTTTAGACGTCTTCCAAAACCAACCGTCACTGTGTTCTTAAAGGCCTACTTGTAGTTCTGCTGGGTTATTTTGATGCAGAACCTCACCTCGTGCTCTAGGTGGAACACTACTCTGTTTTGTCTACTTGAACTTTTGTAGCCCTGCTGCCTCCCATTCAGGCAGCCACCTTCCACCACGCCACTCGCCCCCCCTTCCACCCTCAAGAGCATCTTTTCCGAGGTGGGACTCAAATGTCAATCATGTCACCTTGCGGGGTTGAATTTTGTCTAAATGTATGTGTTTTTTCTCCTTTTCTTCTCATTTTATATTTAAAAAAAACTCAGAAGCAAACAAATCAAACCTCATGGCGCGGTAAGACGCAGGCAGCATCGGCTGGCTGGAGGCTGACGGACCAAGAGCAGAGAGCACTGGACTAGTCAGCCTCTGCCAGGCAACTGCCCATATGGCACTAACAAATTACAAACAAACCTACTACGACAATAAACAGCTAAGCAATCAGAGAGAATGAACTGAAGTGAATTTCTGAGCTGTGTTTGGAACTTGAACGTAACACAGAGTATTAAGTGGAGGGAAGAGGAGGGGGTGCGGCGCATTGACAGGTGGGGAGGCAAGTACTCCATGCAGAAAGAAGTCTGCCCTCTAGTGGCCGTACCACAGTATCTCCCCCATCCCAATCCTGCTCTCAGGCACTGGGAAAGTATTGTCAGAATAGAATGCTAAATGAAATTGTGTTGTAAAAAAACACTGTGTTAAGGGACTCACTCAGCTTATCTCATTTATACCTTTGACCCTGTGTGGGTGTATGATTATGAGTCCCATGAGAATGCACATGGACTGTTTTTATTGTATTTATTTGGAAATCCGGTGAGGGGTGAATAGATGTGACTTGAGGAGAAGCCATGTATTATTACCACATTGATGCTGCAGAGAATACCGGATTCAAATCCACAAAATGGTCGCCCAGCATCGGCCCGGGACTTCTATTAGCAATAATCACTATTGATTTGAAAGCTTTATGTAGACCTTTGTATTTGTTTATAGACTGTGTGGGTCTATTTTTGTTTCATTTATTATTTTTAGTTTGGCTAAGTTTTTTTCTTTTTATCAGATATATAAATATGTATAAAACTGTGAAATTCATTGTGTTTCAGATAATGGGTGAGTTTCTGGCTTGTTTTGCATGTAACCCTAATTTGTTCAATTATGGATGATTTATTTTTTCTCTCCATCTCGCTCTCAGGGTCTTTATAAAATGCATATTCAATACTTCATTTTCCTGAGTTGCAAGAAGTTCTTACAAGTTCTTTTTTTACGATTAAAACTGTAAATCACTACATTTAGCACTTGACTGTGAACTGCAATCAGCAGAACAGAGAAAATGAACTTGTGCAAAAAATCCTCTTGGTTGAGAGCGTGCTGTCAGCAGGAATCTTTTTTTAATACTATACCCATTATTATTTTTTGTCTGCTTTTGATTGATTATACATTTTTACCCCCTCCCTCAAATTGCAGTCACCTCTCGTTTCAACCTCTCTCATTTGAAGAGGAAATCAAATTGTGACTGTAAAAACCAATGAAAGTGGCTGTGTCACTGTCTGACGTTCTGACCTTTTGTGGAAGGGAACTTTGTGTCGCTGCTATGGCTACACCAGAACTCACCTCATAAATGGGCCTGGATCAGAACCTTTAACGTTAGCTACACTGCCCCCCTCCCTCCTGGTATTACAGCGCTTCAGAATCAGAAATGTAAGCTGTTCTGTGTCTAAAAAATAAAAGCAATAAAGATATATTAAGGAAAGGTGTGAATCAAACTGGCCTGGTAGTGTCTTTTATTGTCTGGCACAAACCTGCATTGATCACCTGTACTTTGAATTCTGTTTTACACTATGTACACACAGTTTGTACAACACATTTGACACAACAGTTGTGATACAGAGTTTGTCTTTACAAAAATGTTTACACAGCTGTTTTGGAGACACAATGATTGAGTTAAAGTTCTTGTGCAGACAAACCCTCGGTTGTAGCGCAAAAATATCTGTTGAATCACAACCATTGAGTCCAATATGTGAAGATCAGTTGTGCAACCTGAGCATGGAAGTGGCCTCAAGGTTCAAACTGAGCCAAGCCCGAGCTATGCTGGGCTGCCCTGGTTATACGTCCACCATAGCTGCTGGAAAGCGTGAACAATGTGAAAAGAAAATATCCAAGCCAGCATATTTCAGTTCGGGGCAACCCTATCCTATACACTTTGAATCAATTAAGCATGTGTCTTGTAATCCATGAATGTAGGGTGCAAAGTGAACATACTCAACATTCACCCATGTCCACGTGGTGCCCCTTTTTTTTTTTAAACTCTGTATAGGGTCGTTCAACTTAATAAAATACACATGGGTGAAATTAAAATGAAAGAAATTACTATAGTAAGTGCCTATTTAGTGCCAAATAAGTATCTTAAATCAGCCATACATCCCCTTGTGACAGGGGGAATTGAAGCTTGTTGTGTGCAAACAGGGAGGGGCAATTGAATGCAAGCTTCCCCCCCAAAATGTAATTTTATAACTTTCTAGCCTGTTTAATGTTCCTTTTGAAAAAGGAATAGTTTCCCCATATTAAAACGAGAGTTCAGTTCAAGTAACAGGGTTCACCTTAAAATGAGGGACAGGTTGTTGTTTTTTTTACTTTAAAATGAATCACTATAAACTGGGGCTTTACAATGGTGAAAACTTCGATATTTTGGGGTTATAATTCACAGAGAAGTCACATAAGAGTGCACAAAGGGACATGTCAAAATGCTGCATGTTTGGCACTTTAGCAAGTCTTTATTCATATTAAAAATCATATTTATAGAATTTCCATGTGGTCTATATTAAAAGGCACTTAATTTACAGTTTTTTACAATTGCTAGGACTCATTTCTCAATACTTAGGTCACTTTTTCAAAACTCTTCACACAGTGAACACAACAACAGTCTACGTGGGCTAAACTGTGGATCATTTTTCATCGCTTTGGCACAAAAGGCATTCAATGACTACATCTTTCAAATTTCATGAATTCTTTTCTCAGACACAACCACCACCAAAACTCTATGTACCTACAGGCCAATTTGCACATGTTTACATACTCATTTCAAAACTGTTAAACTTAAGTTCAAAACCTAACATAACACAAAATTGAATAAGACAGCAATACCGTATTGAAATATATTCCAAATCTAAAACATGAAATACTATCAAAACAATTAGACCAACCACAGCTGATTCCCATTGTAGCTGAACACCTGCCCAGGTGTTAGTCTGTCAATTACATTACCATCTATACAAAAGGGGACATCTTAGGAATAATGCTGTACTGTAATGTAAACATGGACCCAGCCAGAAATAGAGAAGTGGCTGACAGAGGAAGAAGAGTGGCTGGGAGAGGGAGAGGAGTAGGTATGCGTGGTGGAAGAAGACAGAGGAAGATCAAAAGCTGTAGTCTCAGATGAGATTAGGGCTACTATAATTGATCCTGTAATAAATCATGGTCTATCAATGAGAGTGGCTAGTCTGAGAGTGCAGACAAATCATCAATGCTCAACAGTAGCATTTATTGAGAGAAATTTCCAGAAAAACAACAGATAAGATGTGCATTCTGCAAGGGCATCTGACTGAACTGCACATTACAGAAGTAAATTGAGCAGAGCCTCCAAACCCACTTGTGTGTAATTGTTTTTGTATTTCTGCGTAGGACCCAACAGGTACCTCCCACAGGCGGGAGAGGTAGGACTCTCACTGCTGTGCAGGAATCAATCGTTGATATGTTCATCATAAACAATGGCATAAAACTCATAGAGATTCAGGACAGAGTGTTGGCAGACATTACATTTAGAAATATTCACAATGTAAGCATAACTATTTCTAGAGTCCTGAAACAACATCAAGTCAGGATAAAGCAGGTGTACACTGTCCCCTTTGAGAGGAACTCTGAACGAGTCAAGCAACTCAGGAACCAATATGTCCAGGTAAGACGACTATAAAATACAGAACTGGTTTTGAACAAAACCAAGCAGGGCAGAGGGACACAATGGCATGTTTTTAGGTATAATGTAAACTACCGTAATAGCCTAACTCTTATTTTGCCTTATGTTGCCTTATTTTAGAGAGTCATAGAGATTGAAGCCAGGCAAACACGCCACATATACATACTTGGCCAAAACACGGCGGCGAGGAAGGAATGGGATGGGAAAAGGAGCCACAGTGGATGTCCTGGGCCAGAGGGGTGCCAACATCACAATGTGTGCAGCAGTGATGGATTGCTGTTACACAAACCGCTAATTGGGCCATACAACACCGAGCTTCTCATTTCATTCCTGGATGACCTCTATGGAAGGGTTGTGCCAGGTGAGGAAAGGGTTGCAGTGAGGTGAAATCGGCCAACGTTTGTAATTGTATGGGACAATGTGACATTTCACCACTCCCGTGCAGTCACAGAGTGGTTTGAAGTCCATCCTAGGATGGTGTCACTTTTCCTCCCACCTTACTTTCCATTCCTCAACCCCATAGAGGAATGATTTTCCTCATGGAGGTGGAAGGTTTATGACCACCATCCACATGATCAAATGTCCCTCCTGGACGCAATGAATGCTGGATGCCTGGACATATCTGCAAAAGATTGCCAGGGATGGACCAGGCATGCCAAAATACTCTTTCCTAGGTGTATTGCCCAAGATGACATAAGATGTGATGTGGATGAGAACCTGTGGCCAAATGCAGAAGACAGGGTTGACTAGCATTGCTACTGTATCTGTATTGGTGGATGGTGTATATACAAATTCTTGATTTTGGAATCACGCAATGCCAAAAAATGACATAAACATATTGAAGCATATTGCATCATGTCTCATTCATTCCTGTAACATATACTGCAATGAATTGTAAAGAGTAGAGGTGTCATTCTTGTTTTGTAAAGAAATGTTACAAAAGAAAACATTGTGTAGTGCTACCTGTTGTTAGTGTTTTTAGGTCGTTGTTTTATGAGTGACAAAGTGTGCTTGTTGGGTGACAACTTTGCTAGTGTTATGGAAGAATGAGTTGATTTGAGACATGTATGAAGTGTTTTGGTAGTTTTAGTGCATTTTGGGTGTGAAATGAACTGCTGTGCCAAGCTGAAAGTTGGTTAGGAGAACTGTGTGAAGAGTTTTGAAAAAGTGACCTAAGTATTGAGAAATGGGTTCTAGCGATTGTAAAACACTATAATATAACAGGCACAATTTCTACTTAAACTATCAAAGGCACACGAAGGGAACTCATTTCGTGGAACAACCCTCTAACCTGAAGCTTTGGCCGATTTCTTGGGGGCGATCAAATAAACAAAAGGGATACTCCAGGTTCTCGAACTCAGGTCCTGTGAATACATAACTTATACTTGTGTGGTTTAGAGGTCATGTAATGTATATTAAACATTGAACATATTGACACTTTATTTCTCAAATACAGACAAGACGTATGCAAATACACAACTCACTTCATACACGACCAAAAGTATGTGGACACCTGCTTATCAAACATCTCATTCCAAAAACATGGGTATTAATATGGAGTTGGTCCCCCCCTTTCCTGCCATAACAGCCTCCACTCTTCTGGGAACACTTTCCACTAGATGTTGGAACATTGCTGTGGGGACTTGCTTCCATTCAGCCACAAGAGGCCTGGTTAGACCTGGTTTGCAGTTGGCGTGCCAATATATCCCAAAGGTGTTCGATGGGGTTGAGTTCAGGGCTATGTGCAGGCCAGTCAAGTTCTTCCACACTGATCTCAACAAACCATTTTTGTATGGACCTCACTTTGTTCATGGGGGCATTGTCATGCTGAAACAGGAAAGGGCCTTCCACAAACTGTTGCCACAAAGTTGGAAGCACAGAATTGTCTAAAGTGTAATTTCATGCTGTAGTGTTAAGATTTCCCTTAACTGGAACTAAGGGGCCTAGTCTGAACCATGCAAAACAGCCCCAGACCATTATTCCTCCTCCACCAAACTTCACAGTTGGCACTATGCATTGGGGCGTTTTATTGGCATCCGCCAAACCCAGATTTGAACTGTCAGATGTTGAAGCTTGATTCATCACTCCAAAGAACACGTTTCCACTGCTCCAGAGTCCAATGGCGGCGAGCTTTATACACGTCCCGCCGATGCTTGGCTTTGCGCATGGTGATTTTAGGCTCGTGTGTGGCTGCTCGGCCCGGCGAACAGTTCTTGTGCTGACTTCCAGAGGCAGTTTGGAACTCGGCAGTGAGTGTTGCAACCGAGGACAGATGATTTTTACATGCTACACACTTCAGAACTCGGCAGTCCCGTTCTGTGAGCTTGTGTGGCTGAGCCGTTGTTGCTTCTAGACGTTTCCATGTCACAATAACAGCGTTTACAGTTGACCGGGGCAGTTCTAGCAAGACCGAAAGTTGACAAACTGACTTGTTCACCGTTGAAAGTCACTGAGCTCTTCAGTAAGGACATTCTACTGCCAATGTTTGTCTATGGAGATTGCATGTCGGTGTGCTCGATTTTATACATGTGGCTGAAATAGCAGAATCCACTCATTTGAAGGGATGTCCACATACTTTTGTATATATAGTGTACAGTAGTGCTACTGGAGGCGTTACTGGCTAACTATAGTGGCTAGCTTATGCTGAGTTCAAAACTACAGGTAACTCGGAAATCAACGACTCCCGACTTCAGTGCGTTCAAAACAACTGGGAACGCAAAAAAAAAATGACGGGAAAATTTTTGTTCCAACTTGGAATACTAAATTGGAAACTCTGTCTTCTTTCCAGAGCTCCCGACTTTCCGACCTGAAGATCATTGACGTCATGATTTGAATTAGTTTTCCCAGTTGTATTGAAAGCACCATTAGCTGTCGTGGCGCACATGACCAGAATGAAACCCCATTTGTGTTAGAAAATATAGAAAGAGGAGGCACCGTTTTTCGTACCCAAAGTTGACTTTCAATAGTAATGGTTTATCGAGATCGGTGAGGAAGAACTTAAATGGCCCTGACTTCAACCCCATCGAACACCTTTGGGATGACTTGGCACACCAACATCAGTGCCCGACCTCACTAATGCTCGTGGCTGAATGGACATAAGTCCCCTCAACAATGTTCCAACATCTAGTGGAAAGCCTTCCGAGAAGAGTGGAGGCTGTTATCGCAGTAAAGAGGCGACCAACTCCATATTAATGCCCATGATTTAGGAATGAGATGTTCGACGAGCAGATGTCCACATACACTATATTACAAAAAGTATCTCTAAGGATAATAATGAATAAGATTATCTGGTCAGATCCTAGATCAGTACTATGAGATGCTTTGTAGATACAGGCCCAGGATTCAAACAAACTACAATGCACAGACATCGCATTGCATTTTAAAAAGGTTATGTTTGACTAAATGCAATTTCTGCAGAGTTCTGTTTGTTTTAATCCCGGGCTGTGCGGTTATTGCTCTACCCATTATACACAAATCAATTACTTAAATGAATTCATTGACAGTGTTCAGCAAGAGTGAAGACAATATATGTATTAGTTCACACTGCAGTAAATAAAGACATATCACATACATCTCCACTTTCATTTTCTGTTTTCTACATCAAGCTGCACCAGTGTCCAAAATGAACACTTTCATACTGCAGTGTAAAAATTCTTTTTTTTGTTGCTACAATATGTTTTCATTACAAGTTCATATACAGAGGGGGAAAAAAATATTTTGGGATCCATCTATTCTCAAATGGTCATTAAAAAGCTCCATGAATCACACAACAGAAAGACGGTTGGGGGAGGGGGAGTGGAAGATTTAATAGCAAACATTTGTTTTCACAAATTTGACAGTCCTTGACAGTCAGTGCCGAACAGTTAGTCCAAAGCCCCTCTCAGAAGTTTATGAAATGGGGGGCCTTGTGGTACAGTAGTGAATGTACTGTGCCTGTAAAACACACAAGTAATTATCCCAGACAAGTCAGGAAACTAAATTAGCATTGCAGGGCACTCATCAGTAAACATACACACACCAGTGCTTTATTCAGATCCTCAGATTTAAAATTAAATACTGAATTCATAGGCGTAGATGAAATAAATCGAGCCTTGGAATATAAAGAATGCAAATCTACAGTAAATGACACAAAACATGTTTTTTTACAGGCACATTGAGGACAAAAGAAGCCCGTTTACCATGTCCTCATGTCTTCACCGAATCATCCAAGCTGTGAAAGATGGCCAAACATTGCAGTGCACTTCAAATGACAAGATTCGAAGCTGGCCATCCTCTGTGCCACGAAGCAGCAGAGGAGAATAATGTGACAGAAACACAAATGTGTAGATATTAACCAGTGCAAAACATATAAATATATATATGTTTTTACAGACAAGGTGTGTGTAATCACGGCTCTCCGGGATACCAAAAACAACAATCACTATTCTGCCTCAAAAAGGTATCCACAGGTCAAAAAAGGAAAGGCAGTCGCAACCAAAAAAATTACCTAAAAGAAAAAACCATGAAGTGTATCATCCCCCACTATCGTTTAATACCTGTGATAATAACGCCTTGACAAAAAACTAAATGGGTCCGTTTGGTATTTATCGTCTAGTTTAGCGGTAGAAACCGGCCTCTTGTGAAGAGATTCTGTGGTGAGAGAAGGCTGTTGCCTCTCCTCGGCTGCGTCAGGTGCGACTGGCAGAACTGGGCAGTGGGGGCCCATCACTCGTCCGAACCAGCAGAGCGCTTCTGTGTCCGCTTGCGGGGAGATCGTCTGGGGGAAGCCTTGTCTGGGGAAACAACAGGAGAGATTTAGGGAAGGTTTGCAGGTCCTTTTTAGATGTCACTCTTTGGATCAGATATGGAGATCTTACAAATACTTTTTGCATAGGCACAGTCTAAAATCAACACCTAGCCGCATCTTGTAGATCTGTAAGAATTGGATGAGTTATGGTAGAAACTCCACATAGGCAAATATGGTGCTGAGGTCTATATCAAATTGACCCTTTCAGACCTATGAGGAGTGTCTAGGGACTAGGGATTGATGTCAGTGACCATAGATGCTACAACAGAGACTAACATGAATCAATGATTGAGATATCAGTACTTCTGAATATGCTAATTGAATTCACTGTTGAGTCAAACAGATACGTTCTTTATGTCTACAACTAGAGCAAACTTAACATTTTGCTAAACTACTACCGCTCACTCCTGAGAGAAAGGGAAGCCTCACCTCGCCGACTCTGCACTGAAGACGCAAGGAAAGAGGGAGAGAGAGAAAAGAGAATGAACCCATGCCCAGAGAGAGAACAGGTTGTTTTGAAACACCAGCCAAACAGAGAGAATTCTAAAAAAGTGAAATATCCCCAAAGTTGACAACAAGCATCTATGGAAACATTGCAACTTTACAAAGCTGACAGCAGTTGGTGAACTAGAGGGGATTGCACAATAGAAGAGCATGTAGGCTATAGAAAGAGGACCACAGCAAGGATGGGGCATAGCAGCTAGGATGTGCTTACACTTCAGTCCTCTTAAAAGCATTTCATTTGACACTGTAGCTTCAAAAGCTTTTTTCCATGCACTTATGCAGCTCAATCTAAGATATACCCATATATTTCACTTTACACTGTTAGTAACCTAGGCTCAGCTTTTGAAGGTGCTGGCACCCCGGTGGCTAATGGCTAGCATGAACAGCTAGCTCCCCTGTGGCTACTAGCTAGCATAATGTCCTGTGGCTAATGGCTAGCATAAAACAGTTAGCTCCCCTGTGGCTACTAGCTAGCATAATGTCCTGTGGCTAATGGCTAGCATAAAACAGCTAGCTCCCCTGTGGCTACTAGCTAGCATAATGTCCTGTGGCTAATGGCTAGCATAAAACAGCTAGCTCCCCTGTGGCTACTAGCTAGCATAATGTTGAATGAGTGAGTGGTGAGGTGGGGACTTACTGATCTGGTTAAGGGTCTCCTGGGGAATCCAGCTCATGTCCACATCGTTGTGGCTAGAAGTGCCCATCTCCACCTTGGCAGCTGGCCGCCTCCTCTGCACGGGGTGGGGGAGAACACAAGAGTGACCGAACTGAAGAGGAAGCGAAACTTATACTTTCACTAGACTTCTACATAAACAAAACCTTAAAATTGTCTTGCAAACTTAACTCTTTATCCCCCTCAGTCTTCTGAAATGTTCTAGTGTGGGTTAGACACTTGAACTTTCTCAATACAACATTGAAACACAATCCCCAAAACCCATCTTCCACACCCATGGCCTTTTCAACATTGTTCCCCTAGCCCTTTTATTCATTCATTCATTAATTCATTCATTCATTCATTTCCCAGTAGTGGTGATTGGTGGTGGTGACTGGTGGTGGTGGTGATTGGTGGTGGAGCATACATCCATTTTGCCTTCATTCTTGCTTTTCAACAAAATAGCTGAAACCGAACCCGCCTCTTTCCCTGTCTACCTCCATGTTCCTCAGAAAAGTAGTGGTACTAGCTCGAATCCTTTTCTGACTCTCACTGTGTTCAACCTGAAAGAAGGACATTGACTCATCAACTGACAATCATCTGAACTGGGAGAGTCCCACTGTTGAATGTGAAGAGGCATCTCCTAATTCCTTTCCCTCTGGACTGCTCATCTACCAACATTCTATGTAAATCTTGTCATGGTGCATTGCTTCAGCAAAACTATCGAAAGTACATATCTTTCGGTCTTCGTATCACTCTTGTAAAAACAAGGAAAGCACACACATAAAGGAAAAATATGCTTAAAGGTGCACTACGCAGAAATTACTCTGCCACTTCCTAGTTGCTAAAATTCTAATAGTTGAAGACGCAAAAACAAAACTTAAGAATGGGAAGCATAGAAAAAGCACACATACAACAGATCTACCGCTTCTTAGACCCGCTTTCAATGAGAATGACAGAACTACAACTAATTTCTATCTGAATTTGGTCAGGTCACCCAAAAAGTTACATAGTGCAGCTTTAATTAATTATTCTTCTGCATTCAGTGGTGTCGGCTTTGAAGCTTTACCTTTCTGGACTCTAGCAGCTGATGAAGGCCTACCACCACCAGCAGACCCAATCCAGACAGGAACACATACATGAAGATCCTAGAGATACAGAAGACAGAGAGGAGTTAAGACACCAGGTGTGGCGGCTATTTGTTTGGCAGCCATCCCCAATATGGTTTCATTTAGCCCTTCTGACCGTCTTCCAACAGAGGGCTAGCCCATCTAGTCTCACTTACGTCTCTCCGTCCAGTGCGTCCTCTCTCTCGGTGATGGTCACGGTCTGGTTGAACACAGCATCCTGGAACAAGTTACCCTGAGAGAGGCGCAAGGGAGAGGCTCAGATATCACCTCCAGCTGGTGAACTATCTTTCATCTTTCCCCATTTCATATGAAAGTGCAACCTCACAAGCAAAGGAAAGACAAGAGCCAAGGCCCACTTACGTTACTGTCCTTGTAGTTGAGGTTGATAACCAGGCCGAAGGGGCGCCCGCCCATGGGCTCGGCGGGGATGAAAGAGTACTCAAACGTGGCCTGGCGCCCGGCAGGCACCACTACGCCCAGCTGCAGGGCTGTGAAGTTCTGGATGTAAAACTGGAAGTCCTGCGGGTAGCGGAAGGATGCGTCCAGCGACTCCACCACAAAGTTGTCGCTGCCTTTGTTGGTAAAGCCCATCAGGAACTTCACAATGTCGTTGGCTGGGAAGTCTGAAGGCAAAAGACAGGAGAAAGAGCAACAGAAGAGTAGGAGTGGTGGCTTTAAATGTGAATTTGAAGCACTCAGGCTTGTCAGAATCAGATTAATTCCTTTTCATTCAAGTAATTGAGCAGACATTTGTTCAGTGCAATGTGCAATAAATGCACAAATAAAAATTGAGGTTGAAACGTATATCCTAAGCATCGTCGCTAAATTAATCCATCTACAAATACATGTCATAGTCTTAGAATTGAAGTGAAAACAAGCAGTTCAAAACAATTATGAGGAGATTATGTGCAAAATTCAACATGCAGATATGTTGAGACAAGCCCTAGTCAGTGCCTATACTCCTACCATCTCCCTTGACGAAGAGGATGGTGGTGTCAGCATTGGGGGAGGCTTTCACATCTCCTCCTACGGCTTCCTCCTCCTCTTCCTCTTTTTCTTCCGTCTAAAATATACAAAAGAGACTTTGCGTTAATTTAAAAAAAAAATATTACACACAAAAAGGCCTCGGGAGGCAGACAAAAGTAGCCTAATCTCTTACCAATTCCGTATTTTCATCATCTTCAACTTCGGCCTCGTCATCTTCATCGTTCACATCAACATCCTCCACAGCATCTTCATCAGCTGCCTCCTCATCCTCAGTAGCATCCTGGGCTGCCACCAATGGCCCTGCATTGATTGTAAGGAAATACATCCAATTTGAAATCTCACAAAATCTAATTTTGTGAAAACTAACTTGAGTTAGAGAAGTCACTGAGTCAAAATGAATCCTATTATTATGTTCACATCACCAGACCTACCATGGCTGCAGCAAGGGCGTTTAGCTACATAGCTAATATCTTATCAAGGGATTAAAACGGAGGTTGAACAAATCTTGTGTTCATTACAGTCACAGGTTTTAGGCCTAGCAAAATTAATTGAATTATCAAATAACTCATACCGCAAGCTTCTAACGTTGAACCCCTCAAGCAAAACACTGCTGGCTACAATGTCAGAAGAACAGATATGATTTTCAGGCTTTGCCAAAAATAGAGGGCTGCTTGTCCCATGTTGAAATCATGGTTTTTGATGTGAATTGAGTGACAGGAGATGAAGACTAGGCACATTCATTTCCGGTCACAACTTGCAGATTTGTTTACATGCTGCTGTGCGTTTTTGTTGCTAACCTTACTTTGCTACCTGACAACTTTACGGTTTTTACTTTTAAATTACCGTTTATATTTTTAGTTTTTCCCTCACTCAACTTTTTCACTCCGGACGCTTTATCTGGACATGGTTCGTCAAGACCTCCAACAGCTGAAGCTAAGTAGTAACATTAACATGATGCCTTCTAATTGCAGTCGCTGTACTCATAATATACAGGAGAACGATCGCCTTACGGCGAGGATAGCTGTGCTGCAAGCCCCATTACCCGCAGTATTAGACTTAAAACTAATCATCTAGCGATCATACACTGTTTACCAGGGGGCAGGGCTACCGACGTTAAGGCTAATCTAAAGACGGTGCTGGCTAAAGCTAAAACTGGCGAGTGTAGAGAGTATAGGGATATTGTTATCCACGTCGGCACCAACGATGTTAGGATGAAACAGTCAGAGGTCACCAAGCGCAACATAGCTTCAGCGTGTAAATCAGCTAGAAAGATGTGTCGGCATCGAGGAATTCTCTCTGGCCCCCTCCCGGTTAGGGGGAGTGATGAGCTCTACGGCAGTCTCACAACTCAATCACTGGTTGAAAACTGTTTTCTGCCCCTCTCAAAAGATAGAATTTGTAGATAATTGGCCCTCTTTCTGGGACTCACCCACAAACAGGACCAAGCCTGGCCTGTTGAGGAGTGACGGACTCCATCCTAGCTGGAGGGGTGCTCTCATCTTATCTAGGAACATAGACAGGGCTCTAACTCCCGTAGCTCCACAATGAAATAGGGTGCAGGCCAGGCAGCAGGCTGTTAGCCAGCCTGCCAGCTTAGTGGAGTCTGCAACTAGTACAGTCAGTGTAGTCAGCTCAGCTATCCCCATTGAGACCGTGTCTGTGCCTCGACCTAGGTTGGGCAAAACTAAACATGGCGGTGTTCGCCTTAGCAATCTCACTAGAATAAAGACCTCCTCCATTCCTGCCATTATTGAAAGAGATCGTGATACCTCACATCTCAAAATAGGGCTACTTAATGTTAGATCCCTCACTTCAAAGGCAGTTATAGTCAATGAACTAATCACTGATCATAATCTTGATGTGATTGGCCTGACTGAAACATGGCTTAAGCATGAATGAATTTACTGTGTTAAATGAGGCCTCACCCCCAGGTTACACTAGTGACCATATCCCCCGTGCATCCCGCAAAGGCGGAGGTGTTGCTAACATTTACGATAGCAAATTTCAATTTACAAAAAAAAATAAAAAAAATGACGTTTTCGTCTTTTGAGCTTCTAGTCATAATCTATGCAGCCTACTCACTCACTTTTATAGCTACTGTTTACAGGCCTCCTGGTCCATATACAGCGTTCCTCACTGAGTTCCCTGAATTCCTATTGGACATTGTAGTCACAGCAGATAATATTCAAATTTTTGGTGACTTTAATATTCACATGGAAAAGTCCACAGACCCACTCCAAAAGGCTTTCGGAGCCATCATCGACTCAGTGGGTTTTGTCCAACATGTCTCTGGACCTACTCACTGCCACAGTCATACTCTGGACCTAGTTTTGTCCCATGGAATAAATGTTGTGGATCTTAATGTTTTTCCTTATAATCCTGGACTATCGGACCACCATTTTAGGACATCAGAGGACAAAAATCAGTTAACCACCTAACTGAGGAACTCAATTTAACTTTGCGCAATACCCTAGATGCAGTTGCACCCCTAAAAACTAAAAACATCTGTCCTAAGAAACTAGCTCCCTGGTATACAGAAAATACACGAGCTCTGAAGCAAGCTTCCAAAAAATTGGAACGGAAATGGCGCCACACCAAACTGGAAGTCTTCCGACTAGCTTGGAAAGACAGTACCGTGCAGTATCAAAGAGCCCTCACTGCTGCTCGATCATCCTATTTTTCCAACTTAATTGAGGAAAATAAGAACAATCCAACATTTATTTTTGATACTGTCGCAAAGCTAACTAAAAAGCAGCATTCCCCAAGAGAGGATGGCTTTCACTTCAGCAGTAATAAATTAATGAACTTCTTTGAGGAAAAGATCATGATCATTAGAAAGCAAATGACAGACTCCTCTTTAAATCTGCGTATTCCTCCAAAGCTCTGTTGTCCTGAGTCTGCACAACTCTGCCAGGACCTAGGATCAAGGGAGACACTAACATGTTTTAGTACTATATCTCTTGACACAATGATCAAAATAATCATGGCCTCTAAACCTTCAAGCTGCATACTGGACCCTATTCCAACTAAACTATTGAAAGAGCTGCTTCCTGTGCTTGGCCCTCCTATGTTGAACATAATAAACGTCTCTCTAGCCACCGGATGTGTACCAAACTCACTAAAAGTGGCAGTAATAAAGCCTCTCTTGAAAAAGCCAAACCTTGACCCAGAAAATACAAAAAACTAAAATCAGTCTATATCGAACCTTCCATTCCTCTCAAAATTTTTAGAAAAAGCTGTTGCGCAGCAACTCACTGCCTTCCTGAAGACAAACAATGTATACGAAACGCTTCAGTCTGGTTTTAGACCCCATCATAGCACTGAGACCGCACTTGTGAAGGTGGTAAATTACCTTTTAATGGTGTCAGCGTCTCCGCATCTGTTCTCGTGCTCCTAGATCTTAGTGCTGCTTTTGATACCATCGATCACCACATTCTTTTGGAGAGATTGGAAACCCAAATTTGTCTACACAGACAAGTTCTGGTCTGGTTTAGATCTTATCTGTTGGAAAGATATCAGTTTGTCTCTGAATGGTTTGTCCTCTGACAAATCAACTGTAAATTTCGGTGTTCCTCAAGGTTCCGTTTGTTTCTATTGTTTTCACTATATATTTTACCTCTTGGGGATGTCATTTGACTTTTTAAACTCGGACAAAACAGAGATGCTTGTTCTAGGTCCCAAGAAACAAAGAGATCTTCTGTTAAATCTGACAATTAATCTTGATGGTTGTACAGTCGTCTCAAATAAAACTGTGAAGGACCTCGGCGTTACTCTGGACCCTGATCTCTCTTTTGAAGAACATATCAAGACTGTTTCAAGGGCAGCTTTTTTCCATCTACGTAACATTGCAAAAATCTGAAACTTTCTGTCCACAAATGATGCAGAAAAATTAATCCATGCTTTTGTTACTTCTAGGCTGGACTACTGCAATGCTCTACTTTCCGGCTACCCGGATAAAGCACTAAATAAACTTCAGTTAGTGCTAAATACGGCTGCTAGAATCCTGACTAGAACCAAAAAAATGTATCATATTACTCCAGTGCTAGCCTCCCTACACTGGCTTCCTGTTAAGGCAAGGGCTGATTTCAAGGTTTTACTGCTAACCTACAAAGCATTAAATGGGCTTGCTCCTACCAATCTTTCCGATTTGGTCCTGCCGTACATACCTATACGTACGCTACGGTCACAAGACGCAGGCCTCCTAATTGTCCCTAGAATTTCTAAGCAAACGGCTGGAGGTAGGGCTTTCTCCTATAGAGCTCCATTTTTATGGAATGGTCTGCCTACCCATGTGAGAGATAAAGACTCGGTCTCAACCTTTAAGTCTTTACTGAAGACTCATCTCTTCAGTGTAGTGTAGTCTGGCCCAGGATTGTGAAGGTGAATGGAAAGGCTCTGGAGCAACGAACCGCCCTTCGTGTCTCTGCCTGGCCAGTTCTCCTCTCTCCACTGGGATTCTCTGCCTCTAACCCTATTACAGGGGCTGAGTCACTGGCTTATTGGGGTTCTTCCATGCCGTCCCTAGGAGGGGTGCGTCACTTGAGTGGGTTGAGTCACTAACGTGGTCTTCCTGTCTGGGTTGGCGCCCCCCCTTGGGTTGTGCCGTGGCGGAGATCTTTGTGGGCAATACTCGGCCTTGTCTCAGGATGGTAAGTTGGTGGTTGAAGATATCCCTCTAGTGGTGTGGGGGCTGTGCTTTGGCAAAGTGGGTGGGGTTATATCCTTCCTGTTTGGCCCTGTCTGGGGGTATCATCGGATGGGGCCACAGTGTCTCCTGACCTCTCCTGTCTCAGCCTCCAGTATTTATGCTGCAGTAGTTTGTGTGTCGAGGGGCTAGCGTCAGTCTGTTATATCTGGAGTATTTCTCCTGTCTTATCCGGTGTCCTGTGTGAATTTAAGTATGCTCTCTCTAATTCTCTCTTTGTCTCTCTCGGAGGACCTGAGCCATAGGACCATGCCTCAGGACTACCTGACATGATGACTCCTTGCTGTCCCCAGTCCACCTGGCCGTGCTGCTGCTCCAGTTTCAACTGTTCTGCCTGCGGCTATGGAACCCTGACCTGTTCACCGGACGTGCTACCTGTCCCAGACCTGCTGTTTTCAACTCTCTAGAGACAGCAGGAGCGGTAGAGATACTCTCAATGATCGGCTATGAAAAGCCAACTGACATTTACTCGAGGTGCTGACGTGTTGCACCCTCGACAACTACTGTGATTATTATTATTTGACCATGCTGGTCATTTATGAAAATTTGAACATCTTGGCCATGTTCTGTTATAATCTCCACCCGGTTTCTTCGTAGGTTTTGGCCTTTCTAGGGAGTTTTTCCTAGCCACCGTGCTTCTACACCTGCATTGCTTGCTGTTTGGGGTTTTAGGCTGGGTTTCTGTACAGCACTTTGAGATATCAGTTGATGTAAGAAGGGCTATATAAATACATTTGAGTCTACAGTGTCTAGAAGCGACTTCACTATACATTTTCTGGATTCAGGTTCACTCAAACATCGTTTTAAGCGTTGTTTTACTATTGGCAGATACAGCTGGTTTTGGGTTTATATACTGCTCAAAAAAAATAAAGGGAACACTTAAACATCACATCCTAGATCTGAATGAAAGAAATAATCTTATTAAATACTTTTTTCTTTACATAGTTGAATGTGCTGACAAAAATCACACAAAAATAATCAATGGAAATCCAATTTATCAACCCATGGAGGTCTGGATTTGGAGTCACACTCAAAATTAAAGTGGAAAACCACACTACAGGCTATTCCAACTTTGATGTAATGTCCTTAAAACAAGTCAAAATGAGGCGCAGTAGTGTGTGTGGCCTACACGTGCCTGTATGACCTCCCTACAACGCCTGGGCATGCTCCTGATGAGGTGGCGGATGGTCTCCTGAGGGATCTCCTCCCAGACCTGGACTAAAGCATCCGCCAACTCCTCGACAGTCTGTGGTGCAACGTGGCGTTGGTGGATGGAGCGAGACATGATGTCCCAGATGTGCTCAATTGGATTCAGGTCTGGGGAACGGGCGGGCCAGTCCATAGCATCAATGCCTTCCTCTTGCAGGAACTGCTGACACTCCAGCCACATGAGGTCTAGTATTGTCTTGCATTAGGAGGAACCCAGGGCCAACTGCACCAGCATATGGTCTCACAAGGGGTTGGAGGATCTCATCTCGGTACCTAATGGCAGTCAGGCTACCTCTGGCGAGCACATGGAGGGCTGTGCGGCCCCCCAAAGAAATGCCACCCCACACCATGACTGACCTACCGCCAAACCGGTCATGCTGGAGGATGTTGCAGGCAGCAGAACGTTCTCCACGGCGTCTCCAGACTCTGTCACGTCTGTCACGTGCTCAGTGTGAACCTGCTTTCATCTGTGAAGAGCACAGGGCGCCAGTGGCGAATTTGCCAATCTTGGCGTTCTCTGGCAAATGCCAAACGTCCTGCACGGTGTTGGGCTGTAAGCACAACCCCCACCTGTGGACGTCGGGCCCTCATACCACCCTCATGGAGTCTGTTTCTGACCGTTTGAGCAGACACATGCACATTTGTGGCCTGCTGGAGGTCATTTTGCAGGGCTCTGGCAGTGCTTCTCCTGCTCCTCCTTACACAAAGGCGGAGGTAGCGGTCCTGCTGCTGGGTTGTTGTCCTCCTACGGCCTCCTCCAAGTCTCCTGATGTACTGGCCTGTCTCCTGGTAGCGCCTCCATGCTCTGGACACTACGCTGACAGACACAGCAAACCTTCTTGCCACAGCTCGCATTGATGTGCCATCCTGGATGAGCTGCACTACCTGAGCCACTTGTGTGGGTTGTAGACTCCGTCTCATGCTACCACTAGAGTGAAGGACCGCCAGCATTCAAAAGTGACCAAAACATCAGCCAGGAAGCATTGGAACTGAGAAGTGGTCTGTGGTCCCCACCTGCAGAACCACTCCTTTATTGGGGGTGTCTTGCTAATTGCCTATAATTTCCACCTGTTGTCTATTCCATTTGCACAACAGCATGTGAAATGTATTGTCAATCAGTGTTGCTTCCTAAGTGGACAGTTTGATTTCACAGAAGTGTGATTGACTTGGAGTTACATTGTGTTGTTTAAGTGTTCCCTTTATTTTTTTTGAGCAGTGTATATCGATTCGCTCTCAAATATTTGTCATCTGATGTATTAGTTTCAGTCTGAATCGTTTCATCAAAACTTTGCTGCCAGCTCCTGATATCAGGGCATAAAAACTATAATCCTGAATTAGTCTAGTGTTCATGTGCACCCAGCTATATTCAGTCCAAGTTTGTTTTCCCTGGATAAACTAGCTGAACTATGCTAGTTTTTCATCCTCATTGCCAAACTCCATAAATACTGCACCCTCAACTTCAAAATTCCTTTTTCATACAATCATGTAAACAAGACATTTTCTAGAAAGAAACTTAAATGATTTGTTTGTGGAATAGTCATGACGGGTTCAAGCCATCTGTCGTGTCGTCAGACAATGGTGGCGAAGGATATCATTGCTACTTAAGTTCAGTTTGGAGATGCACCAGCATCATTGGCGTAGGGTTAGCTGGACGTATCTGACAGGTCTTGGAACTGTGAAAACAGGTAGCCTCTCCCCTCTTGGCTCAATGGGATATATAGTGATTTTGTCAACATAGCCAGATATGTACAAAGTCTTGTACCTTTAACCTTTTTAATCTGACTACCGTATTTGTTGATTAAATCAGACTATTAATATACTGAAAAAAAAGAAGAAAAAAAAGAAACATGTAAAGTCTTGGTCCACTTTTACAAATGCAGAAAAAGCTACATTTCTCAAAAACTTGGTGCACAAATTGATTGATACATCCCTGTTAATGAGCATTTCTCCTTTGCCAAGATAATCCATCCATTTGTCAGGTGTGGCATATCAAGAAGCTCATTAAACAGCATAATCATTACACAGGTGCACCTTGCGCTAGGGACCATAAAAGCCACTAAAATGTGCAGTTGGGTCACCCAACGCCACATATGTCTCAAGTTAAGGGAGTGTGCAATTGGCATGCTGACTGCAGGAATGTCCACCAGAGCTGTCGCCAGAGAACGTACTGTTAATTTCTCTACCACAAGCCGCAGCCGTCGTTTAAGAGAATTTGGTAGTACGTCCAACTGGCCTCACAACCGCAGATCACGTGTATGGTGTTGTGTGGGCAAGCGGTTTGCTGATGTGAACGTTGGTGGCAATATGGTTATTGGATGGGCAGGCATAAGCTATGGACAACGAACACAATTGCATTTTATCGATGGCAATTTCAATGCACAGAGATACTGTGATGAGATCCTGAGGCCCATTGTCATGCCATTCATCTGCCGCCATCACCTCATGTTTCAGCATGATAATGCAGGACCCCATGTCGCAAGGATCTGTACACAATTCCTGGAAGCTGAAAATGTTGCAGTTCTTCCATGGCCTGCATACTCAGACATGTCACCCATTGAGCATGTTTGGGATGCTCTGGATCAACGTTTAAGACCGTGTGTTCCAGTTCCCAACAATATCCAGTAACTTAGCACAGCCAATGAAGAGTGGGACAACATTCCACAGGCCACAATCAACAGCCTGATCAACTAAGTGAAGGAGATGTGTCGCGCTGCATGAGGCAAATGGTGGTCACACCAGATACTGACTGGTTCTCTGATCCATGCCCTACCTTAAAGAAAAAAAAAAAAGGTATGTGACCAACGGATGCACATCGGTATTCCCATGTGAAATCCATAGATTATGGCCTAATTAATGTATTTCAACTGACTTATTGCCTTATATGAACTGTAACTCATTGAAATCTTTGAAAATGTTGCGTTTCTAATTTTGTTCATTATCGACAACGTTAACTACTAGTTAGCACTACTACTAGCTAGACACCTTCCACCAAAGAGCACACGGATAGATAGTTAGATTAAAGACGATCAACACAACATAAATCAATTTAACTAGGTGATGGTGTAGATACAAATTAACAACCTAGATAGCTAGCTACATAAATGACAGCTAGCCGCAAGCTGGCTGGTAAGGACACGTCAGTCTAGCTACTGTAGTTACCGAAGCTTCCACTTTTGACTGAGCAAGAATCACTATTAAATTACATTTGAAATGAATAGGTACTAAAACGTGTAGCCCAGTATCGAAACAGACAAAACTGTTATTTGAGAAGGACAGTAGCTACAATGCCGTACTAGCAGAAAATAATATTTGCACATGTCAAAATGCGCTTGGGACACTGTCAGACAGTGGCTTTCCATAAAGCTAACGTTAACTGTAATAGCCAAGGTTGTTTCAATTCAGCTAGTCAACCCTAATTCCAGTTCGATAGACTCACCTTTCATGATAATCGTTGCCGGGAAAGCTAGTAATACTAGCAAAAGCAGTTTAGGAAGAAATGTCATCATTTTGATGTGAAATCACCTCCTTCACTAGGAAACGTATGGATTCCCTGAAGCCTAGCTGCTACTTCTTCTTCGATTAGGTTTAACGGCGGTTGGCATCCAATAAACGTGCATTACTGCCACCTACTAGACTCGAGTACAACTCCCTTGTACTTTTCTTGAAAAAATAAATTAACAAATACCCTACCATCTAACACTAACACTCACAGCAACAAAAAAGTACACCACCCTACTCCACTATTTAAATATATTTAGTCCTACCTCAGGACAACAACCTGAAAGGATGGGACACCACTACCACCCGAGTGGCGCAGCGGTTTAAGGCAATGCATCTCAGTGCTAGAGGTGTCACTACAGACCTTGGTTTGATTCCAGGTTGTATCACAACCAGCCAGGATTGGGAGTCCCATAGGTCGGTGCACAATTGGCCCAGCATCGTCTGGGTTAGGGTTTGGCCGGGGTAGGCCGTCATTGTAAATAAGAATTTGTTCTTAACTGACTTGCCTGGTTAAAAAAATAAAACTCATGTCAAGTCTCGCACACCCAAATACCTCTCTGCAGCTGCCACCACAACCTCAATTTTCTGTGACTAAAATCCATCACTGCAGTACATTTGATAACCATTGCTATAAATGCTAAAAATCCAATCTTACTGGAACATAAACTCAGCAAAAAAGAAACGTCCCTTTTTCAGGACCCTGTTTTTCAAAGATAATTTGTAAAAATGTCAAAATAACTTCACAGATCTTCATTGTAAAGGGTTTAAACACTGTTTCCCATGCTTGTTCAATGAACCATAAACAATTAATAAACATGCACCTGTGGAACGGTCGTTAAGACACTAACAGCTTACGGACGGTAGGCAATTAAGGTCACAGTTATGAAAACTTAGGACACTAAAGAGGCCTTTCTACTGACTCAGGGTCCCTGCTCATCTGCGTGAATGTGACTTAGGCATGCTGCAAGGAGGCATGAGGACTGCAGATGTGGCCAGGGCAATAAATTGCAATGTCCGTACTGTGAGACGCCTAAGACAGCGCTACAGGGAGACAGGACGGACAGCTGATCATCCTCGCAGTGGCAGACCATGTGTAACAACACCTGCACAGGATCGGTACATCCGAACATAACACCTGCGGGACAGGTACAGGATGGCAACAACAACTGCCCGAGGTACACCAGGAATGCACAATCCCTCCATCAGTGCTCAGACTGTCCGCAATAGGCCGAGAGAGGCTGGACATAGGGCTTGTAGGCCTGTTGTAAGGCAGGTCCTCACCAGACATCACCGGCAACAACGTCGCCTATGGGCACAAACCCACCGTCGCTGGACCAGACAGGACTGGCAAAAAGTGCTCCTCACTGATGAGTCGCGGTTTTGTCTCACCAGGGGTGATGGTCGGATTCACGTTTATCGTCGAAGGAATGAGCGTTACACCGAGGCCTGTACTCTGGAGCGGGATCGATTTGGAGGTGGAGGGTCAGTCATGGTCTGGGGCAGTGTGTCACAGCATCATTGGACTGAGCTTGTTGTCATTGCAGGCAATCTCAACGCTGTGCGTTACAGGGAAGACATCCTCCTCCCTCATGTGTTACCCTTCTTGCAGACCCATCCTGACATGACCCTCCAGCGTGACAATGCCACCAGCCATACTGCATGGCTACCACAGTATTCTGCAGTGATACGCCATCCCATCTGGTTTGTGCTTAGTGGGACTTTCATTTGTTTTTCAACAGGACAATGACCCAACACACCTCCAGGCTGTGTAAGGGCTATTTGACCAAGAAGGAGAGTGCTGGAGTGCTGAATCAGATGACCTGGCCTCCACAATCACCCGACCTCAACCCAATTGAGATGGTTTTGGGTAAGTTGGACTGCAGAGTGAAGGAAAAGCAGCCAACAAGTGCTCAGCATATGTGGGAACTCCTTCAAGACTGTTGGAAAAGCATTCCAGGGGAAGCTGGTTGAGAGAATACCAAGAGTGTGCAAAGCAGTCATCAAGGCAAAGGGTGGTTACTTTGAAGATTCTCAGATATAAAATATATTTTTATTTGTTTGACACTTTTTTAGTTATTACATGATTCCATATGTGTTATTTCATAGTTTTGATGTCTTCACCATTATTCTACAATATGGAAAATAATAAAAATAAAGAAAAACCCTTGAATGAGTAGGTGTGTCCAAACTTTTGACTGGTACTGTATACACAACGTCATCACATCTGAAGGGATTTACCTGAATTTACTTTTTGTGAGAGAAAGTGGATAGATATCTTCATTTTGTAAGCCTACATTTCTTTAAAACAAATAAATACATCACATTTCCTATCAAATAGTACACAGAGGCATTTAGACGTGTGACTTGACCTTTATAGTACACTCCCGGGTTGTAAAGTGGAAGTGAAGTAAGATGGTGTTCAAATGAGTCAAGAAAGACATCTTTCTCTGCATGTCTTCAAAAACAGTTATTTCTGCAGTCACAGTGTTTCACAGCTGTCGTCCACTTCAACAGCCTATGGAGAAAGAGGATGTAGTAAGAGATGGATCATTTGCTCAAATGTATGATGGGAGGGATAATGGATGAATGAATAGGCCTACAGACCTTAACAAAGTCCTCTTCAATGAATTCAGCCTCCTCAAGTTCTTCTGCTTCTTCCTCCATACTGTCTTTAGTGCATGGAGAGCCTTTCTGATCATTCTTAATCACATATTCCACTTCATCGTCTATCTCTCCTCCTTTCAATATTTTATGCAATTTCTCCAGACTGGCACCAAAGTTCCAGATGGCTTGGTTCCTGCCTGCATCAGTCTTACCCGGACTGTAGACTTCAGTTGTCTTAGAAGAAGGCACACTTGAGCCACACCTGGCCCCTCTGAACTCAAGGGAAGCTGCATCTCAAAGCACAGATCCCCTCCACTCCCTTTGAGATGTAGGTAAAGACTGTAGTCTGCTATAGAGTTGCTGTAGAGCTCCACCTTCTCACCCACCCCCTTACATTTTACTCATTTAGCAGACACTCTTATCCAGAGCGGCTTGCAGTAGTGAATGCATACATTTCATATATTTTTTTCTCCGTACTGGTCCCCCGTGGGAATCGAACCCACAACCCTGGCGTTACAAACACCATGCTCTACCAACTGAGCCACACAGGACCATCATCCAGAAAGCCTTTCTCCTCCACTGATTTTGGAGGCTGCATAGCACATTCCTCACTTCCCTCACCTCCCTTATTTCCATGGCCCAGCAATGACCTCCTCTCCCCTTCCTCCACGAACGGTAACATCCTCCCAGGCTTCCTACTCTGCTTGTTCTGGCAATCCACCAGACAACTCTCCTTCTCCCGGCAGGCCTTTCTCAGCCTGTCGGTGGTGAGAGCCAGGACCCAGTTGGCCTCTCTCAGGTCGTGGATCTCCTGGTCCTTGTGGTGGCAGCTCTCCCTGGCCAGCCTGAGGCCTCTCTCGCTGACCTCGGCCCTCTCTAGCAAGTCCGACTCCATATACCTCAGCTGGACGTTCTCCAACTCCAGCCGACTCAGCGCCCGTTCGTACTCGGCCAGACAGTGGCTCACCTGGCGCTGGTGGGGCGATTTTGTCCGACACATACAGAAGCTCACGCCACAGGAAATGCTGCATGCTGTCTTTGGATTGGTCATCGCCAAGGACAGGGGGGGGTCATGAACAAGGGCATGGCAAACCAAATCTGTCACAGTCGTTCGCATCTGTGGACAGTTTATGGGGTTGAAAGATATAAAGACCTACTTATCTAGGCTATTGAGGAATGATCACTTTCTAGCTCATGAAGTAAATCAGACTGATGAGTGAACAAAATTACTGAGAACATACAGAAAACGAAAAGGAACGTTTGCTATTGAACAAGTCAAGGTAGTTCCTCCCTGTTTCAGGTTTTCTTCTGTTTGACGCCTAAACACAACCAGGGTGTATTATACCACTAACCCTAGCTTCCGGTCCACATCCCGGTTCAAGCCTAACCCTAATTTCATGCACACATCCAGGTTCAATTCTAACCCTAGCTCCATCCACAACCCTAACCCTAGCTTCATGTCCACATCCAGGTTCAACCCTAACCCTAGCTTCAGGTCCACATCCAGGTTCAATTCTAACCCTAGCTCCATCCACAACCCTAACACTAGCTTCATGTCCACATCCAGGTTCAACTCTAACCCTAGCTCCATCCACAACACTAACCCTAGCTTCCTGTCCACATCCAGGTTCAACTCTAACCCTAGCTCCAACCACAACCCTAACCCTAGCTTCATGTCCACATCCAGGTTCAATTCTAACCCTAGCTCCATCCACAACCCTAACCCTAGCTTCATGTCCACATCCAGGTTCAATTCTAACCCTAGCTCCATACACAACCCTGACCCTAGCTTCATGTCCACATCCTGGTTCATCTCTAACCCTAACCCTAGCCTCAACCACAACCCTAGCTTCATAGCTTCTACCCCCAGACCATCAGGCTGCTGAATAGTCAGACTGCTGAATAACCTGCTCTTCCTGTCCTCCTCCTGCCCCGACTTCCTAGAAATGATGATGCAATGTTGCTGTATGTCATTGTGATGCGTCAATTATGATGCATCATCAGTGCCTGCTGTGATCTTTGCACTTAGCTGTCAATATACTAGATATAGTAAGATATATAATAAGTCATGCTACAACCAACATTTATGCACAATAACCTTAAACAAATGGTGGTATTGTTAAATGTAAAATCCTCTGTAGCTTGTCAAAAGGTGTTTGAATGAACCAATTACAAAATCATTGTCGACAAAGCGTTTTTATTTTTCTCTCGTGACACACTGCAATTAATGACCCCAAAAATGTAACAAATGGTTAACTGAGGAAAAAGTGACACCTCAATAAACTCGGTGTTGGCGTACAAACTGAGTAAACATTTTTTAAAAGAGACATTTAAAAAAAATGGAACTACTAGAAGCAAAAACCTTTGGACAAAAAAGGCTTTATAAATTGTATCAGCAACACACCAAGCTTGATGTTTCTTGCTGTTCCGTTATTGTCTCTTAAAGGCCAATAAATATTAGCATTTCACAACATTTTCATTTGTTACCACTTCCAGTAATAAAATGTAATGTACAAAATGTTCCCACGGGGGGCCAGCACAGAAAAAAATTAAATGTATGCATTCACTACTGTAAGTCGCTCTGGATAAGAGCGTCTGCTAAATGACTAAAATGTAAAAAAATGTAAAAATGTAAAACCACGGTAAAGAGATAGAATCCCCAGCTACCATGTACCCAGAAATGAAGTCCTTGAAAGGTCACAATAGTGTGCATGGATTTTGCACGCCTTAAGATATTATAAACCATTTATAACATGCACAAATACATGTATACTCTTAGAAGAAAAGGTGCTATCTAGAACCAATAAGGGTTCTTTGGCTGGCAACATAGGAGAGCCCTTTGAAGAACTCTTTTTGGTTCCAGGTAGAACCCTTTCCACAGAGTGTTCTACATGGAACCCAAAAGATTTCTGCCTGGAACCAAAAAGGGTTCTACCTGGAACCAAAAAGGGTTCTCCTATTGGGAAAGCCGAAGAACCCTTTTGGAGCCCTTTTTTTCCAAGAGTGTACTGTCATTAGTGTTTTCTTTATAGGAGCTTATGAATAAAAAGTGTTCACAATAGTTTCGAAATCTTAAGATTTACAATCCAACTTCATATACCATTCTTACTTGACACTGTTTACATGGCAACATATGACAACCATGTTGCTAGTTAGCGCTAAATTAAGAGGACATAATCTAATTCAAGCCTATGTGAGGATAAACTGGTATATGAGATGTAAACACTCCACTGAACTCAAAGCAAGAGGTGAGATGGTGTGACTCGATTATAGTTTGTATCAACTATATTTACTTGTGGAGCTGGTTGAAACCCTTATGTCATCAGACAAACAGAATGAAGCAGCGTGTTAATGATATAAGCTAAACAGCTGACTGTCTGGCAATCACTCAGGATTGTCCTGAAAAGTTCATTTCTCCTTCACTCCCTCTCCCCTAATTTGTACATGAAACAAGGTTAGTATTGATGTCCAAATGCAAAATATAATAATTGAAATACAAAGGAGTACAAGAAGAAAGCGGGTCCCTCCCTATTCCGGTGCTGGAGGACTGGGTGGGGTGCTATTCAAGCAAACCCACTAACCGCTTTTCCAGGATAAGTCGAAAACATTATTGTTCTTGTGCTGCAAGAATGCACGTTTGGAATCATGAAGTCAACACAACGTTTGTGTGAAACTAAAATAAACTGCTTAACAAATTCAAATGTGGCTTCTAGTGTGGGAATCATGATGTTTTCAATTTCTCCCGGAAAGTGGTAAATGTATTCCATTGAATAGGTCATTTTTTATCTGCTAAATGTCTATTTGAGGGTTACAATTCTCTGATTGAACTATATATATATTTTTCATTAACTGTTCAGGTGGGACAAGCCACCAATGCTTTAAATTAAACCAAAAGCAAAACTTATTATTACATGATACATTTTTCCATGACCATTTTCAGCGGGTAATGTACAGTAGCTATGATAGTTTGGGTCTGTAGTCTAGACAGAGCAAACTGAACAACACCACCCAGTTCCTTTATCTCTGCTCATGTACAGTAGCCCTCCAGGACCAAGCTTCAAACAGACACTTGGGGAGAGGACTCCACCAAACCATGGTAAGGCTAGCCCCTTGGGTGCATTTCAATAATCTAGAATGGCCTCCTTTCCTCATCTCCTCTCCTCCAACTGTACTGAAATTAAATTAAAAGAACTGGTGGAAGTCAATTTCCCAGTAGGCATCCAGTCCGCCTTATCCCTTCCACCTATCCAATCTTTTTGTTTTCACATCAGTGCTGATTGAGGAGAGGAGACAAGGGGAGAGGAAAGGAAATCACTTAAAGACTATTGAGATGCGGCCCTTAGTTGAAGCACTCCACGTAGTTGGCAGGGAGCATGCCTGATTTGCCGGTCCTCTGAACGGTGCCGTACATCCAGCCCTCATCAATGGGCTGAGCGTTGACGATGACATCACCATCGCGGAAGGACACCTCGTCGTGGTCCTGCGCTGCGTAGTCGTAGAGAGCCCGGTAAACTCTCTGAACGGGAGGTATGGCAACAATGTTAATCATGTGTTTGTGTCTACAACATTAGTTGTACAACATAAATATCAGGGCACACAAGTCATTGATTGTGTGAATTCCCAAAAACAATTGTAAACAAATATGAGTGACATATTTTGGATAGTTTCCTAATTAAATTGGCCATGGCATACAAATATGATCCTGTATGAATTAACAAAACCTACTGTAGAATAGACTGCTTGCGTTGGAACTCACCATGGTGACAGATGGGGGGGACTGCTGAGACCTCACAGAGGACATGCTGGTCTGGTGCATGTAGCCGTACCCCGGCTGTTGTGGCTGGGCACTCTGATGGTATGCCCCAGGTAGCACAGGAGCTGGTAGTCAAAGACAGACAGGAAGATACAAAGACATTCATGACAAACGTTTGAGACCTTTCATTTTGTGCTCAAACTGTTTTTTGAGCAGGAATACCATCTCCTTTGAGTCTCACTGTGCGTATTAGGTGATAGATAGAACATCACATCACAAAGAAATCGGAATGGAACCATGCCATCCCCAGTTGACCTGGACATGAATCAAAAGGTCACTGACTGTTAGGTATTTATGTGGGTAGAGAAGAGAACAGAGAGAGTTAGGGTTTAAACAGTTAAACACCACAACCATCTCCAAAACCCTTGGAGTCGTTCAAATATTGGGTTAGGGACTTCTGTATTCGACATATTAGTGGGCTGTTGGTCAGGTGGTAGAGAGACGGGGGAGGGTCAGGTGGTAGAGAGACGGGGGAGGGGTCAGGTTGTAGAGAGACGGGGGGAGAGGTCAGGTTGTAGAGAGACGGGGGAGGGGTCAGGTTGTAGAGAGACGGGGGAGGGGTCAGGTTGTAGAGAGACGGGGGAGGGGTCAGGTTGTAGAGAGACGGGGGGAGAGGTCAGGTTGTAGAGAGACGGGGGAGGGGTCAGGTTGTAGAGAGACGGGGGAGGGGGTCAGGTGGTAGAGAGACGGGGGAGGGGTCAGGTGGTAGAGAGACGGGGGAGGGGTCAGGTTGTAGAGAGACGGGGGAGGGGTCAGGTTGTAGAGAGACGGGGGGAGAGGTCAGGTTGTAGAGAGACGGGGGGAGAGGTCAGGTTGTAGAGAGACGGGGGGAGAGGTCAGGTTGTAGAGAGACGGGGGAGGGGTCAGGTTGTAGAGAGACGGGGGAGAGGTCAGGTTGTAGAGAGACGGGGGAGAGGTCAGGTTGTAGAGAGACGGGGGGAGAGGTCAGGTTGTAGAGAGACGGGGGGAGGGGTCAGGTTGTAGAGAGACGGGGGAGGGGTCAGGTTGTAGAGAGACGGGGGGAGAGGTCAGGTTGTAGAGAGACGGGGGAGGGGTCAGGTTGTAGAGAGACGGGGGAGGGGTCAGGTTGTAGAGAGACGGGGGAGGGGTCAGGTTGTAGAGAGACGGGGGGAGAGGTCAGGTTGTAGAGAGACGGGGGGAGAGGTCAGGTTGTAGAGAGACGGGGGAGGGGTCAGGTTGTAGAGAGACGGGGGGAGAGGTCAGGTTGTAGAGAGACGGGGGGGGCAGGGGGGCGGGGGGGTCAGGTTGTAGAGAGACGGGGGAGGGGTCAGGTTGTAGAGAGACGGGGGGGAGGCGGGTGGGCGGGGGAGGGGCGGTTGTAGAGAGACGGGGGGGGCGGGGGGACGGGGGAGGGGTCAGGTTGTAGAGAGACGGGGGGGGCGGGGGGACGGGGGGGGTCAGGTTGTAGAGAGACGGGGGGAGAGGTCAGGTTGTAGAGAGACGGGGGAGGGGTCAGGTTGTAGAGAGACGGGGGGAGAGGTCAGGTTGTAGAGAGACGGGGGAGGGGTCAGGTTGTAGAGAGACGGGGGGAGAGGTCAGGTTGTAGAGAGACGGGGGAGGGGTCAGGTTGTAGAGAGACGGGGATAGAGTAAGGTACTGATAGTAATGGATGAATGAATATATTAATAAATTATGTCTTCTCCTTCCGTGTGTTTTTATTTTTCTGACAGAGCTTACTACCTCCGTCCTGGGACTGCAGTGAGGAGCTGCTGCTGCAAACAGACAGGCTTTTGTCCCACAGGTCAGAGGCAGAGGCCAGCGAGCTAACTGACTGGGCCTGCGAGAGCACCGACTGCTGAGATTGCTGCCGGGCGCTGCCACAAGAGGGCGACAGAGACAGTAGGAAAAATAAAAGTCAGGAAAATGACAGAGAGGCAATGGAAAGAACAAAGAACATGAGGATGAAATTCAACTGAACGTAGAAGAGATGAGTGGCGTACTCAGGTAGAGAAATAAAGGTCTAGTGGGAGAGTGACATACAGTTGTCTATATAAGGTGTGAGGGGAGATGAAAACATCCAGTAAGGTTTGTAACACCAGACAGTCTCTGAAAACATTTAGACTGAACGTTATCCTGCACAAGGTCAAAGTCAAAGATGGAGCCTGGGTCCGTCCGCTGATCCTTAAGGTCTTTGACAGGGGAAAGGTCATTTAGAGAGAAAAGACAGCAGGGAAAACAGGAATACAAAGGAAAGGAAAACAGAAATACACAGCTGAAGTCATGTAGATTACATACGGAAAACACATAGTTTCGGGCCAGGTGAGTAGAGTCCAACTTGGAACTTCCGCCTGCAGAGTGATAAACCTGTCACAATGGATATTTTCTGTTTCCACAAATGTAACTACATTTCCCTTTTATATCAAATACAATCTTTGGTAAATAGTTATTGTAAAGTGTCCATTTGAATTATCTGGGCATCAGCATTAAAAAATGAAAACAAATCAACTAGTTCTGGGCTTGTATCAGTGGAGGCTGCTGAGGGGAGGACGGCTCATAATAATGGCTGGAACGGAGCATGGAAATCATGTGTTTGATACCATTCCATTAATTCTGCTCCAGCCATTACCACGAGCTCGTCCTCCCCAATTAAGGTACCACCAACCTCCTGTGGCTTGTATCCTGACTGACACTAAACAACCCATAATTGATAGACGCTAGACAGCAATTTCATTGTAACTTTGTTTGAAGGCCATCACAAATTCTTCAAAGAGATGAATGAATTATCAAATTCCCGTACTTTAAAGGTCAAATCCTTTTTGAGGACGGGAGGTGCCCGCCATTTTGTGTGCCACTCACCTACGATGATGCCTCCAGGTCTCCTGTCCATCTCTACCACCTGTGGGTGTACTCCCTTGTAGGCTGCCTCGCTCATCATCAGGTTGTTCCGGTGGTGCATTCTCTCCATGTTTTGGTCCTCCATCACTGGGGTGCATCCTCGGCCCCTCGTCCGCTCAAAGTCCTCGTGGTACTTTGCCTGCCCAAGCAAATATGGGTGGTACACTTTCAGCATCGCGATAACAACTCAGTTGTGTGTGGCAGCTAAATGAGAGGAACATTATTGATGTACATTTACACATTTGTGAAATCGTGTTACACCAGGCAAATCGGCTGTCAAGCCACACACACACACACACACACACACACACACACACACACACACACACACACACACACACACACACACACACACACACACACACAACCTTTGTGCATGTTGGTCAGAGAGCAAAGGGTGTATTTTGGCCAGTATGCAAAAAAATTCATCACAAGAAACCATGTAAAAATCATTTTATTAGTAACGCACACAGACACGCTCACAGACACGTTCACAGACACGTTCACAGACACGTTCACAGACACAATACAGTACATTCATTACGGCTCCCTCATAACAAGGAATCAGCCATGCTGTTAACTCTTTAGCTGTGTGGGTTAAAAGTGCAGCAGTCCCACACGCGGTGCGCTTCAGTCGTGTTAGATGTCGTTCTGGGACTCCCTGACACTACTCAGTCCGGGCGTGTCCAACTCGCCGCAGGACCGCCCCTTCATCTCCTTCATCCCGCGCTGGTACTGCACCTGCAACGCACAAAAGTAGGTCGGGTTGCATCTCAATAATCTAAAATAGTTCAAAAGTAATTGGTGGTCATACTGACTAGCACACTCACACCTAGGCCATTTCCAATACATAGTGTACTACTTTTGGTCAAAGCTCACATATACTGTAGGTTGCCATTTCAGATGCTTCCTATGTGACTTGCTGAGCTGATGTTCTCCTGGTTCTGATGGACTCTCTCCAACTCTGGGGTGACTCCCACACTGGTGGCCTGGAGCTGCTTTTTATGCTTCACCTGTGGACACACAATATTCACACAACATTAAAACAACATTCACAACTCAGAGTTTATCCGTCTCTGCAACCAGAAAACCAGTTTGCAACCAGAAAATGACATCATTATGACGTCCCATGAGAAATGTAGCTTGCTGGGTATCATTAGTGATCTTCAGATGGCATCTAGGTGAAAACAGTGTCCCGGTTTAGTCACCATGGCGCCAGAGATCCTGCCTGGGCTGCCAGGCTGGGCCCCCGTGTCCCTTCAGTCTGCTCCACTCCCTCAATGGGGGATTGTTCAGCAGGGTCCACTAATGGCTGTAATGACTTAGACTGGACCAGGGCCAGTGTGAAAGGCTGTCTGTGTCAGGCAGGACAGGACAGAGTTTCAGACCAAATTAGTGTACAAAAATCATTGTGGGCTTGTATCTTTGAGGAGTTTACATGGAGTGAATTAAAATGTTGAATTGCATACGTAACAACCCAGGATTTGACTGAATGGTTGTTCAGTGTGTCTGCGGTTTGTGATTTTTAGTTAGCACCATTGAAGCTGTAGAAAATCCAAACAAACCCAGATGAAAAGGGACAGGCAGACACAACAAAGAGGCCTGTTTTCAAAACAAGCTCTTCCTGTGAGGTCAAAGGTCAGACAAGGTTTAACCTCTCACCAAGCTGATGTTCTCCTGGTTTCCATGACTACCGTCCCGCTTCCCACCCCGTCTCTGTATTTCACCTGACACGGAACAGAGCCGTCACAATCTTACAGTGGCCCTGTTTACATGCTCATTGTACAAAATTCAAAAGGCACTCGCACATCTGAGCAATTTTTTGCAGGTGCATGGCAACAGTTGAACAAGATGAAGGAAAAAGGAAACCGCACACTGCTCTTAATAGTATCACTGATATTTAATAAGCTTACGTATCGGCCTCACAGCCTTCGTCAGAGCTTTTGTGAATTTTTTTAAATCAGCACCCCTATGTAGACCTAGCCCCACCCACATCCGTTCCACGCATGGAAAGGGGTTGGAGGCAAAGGAAAAATAAATATGTGCTACCAAACATAACAATATGCCTTTCACAAACACTACAAAAGTGTATAAATAAGACGCATTAAACTCATCCATAAAACCACAATGAGGACATAGCAAGTTCTCATTAATCATTGGGTACATCGTACGAAAAACATCAGTAATCTTAAATAGGCACATAATTCAGGTTCAAATTCACAACATAACATACATAGGCATTTCATCATTAAGTCCTTTAGGAAATAATGTCTGGAGGGTGAAAATCCCAAAACATTCTCTTTTGCTCAGAGTATTATTAATATCACCTTCTCTGTCTGATATCTAGACTTTCTCTATGCCACAAAATCTAAAGGTGAAAATGTCATGTTTTAGGTCATTAAAATGTACTGCGACTGGATAATCCCTGTCGTTTCTCCTGATTTAACTTTTATGTTCACTAATTCTCTGTTTGAGAGAGCGGGAGGTCTTACCAACATAGCAGAGCCCACATGGACATTTAATAATGTAAATAACATGGGTGGTGGAACACGTAATGATATCATTTATTTGGAACCGTTTTCCTGTGTGGGGGTGGCAGAAATATTCACACTTCATCATATTGTTGTACTGTGCGCATCCTCTGCATTTATAGCTACCATTTGGTAGAGGGCGTAAAAGAGCCTGGCTGATTTTCTTTTGTGGCTGGCAGTTGGCATGTACCAATTTATCGCGTAAATTGCAACCACTCCTATACACAATAAGTGGTGGATTTTTAAATTCGGCCGGCAAAGCTGGGACCGATGATAAAATATGCCAGTGTTTCTTGACCACACCTCCCACTTTTCGCGAATTCAAAGTATATGTGGTTGTGAACATCACGGAGTGTTCTTTGGCTTTAGCGGGTCTTTTTTGTAACAATTAATCTCGTGTTTTTCCCAATACCATATTAAGAGCTTCATCCGCACATTGTGGCGAATAGCCTCTTCTTAGAAACCTAATGCGCATCTCCGCTGCTTTTGCTAGATAATCCTCTGTGGAGTGGCATATACGGCGCAGTCTGAAAAATTGGCTTCTTGGAAGTCCTCTTTTAAATGGCTCAGGGTGGAAGCTGTCCCCCTGTAATAGAGGATTTCTGTCTGTTTCTTTTCTATACAGAGTTGTAAACAGGGTACCATTTAATTTCTCAATCCACATATCGAGGTAATGAACATGTTGAGTGTCACTTTCAATAGTGAATTTGAGATTGGGGTCAATGTCATTGAGTAGTGCCATAAAATCTGACAGCTCTTGTTCAGTTCCTTCCCATATACAAAAAATGTCGTCAATATATCGATACCACTTCAGCACTTTATTCAAAAATAGGTTTTCGTTTTCATTATTGACAAAACGTTCTTCAAATAGACCCACATAAAGGTTAGCATAGCTCGGAGCGAATGTGGAGCCCATCGATGTTCCATTCGTTTGGAGGTAGTATTCATCATCGAACCTGAAATAGTTATACTTCAAAACATATTCTGCCAGCTCTAGAATGTAGTTTGTTGATGGATATTCATTAGTATCTCTGTCTCCCAAATAGTGTGCTAGTGCTAAAGGACTTAATGATGAAATGCCTATGTATGTTATGTTGTGAATTTGAACATGAATTATGTGCCTATTTAAGATTACTCTGATGTTTTTCGTACGATGTACCCAATGATTAATGAAAACTTGCTATGTCCTCATTGTGGTTTTATGGATGAGTTTAATGCGTCTTATTTATACACTTTTGTAGTGTTTGTGAAAGGCATATTGTTATGTTTGGTAGCACATATTTATTTTTCCTTTGCCTCCAACCCCTTTCCATGCGTGGAACGGATGTGGGTGGGGCTAGGTCTACATAGGGGTGCTGATTTAAAAAAATTCACAAAAGCTCTGACGAAGGCCGTGAGGCCGATACGTAAGCTTACTAAATATCAGTGATACTATTAAGAGCAGTGTGCGGCTTCCTTTTTCCTTCTACATGCTCATTGCACAAATGACACCATCACTCATCCTCATCATCTTTTTGATAGTTGAAGACCTTGTTACGATAAGAAAGTGAAGTACATAATAGATTTAGGTACAGCCTTTTCCGCTAGAGGCTGAACAATACCCTCACAGCAACATACTGGAGTTCATCCAGCCCAACGACTACATCCACGGTACATGGTTGTGTAGAACAAAGGATCACATCTTACGTCACTGATTTTCTTTGTTCTCCCTGGCGAAGATGATTTCCGGAGTGTCGGTGACAGAGGACATCAGGCTTTTCAGCAGCTTTGAGTCCCAAGTCTACTGACACTGGAGGTTTAGAGCAAAAGGGTAACTGTGTTGACAGATAATACTGCATAAAAGTGTGTGTGTGTACTGTGGCCCTCACTGAGCTGATGTTTCTCTGGTTGTTCTTCACTCTCTCTATCTCAGGGGTGTCGAACCCATATGAACCCTTCAGCTTCTCCGCCTCATCCTTGTACTTCTTCTGCATAAACTTGAGGGAGATTGACACACCATCCAAGCACATATCCCATTCTGTGGTGTAAAATAAAGTGCTATGCGTGGTGGGATGCTGTATTGAGAGTTATCCCTACCTGACTGTAGACATCTTTCAGGTAGGCGGCGTGCAGTAGTTCTGATGCGTCTCGGTCACCGTTCAATACGAGTTCTCCCTCAGCAGGGCTGTCTGCTTGCAGGAGGCCTGGAACAGTCAAACACAGACTAACACGTACACTGACAGACAGGTCAGCTTGGCAACAACAGAACATCAAAAGGATCATGACAGAAATACTTGTTTTTGTTCCCTGTTGCAAAATGTTTTTGCTACTGTGTGCCAAAGCTGAAGAACATACTCACATCCTGGTACATTCCGCAGGTGCTGGAGTTGTAGGCAAACTCATGGAAAACAGAAAGGAAAACGCTGCACACTGTTGCTCATGCTCCCAGGTGATATTTCTTTACAACATTTCAACCCCTAGGTCTTCATCAGGCATCTATATCCCAGGTGGGGGTGGAAGGTCCTATATATAGGGGCAATACTCAGTGACATCACTTCCTGAAACAGGAGGTAAAAAATATATAACATAGGTTCACAATATTAACATTCAATGTATCAAAATATATGATCATACACAAGGAATGTGATCAATATTTACATTAATATACAGTTGAAGTCGGAAGTTTACATACACCTTAGCCAAATACATTGAAACTCAGTTTTTCACAATTCCAGACATTTAATCCTAGTAAAAATTCCCTGTCTTAGGTCAGTTAGGATCACCACTTTATTTTAAGAACGTGAAATGTCAGAATAATTGTAGAGAGAATGATTTATTTCAGCTTTTATTTCTTTCATCACATTCCCAGTGGGTCAGAAGTTTACATACACTCAATTAGTATTTGGTAGCATTGCCTTTAAATTGTTTAACTTGGGTCAAACACACCCTCCTGCAGCAAAGCACCCCCACAACATGATGCTGCCACACCCGTGCATCACGGTTGGGATGGTGTTATTTGGCTTGCAAGCCTCCCCCTTTTTCCTCCAAACATAACAATGGTCATTATGGCCAAAGAGTTCTATTTTTGTTTCATCAGACCAGAGGAAATTTCTCCAAAAAGTTCGATCTTTGTCCTCATGTGCAGTTGCAAACCATAGTCTGGCTTTTTTATGGCAGTTTTGGAGCAGTGGCTTCTTCCTTGCTGAGCGGCCTTTCAGGTTATGTCGATATAGAACTCGTTTTACTGTGGACATAGATACTTTTGTACCCGTTTCCCCCTGCATCTTCACAAGGTCCTTTGCTGTTGTTCTGGGATTGATTTGCACTTTTCGCACCAAAGTACCTTCATCTCTAGGAGACAGAACGCGTCTCCTTCCTGAGCGGTATGACGGCTGCGTGGTCCCATGGTGTTTATACTTGCGTACTACTGTTTGTACAGATGAACGTGGTGCCTTCAGGCGTTTGGAAATTGCTCCCAACAATGAACTAGACTTGTGGAGGTCTAGAATTGATTTTCCCATGATGTCAAGCAAAGAGGCACTGAGTTTGAAGGTAGGCCTTGAAATACATCCACAGGTACACATCCAATTTACACAAATGATGCCAATTAGCCTATCAGAAGCTTCTAAAGCCATGACATCATTTCCCAAGCTTTTTAAAGGCACAGTCAACTTAGTGTATGTACAATTCTGACCCACTGGAATTGTGATACAGTGAATTATAAGTGAAATAATCTTTCTGTAAACAATTGTTGGAAAAATTACTTGTGTCATGCACAAAGTAGATGTCGTAACCGACTTGCCAAAACTATAGTTTGTTAACAAGAAATTTGTGGAGTGGTTGAAAAACGAGTTTTAATGACTAGAATCTAAGTGTATGTAACCTTCCGACTTCAACTGTATATGTTACGGTAAATGTGTAAAAATAAACTCATTGTATTTCACTCTGTAGCAGAGAAGCCTCTTTGGCGT
This sequence comes from Salmo salar, assembly GCF_965601325.2. NCBI lineage: Eukaryota > Metazoa > Chordata > Actinopteri > Salmoniformes > Salmonidae > Salmo > Salmo salar. The sequence continues at coordinate 76,033,477 of NC_138309.1, forward strand.
TCTGGGTAAGGTGGCATAGAGAGCACAGGTTGGTGGCACCTTAATTGGGGAGGTTGGGTTCGTGGTAATGACTGGACCGGAATCAGTGGAATGGTATCAAATACATCAATAACATGGTTTCCAGCTGTTTCATACCATTCCATTGCTCCGTTCCAGCCATTATTATGAGCCGTCCTCCCCTCAGCAGCCTCCACTTGTAGAGAGAGTCTCGCTTCTCTACTGCCTCCTTATACTTTTTCTAAAACACAAAGTTACGTTTGTTTTGTTTCCAAGGTCTGCTACATCGTGACATTTTCCCTGAAAATATCCCATTCAAATCTTGAAAAAGTTGGTTACATTTTACGTAGACTATCCGTCATGAGCTACATAACATTGTCACAAGCATGACATGATAGATGTTATTAACAATCATGACAGTTAATATCAGTTTATGAAAACTGACATTACACTGTGTTTACACTGACCTACATTAGTTTGCTAATGCTAGTTGAGAATAAACACTTGTGGAAGGAGTATTTTTCCCGTCTTCTTAATACTTATTCTGATGGACGTAAAAAAAAGGCATTGCACTTATACCTTTAGGTGATGTAATCAAATGATGATATGGATTGCATTGGTGAAAATAAGCCTATTGTGTCAGGAAGTTGAGAATACAGCGAGGTTTAAATCTTATTTTTGCATCCATCTTTATACTTATTCTGAAAACAGAACAAAAGAAAACTAGTGTATCCAAAAATGTTAAGCAGTTGTTGTAAAATCATATCATCAGCCAAAATAAGACATGATGCAAAAAAGCCCTGGTAGCATATAAAGTACAGGGCCTTCAGAAAGTATTCAGACCCCTTGACTTTTCCACATTTTGTTAGGTTACAGCCTTATTCTAAAATGTATTAAATTGTCCCCCCCCCCCCCCCACATCAATTTACACACAAACCTCCATAATGACAAAGCAAAAACTGTTTTTTTAGAAATGTTTGCGAATTTATAAAAAAATAAAACTGAAATATCACCTTTACATAAGTATTCAGACCCTTAACTCAGTACTTTGCTGAAGCACCTCTGGCAGCGATTACAGACTCGAGTCTTCTTGGGTATGATACTACAAGCTTGGCACACCTGTTTTTGGGGAGTTTCTCACATTCTTCTTTGCAGATCCTCTCAAGCTCTGTCAGGTTGGATGGGGAGCGTTGCTGTACAGCTATTTTCAGTTTTCTCCAGAGATCGGGTTCAAGTCCGGGCTCTGACTGGGCCACTCAAGGACATTCAGAGACTTGTCCCGAAGCCACTCCTGCGTTGTCTTGGCTGTATGCTTAGGGTCGCTGTCCTATTGGAAGGTGAACCTTCGCCCCAGTCTGAGGTCCTGAGCACTCTGGAGCAGGTTTTGGTACCCTTCCCCAGATCTGTGCCTCGACACAATCATGTCTCGGAGCGCTAGGGACAATTCCTTCGACGTCATGACTTGGTTCTACCTCTGACATGCACTGTCAACTGTGGGACCTTATATAGACAGGTGTGTACCTTTCCAAATCATGTCCAATCAATTGAATTTACCACAGGTGGACTCCAATCAAATTGTAGAAACATCTTAAGGATGATCAATAGAAACAGGATGCACCTATTATTTTTGTAATACATTTTAGAATAAGGCTGTAACATCACAAAATGTTAAAAAAGTCAAGTGAATACACATTATATGAAAACAGACCCCGTTAATCCTGACTGTGTGTGTGTGTGACTCACCACGCTCTGTAGCTGGGAGGCCTCTTTGTCATGCTGAGTGTCCAAAGTCTCTGGAAGCTTTGAGTAGAGAGAAGTGGAGAACTGCTGCTTCTCTGCCTCCTTGTACTTGGCCTGCCGCCCACACGCACGCACGCACACACACACATACACAACCAGTAGAGTTGAAAATGCGATGGAAACCCATTTAACTTGCATTTTTATTCGATAGATGGGAATTTAACCGCAAAAGTAATTTTTATGTGCACTACGTCATCACGCACAGCCTTTTAGCCGTAACAAGTCCGTTTGCTGGAAATACATCTCTGGTGGGAAAATGTGCATATTGTTTTATGCAGATTTTTGAATATTCGCATTTCCATATTGGATGGAAACCTACAGTCGTGGCCAAAAGTTTGGAGAATGACACACATATACATTTTCACAAAGTCTGCTGCCTCAGTTTGTATGATGGCAATTTGCATATACTCCAGAATGTTATGAAGAGTGATCAGATGAATTGCAATTAATTGCAAAGTCCCTCTTTGCCATGCAAATGAACTGAATCCCCAAAAAACATTTCCACTGCATTTCAGCCCTGCCACAAAAGGACCAGCTGACATCATGTCAGTGATTCTCTCGTTAACACAGGTGTGAGTGTTGACGAGGACAAGGCAGGAGATCACTCTGTCATGCTGATTGAGTTTGAATAACAGACTGGAAGTTTCAAAAGGAGGGTGGTGCTTGGAATCATTGTTCTTCCTCTGTCAGCCATGGTTACCTGCAAGGAAACATGTGCCGTCATCATTGCTTTGCACAAAAAGGGCTTCACAAGCAAGGATATTGCTGCCAGTAAGATTGCACCTAAATCAACCATTTATCGGATCATCAAGAACTTCAAGGAGAGCGGTTCAATTGTTGTGAAGCCTTCAGGGCGCCCAAGAAAGTCCAGCTGCGGGATCGGGGCACCACCAGTACAGAGCTTGCTCAGAAATGGCAGCAGACAGGTGTGAGTGCATCTGCACGCACAGTGAGGCAAAGACTTTTGGAGGATGGCCTGGTGTCAAGAAGGGCAGCAAAGAAGCCACTTCTCTCCAGGAAAAACATCAGGGACAGACTGATATTCTGCAAAAGGTACAGGGATTGGACTGCTGAGGACTGGGGTAAAGTCATTTTCTCTGATGAATCCCCTTTCCGATTGTTTGGGGCATCCGGAAAAAAGCTTGTCCCGAGAAGACAAGGTGAGCGCTACCACCAGTCCTGTGTCATGCCAACAGTAAAGCATCCTGAGACCATTCATGTGTGGGGTTGCTTCTCATCCAAGGGAGTGGGCTCACTCACAATTTTGCCTAAGAACACAGCCATGAATAAAGAATGGTACCAACACATCCTCTGAGAGCAACTTCTCACAACCATCCAGGAACAGTTTGGTGACGAACAATGCCTTTTCCAGCATGATGGAGCATCTTGCCATAAGGCAAAAGTGATAACTAAGTGGCTCGGGGAACAAAACATCGATATTTTGGGTCCATGGCCAGACCTTTAATCCCATTGAGAACTTGTGCTCAATCCTCAAGAGACGGGTCGACAAACAAAAACCCACAAATTCTGACAAACTCCAAGCATTGATTATGCAAGAATGGGCTGCCATCAGTTAGGATATGGCCCAGAAGTTAATTGACAGCATGCCAGACGGATTGCAGAGGTCTTGAAAAAGAAGGGTCAACACTGCAAATATTGACTCTTTGCATCAACTTCATGTAATTGTCAATAAAAGCCTTTGACACTTGTGAAATGCTTGTAATTATACTTTAGTATTCCATAGTAACATCTGACAAAAATATCTAAAGACACTGAAGCAGCAAACTTTGTGGAAATTAATATTTGTGTCATTCTCAAAACTTTTGGCCACGACTGTACAGTAGCTGTTGACATCAATGCATGACTACAGAAAATAAGTAGAAGTTAGGGTTCACGCCTAAGCTCTTATTTCATTAGCGGTGCTACTGATGAAACAGAGATGTCCTTTAAGTGTGATGAGTGGTGGTCAGCGCTATAGGGCTACTGTACTGTACCTGGCTCTGGGAGACCGCATGGCATGTTGAGTCTCCAGAGTCTCTCGCATCACAGAGTAGAGAGACCTTGCCACACCTCCTCGGGCCTTATTGCTTAATTATACAACCAAAAATGACACCATGAAGTCGTGTCTAGCGTGTTTGGGGATACAGTCATATATTCATAAAGATTTTATAACTAGTCATATAAAACTTGCAATGTTCCCATTAGCATTAATATTCATGTCCCTGAGGAAAATTTGCGCTCCCCGTGCTCTGGGTCTCTGTGAGCGCTCGAGCTCTCTCTGTCTCCGTCTCTATCGTCTCACGGAGTTGAGAGTAAGCCGAACCAGAGGAGACTTTCTCACCTTTGTACTTGAACTGTAAAGCAAAGAAATGGATGTGAGTTGAGGTCGGCCTCCGTGCTTCAGCAAACAAAGGATAATAGGAAGTGTGCTGCTCAACAACAGAGAGAGGAATCCAAAAATAAGTCATACCCAAATAAACTTCTAATAGTGGACTAATTCATGGTAAAAAAGCATTGGATCAGTCAGATAACACAGGCAGAGATTTGCTTAATCTTAGAACGCTCAGGCTTTATTCCATTAGATGGACAGGTACACTGACGTTTAAAACTGATGTAATGAATGTATTTGTCAGTAACTGGAAGTGTTTCCTTTGAATTACAGTGGGTATCATAAGTATTTTGTTACAAAATTGGGATTCTGTCATTTTTTGTCAACGATCTACACAAAATAATCTGTAATGTCAAAATGTCAAAAACGTTCTAACATTTCTTACGAATTAATTATACCTTGATATACCTTGATAAGTATTCACCCCCCTGAATCAATTACAGCTGTGAGTCTACTTGGGTAAGTCTCTAAGAGCTTCGCACACCTGGATAATGCAATATTTGCCATTATTCTTTTCAGAATGCTTCAAGCTCTGTCAAGGTGTTGGGCATCATGTCTAGATAGCAATTCTCAAGTGTTGCCATGGATATTCAAGCAGATTTAAGTCAAAACTGTAATTTGGCCACTTAGGAACATTCACTGTCTTCTTGGTAAGCAACTCCAGTGTAGATTTGGCCTTGTGTTGTAAGTTATTGTTCTGCTGAAAGGTCAATTCCCCACCCAGTGTCTGGTGTAAAGCAGACTGAAGCAGGTTTTCCTCTAGGATTTTTCCTGTGCTTAGCTCTATCCCGTTTCTTTTTATCCTGAAAACGCCACAGTCTTTGCCGATGACAAGCATACCCATTCCATGATGCAGCCACCACCATGCTTGAAAATAAGGAGGCAGTTATTCAGTGATTTGTTGTGTTGGATTTGACCCAACCATAAGGCTTTGCATTTAGGCCAAAAGGTTTATTCCTTTGCCGTGTTTCCTTGTAGTATAACTTTAGTGCCTTGTTGCATGCAGGATGCATGTTTTGGAGTATTTTTATTCCACTGTTCTTTTCACTGTCATTTAGGTTAGTATTGTGGAGTAACTACGTTGTTGATCCATCCTCAGTTTTTCTCCCATCACAGCCATTGAACTCTGTAGCTGTTTCAAAATCACCATCGGCCTCATGGTGAAATCCCTGAGCAGTTTCATTCCTGTACTGCAGCTCAGTTCAGAAGGACGACTGTACCTTTGTTATGCTGAAGAATGTATTGTGTCTTTGTTGCTTGCCAAGGTACCAATGTGCCAGGAAGAGGGGAGAGGGAGAGAGACAGAAAGAGAGACAGACAGAGAGAGAGACAACAGAGAATTATGCCAACTCACCTCAGAGATGAAAGCGTGGATGTTCTTGGAATGCTGCACCTCTACATCAGGGATGAAGAGGTCTGGGCCCTTGGATTTCTCATAACCCTCCTTGTATTTCACCTACAGGATAGTAGGAGAGAGGTGTTATGTTTTGTTATTTTGTCTTTCTTAGGCCCACCACCACCCACCTAATTCGATGGACAACTTTATTATTTTAATAACATGGTGTCATGACAAACAGTAAAATACTGATCGATACAAACATATTGTTTCTACACAGGCCTGAAGAAAGGCTGCTTTTCTCCTAACCCTTTACAGGTGGCTACAATCCATTCCTGGACACTACAGTGAAACCTGCCACAACCTCTGTATCAGAGAACACAGAGGATACATCTTACTTACGCCACTTACCAGAACACTGCACCTACTGGCCTGACAGAAGAACAAAGCACATACTGTAGCTACAGTCTGCAAACAGTTAAAAACCTGGAGTGTGTCAGCTGATATGTCTGGCTTCATAATGGTTCCAGATAAGCTTATCGCAAGCTAATTAGGTAATGACAAATTACTAATAAGCCAATTTCTATAGGTGACCGCGCACTAAGAGCTCATTATTAATGAATACAGTAATTTAAGCGTATGGGTCTGCTTGGCACATTGTCAGACTGTACTGGTTGTGTTACAGTGTATATTGTAGCTATAGCATAAAGGGGACAAAAGCTCAGCTAGCCAATTGTTCCTTGGGCTGATGCTGCTTATCAGTGCTTTTCCATTTGGACACTGATGCCAGCCACTGGCATTGCATTACAATGGGGGCATATACAGTATTTGACCCTTCTCATTTTGTCAGCATCATTAGTTGGCACAGTAAAAGTCAGGCCAGAAAAGCCTCTACATTTCCAGAACAGGGGGAATAGAGATGGCCTTTCCATTTATTCAACTAGGGAACTCAGAAGCTGAAGAGAGGAAAAGAGACCCCTCTTGAACATGCAACAGAAGAAAGCTATGCTGAAGTAATAGAGTGTTAATCCTTTATGTCCTGCAACAATGTCTTTCTTCCTGCCAAAAGTATTCAAAAAGCCAGAGTGCCTCGCCACTCTGGTGTTACATTTTATGGCCAGCAGTTGCTAAAAGTTTTATCTCCACTTAGTTGTGGGTGTCATAATTAGGGAGCACGTTGAGACATGTCGGAATTGTTCTGCATCACAGATAGATACTTTGTAATTATGCAGACTCATGTTGCAAACTAATTGGTTTATTATGTTCAGAGACAAAGAGGAAATATTGAAATAGCCATTTGCAACCCCCGCCTCACTTTTTTCTCAATAAGGTAAGAAGAAAAATGAGGGGGTGGGGACTTCTGAATGATAAGCAACTGAAATCCAAAATAGCTGCCGACGTTATACTTCTCCACATCTCTTTCTTCTTATTTAATGGGAGGGAAGCACACACTCCTTCACTTTGACAGCCATAAAGAACATAAATCATTTAAGCATCGTATCAACATGGTTACTCTAAAGTTATCTTCTGAGTTGGAGTAGAGGGACAGAATTATGATCTAATCTACAAATTTCTATGTTCGTTTGGTTCCCATTTGCTCTCTAGTTATAGAAGAGACAGTCCCCTACCACTGGGCAAACACTGATTGAATCAACGTCGTTTCTACATAGGGGTGCTGATAAATCAGAATGTTAACATTTTAAATTCTTCACAAAAGTAGTGCACTGGGCCTTTACTACTTCTGTATGAGCGCACCGAAGTAGCCGTCTCCATAATTTTTGGTTCACATTAGTTGACAACTGAACCAAATGCTAATCTAAACTAGATGTTGAAATTACGTCTGTGTCCAGTGGGCTGTATTGCCTACAGTGGACATTTTAGGACCCCTTCAGCCTCCAGACCCACCTCTCTTTGAGTTTACCTTTCAATATAAACTCTCTCTCCTAGTGGTGTTGAGCACAAAATAGGGTTTACACTCTCATTTCAGTCCAGATGAATTATCCCCAGATTAGGCCACATGACTCTTCATCTGTGGTGCAGGCATCACTAAATCCCTCAAGGGCTTTCCTCCAATCCCTTTACAGGTGGCTACATCTCATTACTGGACACTGCAGTGAATCCTGCCACAGCCTCCCACAACAACAACAACAACAACAGGATGCATCAGAGAACACAGAGGAGGAATCCTACTTATGTCGCTTGTCAGAACACTGCACCTCCTGGAGACGTACACACTGGTTCTGCGCAAGACGTGCTTAGCAACCGAGGCCTGACAGGAAAACAAAGCACTTAGCTACAGTATGTATAATTCCCCCCGCAGCTTCATCAGAAAGACACACATGCCGGGGCAATGCCAGCCGGGGTTCTCACCTCAGCTTCACCACCTGCGCCACATTCACTCACCGCTGCATCTCCCGACAATGTTTCCTCCAACGTTCCTTCTATCCAGGTGACCGTTTCCTCAGACGTTCCTTCCATCCAGGTGACCGTTTCCTCAGACGTTCCTTCCATTCAGGTGACCGTTTCCTCCAACGTTCCTTCCATCCAGGTGACCGTTTCCTCAGACGTTCCTCCTCCGGGACGTCCCAGGCCTCCGGGACTGTTTCCTCAGATGTTCCATCCAGGTGACCGTTTCCTCCAACGTTCCTTCCATCCAGGTGACCGTTTCCTCAGAAGTTCCTTCCATCCAGGTGACTGTTTCCTCAGATGTTCCATCCAGGTGACCGTTTCCTCAGACGTTCCTTCCATCCAGGTGACCGTTTCCTCAGACGTTCCTTCCATCCAGGTGACCGTTTCCTCAGATGTTCCATCCAGGTGACCGTTTCCGCAGACGTTCCTTCCATCCAGGTGACCGTTTCCTCAGACATTCCTTCCATGTGACTGTTTCCTCAGATGTTCCATCCAGGTGACCGTTTCCTCAGACGTTCCTTCCATCCAGGTGACCGTTTCCTCAGACGTTCCTTCCATCCAGGTGACCGTTTCCTCAGATGTTCCATCCAGGTGACCGTTTCCGCAGACGTTCCTTCCATCCAGGTGACCGTTTCCTCAGACATTCCTTCCATGTGACTGTTTCCTCAGACGTTCCTTCCATCCAGGTGTCCGTTTCCCTCTACGTTCCTTCCATCCAAGTGACCATTTCCTTCAACGTTCCTGCCATCAAGGTGACCGTTTTCTTCGACGGTCCTTCCATCAAGGTGATTGTTCCTCTCACATTCCTTCCATCAAGGTGACCGTTTCCTCGGACATACCTTCCATCAAGGTGATTGTTCCTTTCACATTCCTTCCATCAAGGTGACTGTTTCCTCCGACATTCCTTCCATCAAGGTGATCGTTCTTCTCACATTCCTTCCACCAAGGTGACCATTTCCTCCGACGTTCCTTCCATCAAGGTGACCTTTTCCTTTTGACGTACCTTCCATCCAGGTGACTGAAAACAAAGTAAAACACACAAAAGTGGTGGTTTTGAGGCAGGTGATGGACGTGACCAGCCTAAGAGCCTCCTTCAAAGCCTCCTTCACTCATGCTACCAAACATACCCTTGTAAAACTGACTATCCCACCGATCCTTGACTTCGGTGATGTCATTTACAAAATAGCCTCCAACACTCTACTCAGCAAATTGGATGTAGTCTATCACAGTGCCATCCGTTTTGTCACCAAAGCCCCATATACCACCCACCACTGCGACCTGTATGCTCTCGTTGGCTGGCCCTCGCTACATATTCGTCGCCAAACCCACTGGCTCCAGGTCATCTATAAGTCTTTGCTAGGTAAAGCCCTGCCTTATCTCAGCTCACTGGTCACCATAGCAACACCCACCCGTAGCACGCACTCCAGCAGGTATATTTCACTGGTCATCCCCAAAGCCAACACCTACTTTGGCCGCTTTTCAAATCACTGAAGCTGGAGACTTACATCTCCCTCACTAACTTTAAGCATCTGCTGTCAGAGCAGCTTACTGATCACTGCTCCTGTACACAGCCCATCTGGAAATAGCCCACCCAGCTACCTCATCCCCATATTGTTATTTTTTGCTCTTTTGCACCGCAGTATCTCTACTTGCACATCATCATCTTCACATCTATCACTCCAGTGTTAATGCTAAATTGTAATTAATTATAGTCCCGTGTGGCTCAGTTGGTAGAGCATGGTGTTTGCAACGCCAGGGTTGTGGGTTTGATTCCCACGGGTGACCAGTATGGAAAAAAAATGTATGAGATGTACGAAATGTATGAAATGCATGCATTCACTACTGTAAGTCGCTTTGGATAAGAGCGTCTGCTAAATGACTAAAATGTAAATATACATTTTGCCACCATGGCCTATTTATTGCCTTCCCTCCCTAATCTTACTACATTTACACACACTGTACATTGATTTTTTTCTATTTCTATTGACTGTATGTTTGTTTATCCCATGTGTAACTCTGTGTTGTTGTTTTTGTCACACTGCTTTGCTTTATCTTGGCCAGGTCGCAGTTGTAAATGAGAACTTGTTCTCAACTGGCCTACCTGGTTAAATAAAGGTGAAATACATTTTTTTAAAAGAAGGAAAAAAGTCAGAACGCTTTTCTTTTCTGGCTCAACTCTCCCTCTCGATTCGATGTTGGGTACTCCTTATCACCCCTGCTCAACTCTCCCTCTCGATTCGATGTTGGGTACTCCTTATCACCCCTGCTCAACTCTCCCTCTCGATTCGATGTTGGGTACTCCTTATCACCCCTGCTCAACTCTCCCTCTCGATTCGATGTTGGGTACTCCTTATCACCCCTGCTCAACTTTCCCTCTCGTCTCGATGTTGGGTACTCCTTATCACCCCTGCTCAACTCTCCCTCTCGTCTCGATGTTGGGTACTCCTTATCACCCCTGCTCAACTCTCCCTCTCGTCTCGATGTTGGGTACTCCTTATCACCCCTGCTCAACTCTCCCTCTCGTCTCGATGTTGGGTACTCCTTATCATCCCTGCTTTTCCGATTTAGACCCACTTGGGGCATTATCGTTGGTGATACTGTACACGTGTATCAGAGGGCCAGTCTTAAAGGTAGGAAGTTCAGGAAAGGTGTCGAACATTGGAAGGAATATCTCAATCCAGACAACCCCTCTAAAATGTATATCGTCACACTAGTTTTTGGTCTCAAAAACATTTTTTTTTAAAGTATTTTTATTATTCGAGATAACAAGTGCAAGTCCAAAAAGGCAACACCCTCATTAACCTTCAGTAGCCTTAGCTGGATAACAATGACAGCATGAAGAGACCAGGGGAGAGGAGTGAGCTGTTGAAGCCAATAAAGCAGATTTGGAGGAGTTGGCATGAAAATAACATTACCAGACTCCCATCCTCCCACTCAGTGTCCAAATAAGCTGTTTGGATACAGCAGGACACGAATAATGGATATTAACATTCAATATCCCTCATTTAGACTTGACTATCACCATCATTTACCTTTAAATATAGGGCTTTGGGCACCAATCCTGTGGGAGTTTTCCTCCTCTTGTTATATCTAGTGGAATAGGGTTGCATTGGGTTTGTATGGCACAAAGAAAGCTACATTTAACTGGATGACAGACTTATTTGGAGTCCTGACATCACAGTGAGTCTATTGAGGAAATCCAATTCGGCCCAGTGACTCATGTTGCAACAAGCAGCACTTGTCGTTATTATGTATACTGCCAAGATGAAATATGAGGAAATCCACTTGTAGGTGTAAAGTCGTCAGCAATGACATTTCTCAAAAAGACAAACAAATCAAGTTGTTCTGCATTGTTCTCAGTGCCCTTGCTTTCATCCATTTAAATTACTTGACACCAAAAAGTCAAAGAGATGGCAAACGAATACAACACATGGACATTCTAATCTGAAAAATGCCAGTGTTTCAAAACTAGATGCCGTGGGCATAGCATTTAGCCAGTCAATAGCTCTAGCACAATGTCTGCACTCCCTATTGACAAAGTGAAAGTCAATGGGCAGTCAGTTAAAGGAGGCTCTATTCTTGCTGCGTGCGGCCATGTGCCTCGGCTCTTATCTCAAAGGCACTGAGCAGAGCTATGGTAGCTGATTTAGAAGACACAAAAAGGCTCAAAACAACGCAACACTGTTTGTAGAGCATGCAATGGCTATTAGTGGGGTCAATTTAAATCAAATTGTATTTGTCACATGCACCGAATACAATAGGTACAGTGAAATGCTTAATTACGAGCCCTTAACCAACAATGCAGTTTCAAGAAAAATAACACATCTAACAAAACCACATGCTTTCACTGTCAATGTTATAGGATACTGTGAAGGGTTAAGTTTTTCTGACTGAAATCCATCATCACCATCAGTACCTCATGTCCACCCACCTAACCACAACTGCTACTCTGCAATCAGCACAGTCTAGATTGTACTAAACCGCAGGAAAAGCTTTGGGCAAGTCAACACAGACAAAGCCGTTACTGTGGAAAACCATCATCACTGACAGCCAAGTGTCATTTCTGGCCAATCACAGACTTTTACAATTCTGCCACGGCTTCCAACAAAGGTAAACTGGGATGATATTGCCAGTTCATCAATATTAATTTACAGTTGAGTGGGCTAAACCTCCCTCTGTCATTGACCGTTATTCATACGGCCCAGAGAAGCCAATTGAGTGGCAATACAACCATCAATCACTGTAGTTAATTGGCTGTAGTACTATGGAGCAAAGAACATCTTAGCAGAGGAGGAACCGTATAGATCTGAGTTTTGGTTCTCCTGTGCTGTTTGGGTTCTCCTGCGACACACAACATTCCAGAGATGGATAAGCCCCACAGTGACAGTAATTTATTAGGCTTCTCTCCCACATAGCACTACAGGTCGCTTTGGCAGATTATATGTTGGAGGTAATGATGTTTCAGTAATGTGGCTCACAGTATGCACTGCTCTTTACAGGATGATTTATGAAGACAATGAGATTGCACGAGAACTGGGTTCAATCAGTATTTGTTTTCTTACCAATACTTTAGCTGCACCTGATTGAGCTTGCCCGGCACAATGGAACCAATGGAATAGTCCCAAATGTGAACTACAAACCCCACCCATCTGGCACTCCAGACATGCTCAAAGTATTTGGAAGAAAACAAATACTATTTGAACCCGCAGGTATGGATTGTACATTATGGAGGGAGGTTTGGGCCTTAGGAATTGTGCCTGTCAATACAGTAGCATGAACAGGTTGGCATGAGCCAAAAGGATTTGTATTAGCTTTTTAGGAGGGCGTCAGATGTTGGCTAAACAGGGCAGCCATCTGGCCGCAACGTTCACTCAACCGTTTCATAGGGGCAACAAACAACCAAAATCGAGAGGTCAAATGTAAAAGTTTCGACCCATCATTATGTCTCATTTGACGCTCTGTCAACATCATTTGGAGAAAAACAAAACAAAATCCCTTAAGGACGATCATGTGGTCAGTGCTGCACATTGCATTTAGTCCCATTTAACAACAGAACCATAAAAGTCTGTGCTTTCGATCCATCACGTCAGTACTACTTACTAAGTACTGATGGTAAATTCACTTCCTTGGTCCGTTAGCAGTACATTGGGGATGGCGTATGAGCGGAGCCGGATTAAGAAATCATAGGCCCGGAGGCTTGGATTTTTTTAGAGCCTAGTCTTATCATAAAAACATGTCAATTAACTGTAAAAATGTATTACCTTTTAATGTGGCATGAACAAGACCATTGTGTTTTTTTAATGTTTAATGATTGTGATAGGCTCATGTTTCACAGGTAGACCTACGGGGTACCCCCACTATTTATTTCGCTGGGACTCCGTATCACCCCTGGTATACTTACATCTGTGCCCTAATTGGTTAACAGCTATGATGTTTTTTTTTATTTTCTTCCCCCCCTAATAAATCAGACACCCAACCAAGGCAGCAGGCTCGTGGATCCCACTTGGCCCCCTGCCTCCTCTCCTCTCCCTGTCTGATGATCAGCAGAGGGGCAGTACTCTACTCTCTACTGTCATTAAAGGACCATTATGTTTTTCAAGTTCTCAGCCTCTGTAAGCCCCTGGGTTAATATGCGTATGAGAAGCAAGGATTTACAGCAACCAAAGTTAACCTTATGTTTGTTTCTTGATAGGACTTGGACAACAGCTCAAATGTATTTATTCATAATTTATACATCCTGTATTCACACAGGTGATCCTATTGAGATTGAAATTATATTTTAGAAGGGAGACCTGTCCTAAATGCCACACTGAAAACCGAGTTTCTGGGGGTAAGAGGAGAGTTATGGCAAAGGAATGCATTTAGAGTAGCCATAGAGATCACTGAGGGGGGAAACAGGGATGGGACAACTAGTAAGACTAGCACCCATCCTATGGACAGCAGCACAATAAACCAATCCCAAAGCTGTTTTGTATCCTGGTTACATTGAAGGAAAAGGAGTCCCATAAACTCAATGCAACATGAGAAGGATTTGGTTGCTAACTTGCTATCCAGTTATGTTCAAACTAGGGATAACTCGAAACAGCTACTGTATGTATGTATGATGAAGTTGTTGTTGCATGTGTGGGTGTGTTTTTTTTTAAATAAATAGCCACATTGATGTTTTTCCATGATGTTTGGGATTTGATAACAAGGTAAGACTGGTAGGTGTGGTGCTTCTAAACACAGACCGTAACAACCAAGACGTGGTTCAAATCACACCAGAGGATTCTGGACCAATTCTGGGGGGTGGATGTGTATTTTGGGTGGCCACCGCTCTGTATTCTTAGCTTCATATTAGCCATGATGAAGAAACAGAAGCCATTCAATCCTGTCTCAGTACCACCACAGCATTCATATACAAGTCAACCATGTAGTTGTTGTCCATGTGTGAAGGGTAGGTAAATAAACTAGCATTAGCAACTAAACCTGAAGCTAATGTAGCATTATCCACTAACTAGCATTAGCAGAAACAAAGATTTACTTCTTCAGGCCCTGAAAACCTGCCAAGTGCTAGATGACACACAAAGGTATTCAATGGATGTTGAATGAGAAAGATTTATTAGGCTTGTATTCGGATTAGATTATGAAATTGCCTGCTTTTAAATTCAGCAGCATTAACATACTCATATCTGAAACCACTTTTCAGGATACCTCATCAGTGAACAACTGACAGAATTTTCTAAAGCCTCCAGAGGTAATATGAAAAAAAAAAGTTAATTAAAATCAAACCAAACTGCCTTGAAACGTAAAATAAAAAGGCACTTTGACAATAAAAAACCTCTCCGTAGACTAACATTTCAGCTACACTACAAAAGTCACCATCGATGTGTCATAATTCAATGTGACGCTTCTGCTACACAGAAACCAACCAAAATCAACTGTATTTCTCACTATTTCAATTCACAAGATAAAACGAACGTGAGCGTCAGGCATCGAGAACTGAACCTCTGCGATTCTTGAGCTTGGACGCTATCGACGCAATGAGAGCAAAACAGCAGCTTTCATTGATTTCAATGCTGGACGCCCGATGCCTGTAGTGCTGCAGGGCCTTAAGACACCCTTCACCGATTTCCCCTCTAAGCAGCCGAAGGCAACACAGACGTCATACCAAAGTCTATGATATGGTCCTTATATGAACCAGCACTTCACTGACCTAAAGGGGCCTGATAAAAACATCTCCCCACTCCCTCCTTTCTATCTTTCTCCCTCCTCTCTATCCAAGTTTCCTTTAGTTCATTACCTCCCTGTCAGGTGAGCCTTGTGAGAGGGCTGGCTAATAACAGAGCCACGCGTAGGTTTCAGATTGCCCTCCTCGCTCTCTGATGTGTTAGCTAAAGAAGGAGGTAGATGTAGCTATGGTAACACCCTCCAGGTGGGTTTACACAGTGGAATAACGCGATCACGCAGTCAAGCGAGTTCAAATCAAATCAAACTTTATTTGTCACATGCGCCGAATACAACAGGTCACCTTTCACCTTACCGTGAAATGCTTATTTACAAGCCCTTAACCAACAGTGCAGTTCAAGAAGAGTTAAGAAAGTAACACAATAAAATTACAATAATGAGGAAATATACAGGGGGAACGGTTAGTCAAGGTAATTTGTACATGTAGGTAGGGATAAAGTGACTATGCATATATAATAAACAGTGAGTAGCAGCAGTGTAAAAATCAAATGGGGGGGGGGGGGGGGGGGTGTCAATGTAAATAATACCGTGGCCCTGGGCAGTGAGTGGGGCTCTCTTACCTGGTTCAGCACTGGGTCAATGTGCCTCTGGGACGACGGCGTCCGTAACCCTCTCTTCCCCCAGAAGGACCTGTGTGCACTTAAATCAGATCACACAGGATAAGTGAGAGCACATACAGTATGTGGAAGGTTAAGCGTGTGTCGTATTTAAAGGGATACTGCAAGATTCTGGCAATTCATTTTGTGTCTCTGCGTTTTTATGTCTGCTTGCAGTATGAAGGAAATTAGAGGTAGTTTCGCGAGCCAATGCTAACTAGCGTTAGTGCAATGACTGGACGTCTACAGGTACGCTAGCGACCCAAGACCAGCGGTGCATATCATCAGTTTAAAGCAGTGTCCTCTGCTTTCCTTTGCACTGATGTGAAAACACATGACAGCAGAAAGGAACTCCCTGGTAGGAATCCACCATGTGCATTCACCCACTCTATCTTATGTAGCTGATGGAGACGAGACGAAGAGAGGAAGCCACATTATACTATTGAGATGCACCCGGGTAACTGAAGCACTTGCGATTTCTCACCTGATAGAAGTGTTGAATTCGTTTGGCAACACATCTGGTCTCAGCACACTCTTGATTGGAGGGATTGGACAAGGATGTTCACTCGCACCGCTTACATGTTTTGTGTCATCTACATAAACTGAGACAGGCCGTGTGAAGGCCCCTCGTGCACTTACCAGTACTGTAGTGTGTGCGTGTACTGTGTGTGTGTGTATACTGTAGTGTGTGTGTGTCATTATGAAAAAGGTAAACAGACATTCTGTTAGTGTATTATTTCAATGTAGTCTGCAATACAGAAGAGAGATTAGGAGTCAATAGGAGTCGATAGGAGTCGATAAGAGAAGATAGGAGTCTATAGGAGTCGTTAAGAGAATATAGGAGTCGATAGTAGACGATAAGAGTCGTTAAGAGAATATAAGAGTCGATAAGAGTCGTAAAGAGAATATAAGAGTCGATAGGAGTCGTAAAGAGAATATAAGAGTCGATAGGAGTCGTAAAGAGAATATAAGAGTCGATAGGAGTCGTAAAGAGAATATAAGAGTCGATAGCAGTCGTAAAGAGAATATAAGAGTCGATAGGAGTTGTAAAGAGAATATAGGAGCCGATAAGAGAAGATAGGAGACGATAGGAGCCGATAAGAGAAGATAGGAGACGATAGGAGCAAACACTGAGTGTTCAAATCATTAAGCACACCTGCTCTTTCCAAGACATAGACTGGTCAGGTGACTCCAGGTGAAAGCTATGACCCTTATTGATGTCACCTTTTAAATCCACTTCAATCAGTATAAATGAAGGGGAGGAGACAGGTTAAAAATTATTTTTAAGCCTTGAGACAATTGAGACATGGACTGTGTATGTGTGCCATTCGGAGGGTGAATGGCAAGACAAAATATTTAAATGACTTTGAACGGGGTATGGTAGTAGGTGCCAGGCGCACCGGTTTGAGTGTGTCAAGAACTGTAACCATGCTGGGTTTTTCAAGCTCAACAATTTCCCATTTGTATCAAGAATGGTCCACCACCCAAAGGACATCCAGTAAACTTGTGTCACAGGTGTCGTAATGTAGAGACCAAGGCGCAGCGGGGTGCGTGCTCATAATTATATGTATTATAGCGAACACGGAAAAAACAAACGACAGCTAACAGATTTGCAGGCTATAACTACAAGCAGTGCAAATACAACTACCCACAAAAACCAAACACACACCTATATATAGGACTCTCAATCAGAGGCAACTAAAAACACCTGCCTCCAATTGAGAGTCCAACACCCAAACCTAAACATAGAAAAACTAAACTAGACAGAACGTAGAAATACATACAACACACAAACCCTCTGCCACGTCCTGACCAAAACTAATACAATTACTCCCTCTGCTGGTCAGGACGTGACAACTTGACACAACTGTGGGAAGCATTGGAGTCAACGTGGGCCAGCATCCCTGTTGAACGCTTTCAACACCTTGTAGAGTCCATGCCCCGACAAATTGATGCTGTTCTTTTTTATTTATGTATTTGGTCCTGGAATTTTCTTTTGAACATTTTAAAATGTGATGATCTAGTTTTGTTGGCGGAGTTCAAACACTTGATCGATGTATATATTATAGAAGAGTGTAATTGTTTTTAGGCCAGCTGTTTTTAGTCAAGATGTTTGTGTTTTTAAATGTAATATGTTTTAGTTGTACTGTATGTGTGTTTATAGTTTTGTTTAATGTTGTGTGAGTGTATGTTATTTGGTTTGTCTGAAACGTTGTTCCCCTTGCTGCTATTGGACCAGGTCTCTCTTGGAAAAGAGATATTTATCTCAATGAGAATAAACCTGTATAAATAAAGGTTAAAAAAATAAATATATATATATATTTTTTTTTTGGTACTTTTACCCCCTAATGTGGTGATATCCAATTGGTTGTTACAGTCTTGTCTCATCGCTGCAACTCCCCTACGGACTCGGGAGAGCCGAAGGTCGAGAGCCATGCGTCCTCCGAAACACGACCCTGCCAAGCATCACTGCTTCTTGACACACTGCTAGCTTAACCCGGAAGCCAGCCGTACCAATGCGTCGGAGGAAACACCAGCCAGTAGGCGACCGAAGTCAGCTTGCTGGTGCTCGGCTGCCCACAAGGAGTGTCTAGAGCGCGAATGGACAAGGAAATCCCGTCCGGCCAAACCCTCCCCTAACCAGGACGACGCTGGGCCAATTGTGCATCGCCTGATGGTTCTCCCGGTCACGACCGGCTGTGACATCGCCTGGGATCGAACCTGGTTCTGTAGTGACGCCTCAAACACTGTGATGCAGTGCCTTAGACCGGTTCCCCACTCGGGAGGCCCAAATTGAGGTTGTTCTGAGGGCAAAAGGGAGTGCAACTCAATATTTGGACGGTGTTCCTAATGTTTTGTACACTCAGTGTATATTGAGTGTTTATGTTGTGCAAACCCGTGATTTCTCTCAGTGACCAAAATACACCCTCTGATTCACACACTGGTCCAGCTTTCAGGCTCCACTTCCCAGCAGGCTTTCATTCCCCTCTCTCTCTCTCTCTTTCTCTCTCACACACACACACACACACGCACACGTACACACACGCGCACACGCACACACACTTTCCTCTCCTCCATTCCTCCACATTATGTAACATTGTAACAGACTCCCCACAACAATACAAACAGGACACCCACACCCGGATAAGGTCAGGGGTTTGATGAGGTAACACAAGGATAGGAAGAGGAAGGAGGAGTAACCATGGTGACCAGGGGGTATAGAGAACGTGACCTCACGAAGCATACATTACTGATCTGCTCCTGTGTCTTCCTCAGTCTCTGCAGCTCTGGAGTGTCCGATACAATGCTGAAGCCTCTGCCTTTGCTATCCTCAAAGTCCTTTTTGTATTTCACCTGAAACAAGAGACAGGGATGAGGTTTGAAAACAGTACTTATTTGTAAAACTTTGCCATCTGAAAATGCTGCCTTTCGACAGTGATTCTAAACTTCAGCACAATAGTCTGGCAAGTGTTGCGATGGGAAAGTGGAGAGCCTACTGTTCTAAAGTGAAGAAACCGGGGTAAAATGAGCTTGGTCTAAAAAAATATATGTTTTGTTTGGAAATAAACTGGTCAATTTAAGTTTGTTCTTGGTTCCATTTATTCTCTGAAAAAAACAGAAGATAAAGGGGTGAATTGAAAGTGGCAGTTGTTTTGCAGTCCCTTTTATCACTGAAGAGCAAGACAACAATTCCAACAAAATGATTATTGATGCAAAGCCTTTCATGTTGTAGAAACCCACATGCTATAGAATAGTTTTCTGTAGGGAACATATTAAAAACAAATTAGACCAATCTTCATCCTTGACTAGCCTATTGGAGTTTCAAGAGCTTTAATTCTCCAACACTTTGAAGTCTCACATAAGCTCTGACATAAAGTATTAATGTTCACACCTGATCGTTATCTTAATGTGCAGAATAATTATACTTTGTCAAGGGCACACTAGGAATCATTTATACATCACTAGACTGCCATATAGGATTGTAAAGAAACTTAATATAATTATATAGCCTCAATTCAATTCAGTATAACTTTTTTGTCCGCAAAGGGCAATTTGGTTGCGGTGCAGGATACATAAAAAACATATGACATACACTCCCCTACGTATATATTTTGACAGTGAAGCTAAAAGTTTTCATTTGGCTCTATACTGCAGCATTTTGGATTTGAGATCAAATGATTTATATGAAGTGACAGTACATAATGTCACCTTTTATTTGAGGGTATTTTCATACATATCTGTTTTACCATTTAGAAATGAAAGCATTTTATCTATCTAGTCCTCCCATTTGAAGGTGTCATGAGTATTTGGACAAATTCACTTATACTGTATTAAATCTTGTCAAAAGTTTAGTATTTGGTCCCATATTCCTAGCACAAAATGACTACATCAAGCTTGTGACTCTACACACTTGTTGGATGCATTAGTAGTTTGTTTTGGTTGTGTTTCGGGTTAGGTTGTGCACAGTATAAATTAATGGTAAATAACTTATTGTGTCATTTTGGAGTAATTTTTATTGTAAATAACAATAGAATATGTTTCTGAACACTTCTACATTAATGTGGATGCTACCATGGTTACGTATAATCATGAATAAATCATGAATAATCATGAGTGAGAAAGTTATAGAGCAATAAATATCATACCCCCCCAAAATGCTAACCTCCGCTGTTATTGGTAATGGTGAGAGGTTAGCATGTTTTGGGGGCACGATATTTGTGCATCTGTAACTTTCTCACGGATTTCACCCCAAATTAGCCTATCGTTGGTGATATTCTGTCCTTCAGTATTAATAGTCTACTATCCTGGGGCTTTGCTACCGTTATGTAAGGCTCAACCAGTGAGTTATTACTCATATCATTAGCCTATCAAATTAGAGCTTGAATACGCCTGGCGTTCATGTCATGTCATACTGACAGCACAAGGGAACAGCTGGGATGAAGGGGCAGTTTGTTCCTCTGAGATTTCACACATAGCAGGGCTGGAGCAAAAGCCTGCATACCGACTACCAGGAGCTAGAAGCTCACATAAATACGGTCTATGTTACACATCATATGAATTAAATACGTTCTCAGATCCTCTCATAAGATTAATATCACTTTATTGGTCAATTGCACCCAAGGTCCAACTGAAATTTGACTTCTGTTTTTAACCCAACCTCTCACATACACATACAGGTTTTGGAGAGGTGCGGGAGCTGCCACGCACTGGTAGCTGTTGTTGTGGGAGGTTAAGTGCCTTGCTCAAGGGCATAACGGCATCTAGGAATTGATACCAGCAACCCTCCGGATGCCAGCTCACTTCCCGCCAGATTTGAACTGTCATCCCTCCGGTTGATGCCTCTCTAATCACTAGGCTACCTGCCGCCCCCAGTCTTCTCAGCACTTGCTTCTGCTGGGTGACTCACTGATACACACATTAAAATGTCACATGTACAGAACTCGTACATTGCATAATACATCCATTATGCAGACGTTTCAAAGTGTACCTTGATGGAAACAGATATAGAGATATAGACACTAACAGGGCATCTCAGTTGGTGTGAAGAAGCTTGTGTCTATTGGATAGGGATAAGAAATGCTCTGCTTTGCTCCCCTGTTACAGTCAGTAAGGAGAGAGAGCGAGAGAGAGAGACAGAGAGAGAGAGAGAGAGAGAGAGAGAGAGAGGAATGTAGCGGAGTAAGAGTAAAGGCCCCTTTAGGTCAGTGAAGTGCTGGTTCATATAAGGACTAAGCAGAGAGAGAGAGAGACAGACAGACAGACAGAAAAGTTGTGGAGTAAAAGTAATACAGATTATAAAAAATATTTAAGTCGTTTTTTTGGGTAAGTACTTAACAGCACTGCAAACATTCCATAACAAAGCCATCACTTATAGAGAGATGAACATATTTGGCCCTAAACAGACCACTGTGAAAGACCCAAAATTAAGGAAAGCTATGCACAGATTCTGTGAGGATAGCCTTGCTATTGAGAGAGGCTGCTGTAGGCAGACCTGGATCTCAAGACAAGGCAGGCTACGTGCACACTGCCCACAAAATGAGGTGGAAACTGAGCTGCACTTCATAACCTTCCTGCCAAATGTATGACCATATCAGAGACACATAAACTTAGCAAAAAAAGAAACTGATTTTCAAAGATAATTTGTAAAAATGTCAAAATAACTTCACATATCGTCATTGTAAAGGGTTTAAACACTGTTTCCCATGCTTGTTCAATGAACCATAAACAATTAATGAACATGCACCTGTGGAACGGTCGTGAAGACACTAACAGCCTACAGACGGTAGGAAATTAAGGTCACAGTTATGAAAACTTAGGACACTAAAGAGGCCTTTCTACTGACTCTGAAAAACACCAAAAGAAAGATGCCCAGGGTCCCTGCTCATCTGCGTGAACATGCCTTAGGCATGCTGCAAGAAGGCATGAGGACCGCAGATGTGGCCAGGGCAATAAATTGTAATGTTCGTACTGTGAGACGCCTAAGACAGCGCTACAGGGAGACAGGGCGGACAGCTGATCATCCTCGCAGTGGCAGACCACATGTAACAACACCTGCACAGGATCGGTACATCCGAACATCACACCTGCGGGACAGGTACAGGATGGCAACAACAACTGCCTGAGTTACACCAGGAACGCACAATCCCTCCATCAGTGCTCAGACTGTCCGCAATAGGCTGAGAGAGAGGCTGGACTGAGGGCTTGTATGCCTGTTGTAAGGCATGTCCTCACCAGACATTACTGGCAACAACGTCGCCTATGGGCAGGGGCGGAAATCCCGGGGGGGACACGACCCCCCCATCCTGGGAAAAATATGATTTGTCCCCCCCAATATATCACTGAAACATAACTATGTAATTTAAATAATATTAATAATACGCAATGAAAGCAATTGTGCTGATTATAGACACTTAATAGCTCGTTTTTAAGTTTCAAAAGATTGCGACCCCCCCCCCACCCTTTGCCTCACAATGGTTTGATCCACTGCCAGTTCCTTAGCTTGCGAGGTAACGTAGAGGTCGTATCTACTGTCTGAAAGGCACTCAATGCACGTAACTGACGTGAGGTTAATCCAGTCAATCGCGCACACACACTAGCTGAATATGCAGAGCTAGCGCGCAAATATTAACTATTAAGCTAGCTAGTACCTATTCCATTTATGTGGCGTCGTCAAAGATGGAATCTTTGCTATCGTCAATTTATTCCAAGATCAGCATGCATGTAAGTTAGTGCTTCAAAGTCCCTGTGATAAGGTTAGCGATAAACTGAACAGAACTACACTCTCTTCTACCATTGTTTTAAATATATTTAATGGTCTCGTTGCAAAAGCTAAATTGTCGCAAGGGAACTTTTATTTATATATTTTATTTCACCTTTATTTATCCCGGGTAGCAAAGAATATAGCAAACACCACTGAATTGGTGCTCGCTAGCTTTGCAAATTCAGCTATTGTTAGAAGCCAGCCAATATGAAACAAACGATTAAAATTACAAAAGGTTGCAGCATATGTTGTGTAAATGGTGAACTCATACAGCTGTCAACTCTTGTCACTGCAATCCGTTTCACATTTGCTAGCTACCTTTTAGATCGAAGCCCATATAGAATGATAGAAGATAAGATGATAGAAGCCCATCTCCTACTGTAAATAATCTACATACTGTGTGTGTGTAGCCAATCAGGTAGAAAAATGGCAGAAAAATGGCAGAAAAAAGACGGACATCAGAGTATTTTTCAGTACACCAAAACGCAAAGTAAGAACCCTAGTAGCCTAATATCTCAAAGACTAGTTGATAAAATGTTCATAAGAAAGAAATGAAATTCTAATGGAAATGTTTCACAATGATGTCATTAGGCAGAGCAGGCAACAGATGGCACACAGACAGCAGAGTTGGGGACAGATATGCAGGGAAAGACTGGCAGAGACAGGGAGTCTCAGGTAAGTTTGTTGAGTCTTTGTTTGGCAACATTATGAAAGGTTCTCAATTTTTTACTTGTAAAATAGAAACATAATTGGAAAATAAAATGGATACCCCCACTCTCAACTTAAACTGGTGACTGAACTAAGATTTGTTAAAGGCAATGGTATTGCTGTTGTGATTAGTTGTGTAGTTTTGGGTACCGGTAGTTAGGAGTACGGCAAACACCTTATTTCTTTGGTTCCTCAATATACATTTACCATATTAAACGTAGGCTATGTGTTACAGCACTACTTTTGGTGTCCCCCTCAGGAATTGCTCTTGAGAAAATGTAATGTAATTGTCCCCTCCAAAGTTGATATCAGATTTTCGCCCCTGCCTATGGGCACAAACCCACCGTCGCTGGACCAGACAGGACTGGCAAAAGTGCTCTTCACTGACGAGTCGTGGTTTTGTCTCACAAGGGGTGATGGTCGGATTCGCGTTTATCGTCGAAGGAATGAGCGTTACACCGAGGCCTGTACTCTGGAGCGGGATCGATTTGGAGGTGGAGGGTCCGTCATGGTCTGGGACGGTGTGTCACAGCATCATCGGACTGAGCTTGTTGTCATTGCAGGCAATCTCAACGCTGTCCGTTACAGGGAAGACATCCTCCTCCCTCATGTGGTACCCTTCCTGCAGGCTCATCCTGACATGACCCTCCAGCATGACAATGCCACCAGCCATACTGCTCGTTCTGTGCGTGATTTCCTGCAAGACAGGAATGTCAGTGTTCTGCCATGGCCAGCGAAGAACCCGGATCTCAATCCCATTGAGCACGTCTGGGACCTCTTGGACTGGCTAGAGCCATTCCCCCCAGAAATGTCCAGGAACTTGCAGGTGCCTTGGCGAAGAGTGGGGTAACATCTCACAGCAAGAACTGGCAAATCTGGTACAGTCCATGAGGAAGAGATGCACTGCAGTACTTAATGCAGCTGGTGGCCACACCAGATACTGACTGCTACCTTTGATTTTGACCCCCCTTTGTTGAGGGACACATTATTCAATTTCTGTTAGTCACATGTCTGTGGAACTTGTTCAGTTTATGTCTCAGTTGTTGAATCTTGTTATGCTTATACAAATATTTACACATGTTAAGTTTGATGAAAATAAACGTTTCTTTTTTTGCTGAGTTTATTTCCTTTAGATTACACAAACCACAAATAATTATCTATTGGGTGAAAATACCACAGTGTGCCATCACAGATGTGTGACCTGTTGCCACAAGAAAAGGGCAACCAGTGAAGAACAAACCCCATTGTAAATACAACCCATATTTATGTTTATTTATTTTCCCTTTTGTACTTCAACTATTTGCACATTGTTACAACACTGCATATAGATATAATATTATAATATAACATTTGAAATGGAACTTTTGTGAGTATAATGTTTACTGTTAATTTTATATTGTTTATTTCACTTTTGTTTATTATCTATTTCACTTGCTTTGGCAATGTAAAAATATGTTTCCCATGTCAATAAAGCCCTTTGAATTGAATTGAATTGAGAGAGAGAGCGGGAGGGAGGGAGGAAGAGAGAGAGAGAGACAGGGAGGGAGAAAGAGAAAATGAGAGAGAGGGAGGGAGGGAGGGAGGAAGAGAGAAAGAGGGAGAGAGAGAGGCCGTTATTTCCCGACACTGGCCGGTAAATGCCAATGTCGGGTAATAACGGTCCCTTTTATTACTGCAACTGTGGACAGCACCGATAGAGACAGCAATAACACACACAGACATGGCTGCTGAGGATGCTGCTCTCCACAGAGGATGCTGCTCTCCACAGAGGATGCTGTTTTACACTGAGGATGCTGTTTTACACTGAGGATGCTGTTTTACACTGAGGATGCTGCTCTCCACAGAGGATGCTGCTCTCCACAGAGGATGCTGCTCTCCACAGAGGATGCTGCTCTCCACAGAGGATGCTGCTCTCCACAGAGGATGCTGCTCTCCACAGAGGATGCTGCTCTCCACAGAGAATGCTGCTCTCCACAGAGGATGCTGTTTTACACTGAGGATGCTGTTTTACACTGAGGATGCTGCTCTCCACAGAGGATGCTGCTCTCCAGAGGATGCTGCTCTCCACAGAGGATGCGCTCGGTCGGTTTTATGGACTGGGATCAGTTTAAGTTGGTAACACCGACTGGGTTTGCAAAGAATTGTGGGCTGATTTTAGAGGGGTGGATGGCTACCTCATGGTTTCTCTGACTCATAGCATTTCAGATCGTCTGGTCACACAGAGTGGTCTACACAGCCATTGTGGGGGGGTGCTTGGCCGCCAGACAATATGAGCAGGGGCAAATATGAGCTCAGTGACTGTGTCAGGGTCACTCATCCAGCTAGGGGACAGAGAGGGAGTACTGTCCTTGGCCAGTTAACGGACAAAAGCTGAAAGTGCATCAGGCATAAACTCACCGATGCCAGGACAGTGTCTCCTCACATGGAGAGAGAAACGAGCGTATTCAACAGACACACTCATAGGACGAAACACACATGAGGATGAACCAATGACAGATAAACACTCAATGTGCAAAAGCTAGTTCTGAAAGTGAGAGACTGGAGTGATCAATAGACATCTGTATTTCACGTACTAGTGTGTGTGTGTGTGTGTGTGTGTGGGTGTGAGTCCTTCTGTCCCTCCCCTCCAGTAAGCCAATAATCTGCTGCCCAAACATGTTACCAAACACAAACATGTCGAACACATAGAACATGCAGGCACTAGTCTGTCAGTGAGTCACTTCCATTATCCTAGTTCTTCATACAATAAACAGTGTCAAATCAAATCAAATTGCATTTGTCACATGCGCCTAATACAACAGGCGTAGACCTTATCGTGAAATGCTTACTGACAAGCCCTTAACCAACAATTCATTTTTAAGAAAAATAAGGGTTAAGAAAATATTCACCAAATAAAGTTGAAAAAGTAACACAATAAAATAACAATAACGACGCTATATATACATCGGTACCGGTATTGAGTCAATGTGCAGAGGTACAGGTTAATTGAGGTAATTTAGGTAATATGTACATTACCGTTGAAAAGTTTGGGGTCACTTAGTAATGTCCTTGTTTTTGAAAGAAAAATTAATTCTCCATTAAAATAACATCGAATTGATCAGAAATACACTGCAGACATTGTTAATGTTGTAAATGACTATTGTAGCTGGAAACGGCTGATTTTTTATGGAATATCAACATAGGGATACAGAGGCCCATTATCAGCAACCATCACTCCTGTGTTCCAATGGCACATTGTGTTGGCTAATCCAAGTTTATCATTTAATAAGGCTAATTGATCATTAGAAACACTTTTGCAATTATGTTAGCACAGCTGAAAACTGTAGTACTGCTTAAAGAAGCAATAAAACTCTCCTTCTTTAAACTAATTGAGTATCTGGAGCATCAGCATCTGTGAGTAGGATTACAGGGTCAAAATGGCCAGAAACAAAGGACTTCCTTCTGAAACTCGTCGGTCTATTCTTGTTCTGAGAAATTAAGGCTATTCCATGCGAGAAATTGCCAAGAAACTGAAGATCTCATACAACGCTGTGTACTACTCCCTTCACAGAACGGCGCAAACTGGCTCTAACCAGAATAGAAAGAGGAGTGGGAGGCCCCGGTGCACAACTGAGCAAGAGGACAAGTACATTAGAGTGTCTAGTTTGAGAAACAGACGCCTCACAAGTTCTCAATTGAACAGTAACCGCAAAACACCAGTCTCAACGTCAACCGTGAAAAAGCGACTCTGAGTTGCAAAGAAAAAGCCATATCTCAGACAGGCCAATAAAATGAAAAGATTAAGACAGGCAAAAGAACACAGACACTGGACTGAGGAACTCTGCCTAGAAGGCCAGCATCCCGGAGTCACCTCTTCACTGTTGATGTTGAGACTGGTGTTTTGCGGGTACTATTTAATGAAGCTGCCAGTTGAGGACTTGTGAGGCGTCTGTTTCTCAAACTAGACACTCTAATGTAATTGTCCTCTTGCTCAGTTGTGCACCGGGGGCCTCCCACTCTTTCTATTCTGGTTAGAGACAGTTTATGCTGTTCTGTGAAGGGAGTAGTACACAGCGTTGTATGAGATCTTCAGGTTTCATGGCAATTTCTCGCATGGAATAGCCTTCATTTCTCAGAACAGAAATAGACCGACGAGTTTCAGAAGAAGTATTTTTGCTTCTGGCCATTTTGAGCCTGTAATCGAACCCACAAATGCTGATGCTCCAGATTCTCAACTAGTCTAAAGAAGGCCAGTTTTATTGCTTCTTTAAGCAGTACAACAGTTTTCAGCTGTGCTAACATAATTGCAAAAGGGTTTTCTAATGATCAATTAGCCTTTTAAAATGATAAACTTGGATTAGCTAACACAACGTGCCATTGGAACACAGGAGTGATGGTTGCTGATAATGGGCCTCTGTACCCCTATGTAGATATTCCATTTCAAAAATCTGCCGTTTCCAGCTACAATAGTCATTTACAACATTAACAATGTCTACAGTGTATTTATGATCAATTTGATGTTATTTTAATTGACCAAAAATGTGTTTATCTTTCTAAAACAAGGACATTTCTAAGTGATCCCAAACTTTTGAACGGTAGTGTACATGTACAGTAGGAAGGGTTAAAGGGACTATGCATAGATAATAAACAGCAAGTAGCAGCAGTGTAAAATAAAGGGGGGGGGGTTAATGCAAATAGTCCGGGCAGCCATTTTATGAACTGGGGGGTTGAAGCTGTTAAGGAGCCTTTTGGACCTAGACTTGGTGCTCCAGCACCGCTTGCCATGCGGTAGCAGAGAGAACAGTCTATGACTAGGGTGGCTGAAGTCTTTGCCAATTTTTAGGGCCTTCTTCTGACACCACCTGGTATAGAGGTCAGGGATGGCAGGAAGCTTGGCCCCAGTGATGCACCACAGGACAGGCTGTTTTGGTGAATTTTTTCAGCTAACGGTCACACCCAGAGAGCCTAGCTTATTTCAGGCTAAAAGCTAACAGTCAGCTAACGGTCACACCCAAAGAGCCTAGCTTATTTCAGGCTAAAAGCTATCAGTCAGCTAACGGACACACCTAGAGAGCCCAGCTTAGAGGGAGTGAGTGCTGTATGACTGTTCCCCTGACACAGAAGACAAGAACTTGTTCTGACAATGTCCTTTATAATACATAATCTCCCCACCCTCCCTTAATGGGCTGTCTGATGTTCTAATGTAGGCCCAAGTTACAGCAAATATTATACCACATTTTTGTTACCAAATGAAGGCTGAGAAAACCTATTGGTAGAAGAAGATTGATTGTAGACGGTCTCTCACAATATTGTGGTGGGGATCCTGGTTCGATCCCCTGTGAGCCCTACGCATTTCGTGCTTCCTCTACTCTGTCTCCCTACTCCTACTCCTATCCTGTCGTAATATCGAAATTTCGTTATCCTTTAAACAGCGAAAGAAACAGATGTATCCAGCGACAAAGGTTGGCGCAGTTAGAAACTACATTAAAAGATTAGAATGTGATGTATAAGACTAGATGTGTATCCAGTATGCCCATCTATAGCTAGAAGCAGAAGGGTAAAAATAGATACTCCTTTCTTCAATAACTGTTGATTTTCAATATGATCATCTCTCTTTACACTTTGGGGCCATATAAATACAACCATAGGTTACTCAGGGAAATCTCCAGCAGAGCCAGAGACCCTATTTGCCCCACAGATGAGTTACCTCAAGCTTAAATGACCTCATTACTGACGTGCCGCTGCCATTGAGAATGGGCTCCAAAAAAACAGGTCAAAGAATGAATTGCTTGTGTGTGAAGCAGAGACAAGATGGTATTTTCCCATCCACACAGTGTGTGTATGTGTGTGCACACCACATTGTAAACCCTGATCCACTGTGTGACGACCCTCCCACTCTGTCTGCCGTATTCTCTCTTTGTTCTCGTTTCCTTATTAGGATGCCGGTGGGCGGAGTTGGGAGGGTCGTCAGCTACATGGGAAACACCTGGGCCCGGGTGTGTCCCATGATAAATAGACCTCTTCCACATTGATTGGGGAGACTCTTGCCATGCAGACACCTTGGTTGAGTTCTGTTGTGGTAGTTTTTGTGGCTTTTTTTTTTGGTTGGTTATTTGCTTTGGCACCTTTCAACACCCTGCATTATTACATTCAGGCATGCAAAACACTCACTTACACTACTGATTACACACACACACACACACACCATTGTTCTTAGTTTAGTTTATTTAATAAATATATATATTTTGATATTCCTTGTCTCCATGTTGTCTCCCCTTTTGTTGTGAACTCTGAGCCGGTTTGTAACAAGTGGGGGCTCGTCCGGGATTTTGAACGGATTGTGTTTGGGAGAAAAAGGGGAGTAAATGTTAAATTCTGTAGGTGCCTTGATTGTATATGTTTTTAGTTTGAGTTTGGTGCTCAGTACTGGTTGCCTTTGTTTGTGTACTGCGTTGGAGAGAGTACATTGGTTAGTTTCCAGGCCCTGCCCAGCCTGGAAACACTTGTTTTACTTGCTGTTGGGACATCGGTCTGAGGAGGTGAGTACAATCAGCTGTGTACCTCGGTGGGAGATTTGGGTAGGGTAGTGAAACTTACTACCTGGAGTTATAGTCTTTTCCCCTGATAGGCTTAGCGACGTGTTTCATTTTGGAATATGTTGGGCATGAGTTAATGTGTTTTTGTGTGGTGTCTGTGGACTGAGCAGTTGTCTCGGGGGGGGGCACATCCGTGGCTTGGTGGAATCTGCCAGCGTGCTGGGGGGTTACTTCCTTGCCAGTGGGCTACAGTGCATAATTACCCACCGCAAATCTGCATAAAGACTAGGGTTGAGTTATTGTAGGTTTTGGGGAAGCTCCATATCTCATCACTTTTCTGTGGTGCCCAGTGTGATAGTCATTTCTCTTGATGTGGTCTGGTGTGCTCAGCAGAGGGGTTGAGCGATAATTTTTTTGGTGTTTGCTTCTGACTATGAACCGTTGGGAAGTGACTATGAACCGTTGGGAGATTTTCATTGGAGCTTGTAGTTGACGGTCTCTTGTGCGCCCTGTTCCTGAGTGTTTATGTGACTGACCATTGTTTGGTTTTGTCATGTTCTAACTTTCCTATCTGTTCCCTCCTGGTCTTGTGTTCTTCTTTCCTCTTAAACGTTGCTTCCTGTGCGCAAAGGTTGCTGATGTCTGGGGAGGAGGTTTGCTGGGGCAAGTGGAAGGTGAACATGTAACCCCTCATCAATTTGGGACACAGAGGCTGTGTCAATTTGGGACGCAGAGGCTGGTATGTTGTTCCGCGGCCCTTGTTGGTCCCTGGTTTTATGGGGTGTGTGTGTGTGTGTGTCTGCCTGCCGTATTCTCTCTTTGTTCTCGTTTCCTTATTAGGATGCCGGTGGGCGGAGTTGGGAGGGTCGTCAGCTACATGGGAAACACCTGGGCCCGGGTGTGTCCCATGATAAATAGACCTCTTCCACATTGATTGGGGAGACTCTTGCCATGCAGACACCTTGGTTGAGTTCTGTTGTGGTAGTTTTTGTGGCTTTTTTTTGGTTATTTGCTTTGGCACCTTTCAACACCCTGCATTATTACATTCAGGCATGCAAAACACTCACTTACACTACTTATTACACACACCGTTGTTCATTGTTCTTAATTTACTTTATTTAATAAATATATATTTTGATATTCCTTGTCTCCCCTTTTGTTGTGAACTCTGAGCCGGTTCGTAACAACTGATAAAGTTGGATGAATGTTGACATACCGTGAAGGGGCTGTGTATGGCTCAGATGCATGGTAATTGCAACGTCAGGATTGTGGGTTACATTCCCTCTGGGCCACCTATACGAAAATGTATGTACACACTATAAGACGCTTAGGATAAAAGCCTCTGCTAAATGACACGTATTAAAGTTCTACTGTTTATGCTCCCAGGTTATTTCATTGACAATGTTTCGACCCTTTGGTCTTCATCGGCATCCATTTAAGTGATAATGCCCGAGAAGCCGGTGTTTGAAGGATATATTGGCACGGTGTTGTGCCAATATATCTAATATATTCTCCAAACACCAGCTTCGAGGGCATATCACTTTTATACAATGGGTTACCAATGATTTACATATTTTCATTATGTTTTTTTGATTAATTTATTCAAACTATTTCATCCTTCCACAAAATATAGTCCTGACACAAATCTAGGGTTGCTACCCAAGCCGGCTGGTCGTTCGTTCTATCGGTTTGGTTGCCAGAGTCGCGATCCAGTTGTTCAGTCTTTTTGTTCTGTATCTATGGACGTGACCCAGTCGTTTGTTCTAAATGTTCCATTGCCATACTGGCTGGCATCACTCTTATCCCTTGCTTGCTATCTAGCCAACTATGGCTAACTTACAGTCACGTCAAACAGTGCAGCCAGAATAACAGTAGCTGCATTTGCTGTTTTCTAGTGACATTTATTTGGACACATCCATAACAATGATCTAATGAGTGATTTCACCTGGCATTGAAAATGTGCTCTCTCATCAGGACACTGTTGGTCGAGAGCTAGCCAACAACACAGCTAACACAATCACTTCAGAGGAGCTAGCCAACAACACAGCTAACACAATCACTTCAGAGGAGCTAGCCAACAACACAGCTAACACAATCACTTCAAACTGAAGCTGGAAACACTGCAAACTAGCTGCACTTTTCGTTTTATATTTTTTCAATTGACATTTCTTTGTATATATCCATAACAATTATGCTGATTCATGATTTCGACTGGCTGACAAACGCTGATTGCCTGTCTTTCTCATCCCGACATGTTCTTTACTATGGGACAGCTGGAGATCGAATTTGAATATTGAAACAATGTTGCAAATGTTGGAGAGACAGACAGCAAAGTTGATACAAATCTCTGCTGTTAAACTAAATGTTAGTCTAAAAGAAATGTGAGATAATGTCTAGATGCTTTTTATAGTGGAGATCAAGTTTATAACTTGCCTGGCTGGGCTGATGAGACAGTGGATTGTTCAGTCAGATGGAACAGAGCAAATAGGCATTTTAACATCATAGATTTAGCTGGTGGGAACTTGTGGAATAGACACTGGCTGGAATGTGGTTTTAACCAATCAGCATTCAAGATGAGACCCACCCATTGTATAAATCAATTATGAAAACCTAAGGGCTGAAACGTATCAATAAAATCATATGGGAGCATGAACAGTAGTGTGCAGAGTTTTCATTTTTATTTTTCACGAGTTCACCTATAACTCCAGTACCTGCAAAATATTACCTGGGTGTGTGTTTTCTTCAGCTTTTGTACATATTAGTAACTAACATTCATCATCTGCAGCTATAGATTACATAATTTGATCAGTGGCTATGAATACATGAGCCCATATGAGAGTGGGGGAAATGAAAGCCACTGATGATTAATAAAAGTGATGCAATCCCATAGTCTGTGTGAAGAGGATGATGAGAGTGCCTTGATGATTCTGACAGTCAGAAGACTAATCATTACAGAGGAATCGCTGAGAGCCTTGCTTGTGATCAGTGATTAAACTTAAAAGGTGAATGAATAAATGTAAAGCTAGCTATCCGTGGATCCAGGCACAGTGTCTATGACTGTAGAATGAAAGAAATACAGCTCTCGGTACACCAGAGATTCAGGGTAAAGCAAACCAAACAGATTCTGTGAGTGAGCTCTCCTCCTCTATGCAGCACTCCTCCTCCTCCTCACTCTCTTTGACGTTCCTGTATCCTGCACTAGGCTGTGTGCTGCCCAACGGGCCAGCATGTGGACACCCCGTGTGTGTGTGTGTGTCTCTGACAGATGGGCTCTGGCTGCATGTCCCTGTACAGGCAATGTGGGCTCTGACAGCCAAATACAAGGAGGAAGGGAGGGATAACAAAGGAACAAAACATAGGTGTGGCTTTTCACTGGTGTGGCTACAGATGTAGGATCTTATTTTGACCTATGTTGTCATAGCACAACATGATTTGAATGTTTAGTGCATAATGTTTCTTAATCGGTGGTTAAATGTAGGCTACATGAAAAGTGAAATACTGTTAGTATAACTGTGTGTTAGTGTGGGTTTTCAGTGAATTTATGTAAATCACCAAGCTCATCTGCAAGAACATTCTCAGGAACAAAAGAGTGATCAAATTAAGATCCTACACCTGTACATATTACACTTCTGTGATGACAAAGTCTGGATCCTCGTTCCTTCATTATTACACAATGTTTCCAGCCCCTCAAAAGTGATGTGCATTTGACGACATGTACCAAATGTCTCACCTGGCTCTGTAACTCACTCTGATGTCTCAGCCTCAGGTTCTCTGGGGTGTCAGTCACAATGGTGAAGGACTGCTTCGGGTAATGCCTGGAGTGAAAGAGAGAGTCATTGTATCATCGTCATCGTTAGTGTTTTTTTACAGAAGTGGATCATACAGCCCTGAAAAGTAAGAACAACACCAAAAGCAGCTAAATGAAAACAAATTACTGCTAAGATAAGACTTTTCCTCACCTCTGCATACATCATTCACTCTTACAATCTAATGGCAAAGAATGGAGACAATTTAATGTTTACAGTCCTGATATTCAAGTAGGAAGTCACCTAATTGATTTCCAAGAGTTAAGGTACCATGTCTATTGAGTGCAAGGGTGTCTCTTACATTTTGGTTATTCACAATAATCTATAGCTTGTCAGACCAAGAAATGACAACAACTGAGTCCTATTGGCATATGGCCAACTTTTAGAAACAATTATTAAAAAAGCTCCCATGGAACAACCCCGCCCTCCCCCCCTCAAAACAAAAATCCCAAGCCCTGTTTTGAGAACAGAATGGGAATGGAATGTAATAGGTGCCGATGAAACTTCCTAAAACAATGGCCTATTGAAAAGGACTAAACAAAACCTCAGGAAAGTTCAGCTATGATCCAATGACGTTTATCTCATAAAACAGACAACATTGACAAAGGTGCCATTGAATGAACTGAACAACAGTGACAAACATATCCCTGTTACCTGGGAAACCAAGATGGCGTAGACGTCTTTGTCCTTCGTCCTGTGGTGTCCCATGTATATATATTTTTATATATTTTTCTTGGCATATCTTTTTATATTTTTCTAACCCCTTACTTCAAAATATTCTCCTGCAACCCACCTCACCCAATGTGGTGTGGACCTGCTTTTTCTCTAAAGTATTTTTCTCTACCTCTATTACTGGAATCTCCAACATAAGCTAGCCAGCTAACGGTCATCAGCTAACCGTTAGCTCGGAAAGCTCTCGCCAGTTTGTACAACGCGATTCAACCAGAGCATACCGGACCTATTTTTCTCTCTATATCCCCGGATTCCTACCGCAAGCTCTGAACCTTCTCATCTTCCGACCTTCGCAGCTAACGTCCCCTGAATGCTAGCTGTCTAGAGCACAACGGACTGTTAGCTTACGAGGCCCATCGAATACATTCCGAAACTACTAGCTAGCAGTCAGCTATCCTTTGCTAGCGGTCATCAGCTACCTTTATCCCGGACAACTCTCGCCAGTCTGTACAGTGCGACTCAAACCAGAGCTAGTCGGACTTATTCTTCTCCATATCTCCGGATTCCTACCGCAAGCTCTGAACCTTCTCACCTCCCGACCTTCGCAGCTAACGTCCCCTGAATGCTAGCTGTCTAGAGCACAACGGACTGTTAGCTTACGAGGCCCATCGAATACATTTCAAAGCTACTAGCTAGCAGTCAGCTATCCTTTGCTAGAGGTCATCAGCTACCTTCATCCCGGACAACTCTCGCCAGTCTGTACAGCGCGACTCAAACCAGAGCTAGTCGGACGTATTCTTCTCCATATTTCTGGATTCCTACCGCAAGCTCTGAACCT
This sequence comes from Salmo salar, assembly GCF_965601325.2. Classification (NCBI taxonomy): domain Eukaryota; kingdom Metazoa; phylum Chordata; class Actinopteri; order Salmoniformes; family Salmonidae; genus Salmo; species Salmo salar. Next base: position 76,069,031 of record NC_138309.1, read on the forward strand.
ATTTTTATATACACTGCTCAAAAAAATAAAGGGAACACTAAAATAACACATCCTAGATCTGAATGAATGAAATAATCTTATTAAATACTTTTTTCTTTACATAGTTGAATGTGCTGACAACAAAATCACAAAAATAATCAATGGAAATCCAATTTATCAACCCATGGAGGTCTGGATTTGGAGTCACACTCAAAATTAAAGTGGAAAACCACACTACAGGCTGATCCAACTTTGATGTAACGTCCTTAAAACAAGTCAAAATTAGGCTCAGTAGTGTGTGTGGCCTCCACGTGCCTGTATGACCACCCTACAACGCCTGGGCATGCTCCTGATGAGGTGGCGGATGGTCTCCTGAGGGATCTCCTCCCAGACCTGGACTAAAGCATCCGCCAACTCCTGGACAGTCTGTGGTGCAACGTGGCGTTGGTGGATGGAGCGAGACATGATGTCCCAGATGTGCTCAATTGGATTCAGGTCTGGGGAACAGGCGGGCCAGTCCATAGCATCAATGCCTTCCTCTTGCAGGAACTGCTGACACACTCCAGCCACATGAGGTCTAGCATTGTCTTGGATTAGGAGGAACCCAGGGCCAACCGCACCAGCATATGGTCTCACAAGGGGTCTGAGGATCTCATCTCGGTACCTAATGGCAGTCAGGCTACCTCTGGCGAGCACATGGAGGGCTGTGCGGCCCCCCAAAGAAATGCCACCCCACACCATGACTGACCCACCGCCAAACCGGTCATGCTGGAGGATGTTGCAGGCAGCAGAACGTTCTCCACGTCGTCTCCAGACTCTGTCACATGTGCTCAGTGTGAACCTGCTTTCATCTGTGAAGAGCACAGGGCGCCAGTGGCTTATTTGTCAATCTTGGTGTTCTCTGGCAAATGCCAAACGTCCTGCACGGTGTTGGGCTGTAAGCACAACCCCCACCTGTGGACGCCAGGCCCTCATACCACCCTCATGGAGTCTGTTTCTGACCGTTTGAGCAGACACATGCACATTTGTGGCCTGCTGGAGGTCATTTTGCAGGGCTCTGGCAGTGCACCTCCTGCTCCTCCTTGCACAAAGGCGGAGGTAGCAGTCCTGCTGCTGGGTTGTTGCCCTCCTACGGCCTCCTCCACGTCTCCTGATGTACTGGCCTGTCTCCTGGTAGCGCCTCCATGCTCTGGACACTACGCTGACAGACACAGCAAACCTTCTTGCCACAGCTCGCATTGATGTGCCATCCTGGATGAGCTGCACTACCTGAACCACTTGTGGGTTGTAGACTCCGTCTCATGCTACCACTAGAGTGAAAGCACTGCCAGCATTCAAAAGTGACCAAAACATCAGCCAGGAAGCATAGGAACTGAGAAGTGGTCTGTGGTCACCACCTGCAGAACCACTCCTTTATTGTGGGTGTCTTGCTAATTGCCTATAATTTCCACCTGTTGTCTATTCCATTTGCACAACAGCATGTGAAATTTATTGTCAATCAGTGTTGCTTCCTAAGTGGACAGTTTGGTTTCACAGAAGTGTGATTGACTTGGAGTTACATTGTGTTGTTTAGGTGTTCCCTTTATTTTTTTGAGCAGTGTATATATATATATATATTCCCCCCCCCCCCTGAACGCACAGCCGCTAATCCGCAGCCTGCTAGCTATCTAAAGCACATTGGACTGATGGCTTAAGAGGCCCTTTGGACATATTTCATTGGCCACTATACATATTTTGCCAATTGGCCTGGTTTACCACACGGAGCCCTGCTGATCCGTCCGCTGATGTAACTGCACGAGGAGGCCACAACAGACTTTCCTCCGTCACGTCGCCCCTCTAAGGCCTTTCTGTTAGCCTGCTAGCCCACCGCTTATGATCACCCGGCTACGCATGCCTCTCCCTAACGTCACCATGCCTTGTCCATTGCTGTTTTGGTTTGTAACTATTGTTTTATTTCACTGTAGAGCCTCTAGCACTGCTCAAAATGCCTCGGCTAACAATTTAGTTCCACCTCCCACACACGCAGTGACATCACCTGGTTTAAATGCTATTTCTAGAGACAATATCTCTTTCATTATCACTATATGCACAAGTTTACCCCCACTGTATTCACATCCTACTATACCTTTGTCTGTACATTATGCCTTGAATATATTCTACCGTGCCCAGAAATCTGCTCCTTTTACTCTCTGTTCTGAACGTGCTAGACGTCCAGTTCTGTTAGCTTTTAGCCGTACCCTTATCCTACTCCTCCTCTTTTCCTCTGGTGATGTAGAGGTTAATCCAGGCCCTGCAGTGTCTAGCTCCACTCTCATCCACCAGGCTCTCTCATTTGTTGACTTCTGCAACCGTAAAAGCCTTGGTTTCATGCATGTTAACATTAGAAGCCTCCTCCCTAAGTTTGTTTTATTCACTGCTGTCGTGTCTTTGGGCATCATTAACTTGAAGACATGTTTATCAAATAATTCTCTGTAATTATTATTACGTGATTAACTGATTAATTGTGTAACTGTAATTAACTAGGAGGTCGGGGCACCAAGGAAAATATTCAGATTACACAGTTATCATTTTCCAAACATAACTTTCCAGATATCATAATATCTGACCGATTATCTTCTGATTAATGATGTATTATTACCTCACGTCAGTCTCATTCCAAACGTCGTAAATTGTTGTTATCTGCACGAACCCAGTATTCACTAAGTCATCTATACATCAATTGTCTTAAAATCATGTATTTACTAAACTAAGTAATTCACAGAAAGTATACAAACAGTAGGTATCATTACAAAGAAATGTTAGAGTAATGTGCCCTAGTGGGCTAAACCGGCATGGCGGCTTGTTAAACAAACAAGGGGGTTGGGGGCAGCGGAGAAGGCACAACAGAGTTGATAAATATTAACAATTGATATGCTAATCCTTTGCACATGAACGCTCACTCATTCGGGAACAATTGCAATCAATATATATTTACGCTCAGTGTGTCGTCGGGATCCTTGTTGGAGAGTTTGGTTCTCTCTCTCTCTCTCTCTCTCTCAGAATGGATCTTTCAAAGCGACATTCATTAATGTCATTATAGAATGGATGTTTCGTTGGTCTTCGCGTTCAATGACACCGAATTTCTAGCTGCAGACTAGTAATTAATATCAAAGACTTGTTATTATTCTGTTGGTATCGATAGTCTAAAAGTTTACCCACGTGGTATGGTCAAAGTTCAGTAGAGGGATGCATGGTCAAACCTATTAGCCAACTCGTAATGGAGTGGAGGCCTGGTCTGAAGAAAGAAATTCTGGGTGTCACATGACGCCTTGTCCTGTCTGTGTCCCTGGGGGCGTGCTGATGACTTAGTTAAGCTTTGAACAGACATACAATTCTCTCACATTAACATAAGTACATAGCATCTCAAAATATTCCAAATAGCTTTATCCTTATTCATACATTTTATACAACCATTAGATGTAAGTCTCATCGCTGAGGCTAGTATATAAACCTTAGTATGGTAATATGGCCATATTGTCTCTCAGAAGTTTTCATAAAATTGTACCAAACGGACCAGTTCGTAGCTGGATTCTTCACCGATCTTTTATACCTTCTCCAGAACATAAATGTCGTTCGAGTTCTCCAATTCTGTGAGGTGGAAGAATCCTTTGTTCTCTCCATGAAAACACTCTGTCTCTTTATACTGTGGCCATGAGGCAGGACATTCTCCTTTGGAATTTTACGACCCCTCTCACCACAGCAGCCTGGGTAGGGGGAGGTAGGTAGGGGAATGGTGCATAGAAAAGGCCTGTTGCAGAGGGAGATGGTGCAGAAGTAGGGGGATGGTAGGGGGGGGGGTCAACCTTGCTCGCTGTACTCAGAGGGCAACGTCATGACACTGCCCTAGCACACTCCACCAATCCGGATGTCCTAGCCGTGTCTGAATCCTGGCTTAGGAAGACCACCAAAAACCTTGAAATTTCCATCCCTAACTATAACATTTTCCGACAAGATAGAACTGCCAAAGGGGGCGGTGTTGCAATCTACTGCAAAGATAACCTGCAGAGTTCTGTCTTACTATCCAGGTCTGTACCCAAACAATTCGAGCGCCTACTTCTAAAGATGAACCTTTCCAGAAACAAGTCTCTCACCGTTGCCGCTTGCTATAGACCACCCTCTGCCCCCAGCTGTGCCCTCGACACCATATGTGATTTGATTGCCCCATCTATCTTCTGAGCTCATGCTGCTAGGTGACCTAAACTGGGACATGCTTAACACCCCGGCCATCCTACAATCTAAGCTTGATGCCCTCAACCTCACACAACTTATCAATGAACCTACCAGATATAACCCCAAATCCGTAAAACACGGGCACCCTCATAGATATCATCCTAACTAACTCGCCCTCCAAATACACCTCTGCTGTTTTCAACCAAGATCTCAGCGATCACTGCCTCATTGCCTGCATCCATAATAGGTCTGCGATCAAACGACCACCCCTCATCATTGTCAAACGCTCCCTAAAACACTTCTGCGAGCAGGCCTTTCTAATCGACCTGGCCGGGGTATCCTGGAATGACATCGACCTCATCCCGACAGTAGAGGATGCCTGGTTGTTCTTTAAAAGTGCCTTCCTCACCATCTTAAATAAGCATGCCCCATTCAAAAAATGTAGAACCAGGAATAGATACAGCCCTTGGTTCACTCCAGACCTGTCTGCCCTTGACCAACACAAAAACATCCTGTGGCGTTCTGCATTAGCATCGAATAGCCCCCGTGATATGCAACTTTTCAGGGAAGTTACGAACCAATATACACAGGCAGTTAGGAAAGCTAAGGCTAGCTTTTTTAAACAGAAATTTGCATCCTGCAGTACAAACTCAAAAAAGTTCTGGGACACTGTAAAGTCCATGGAGAATAAGAGCACCTCCTCCCAGCTACCCACTGCTCTGAGGCTAGGAAACACTGTTACAACGGATAAATCCACTATAATTGAGAATTTCAATAAGCATTTCTCTACGGCTGGCCATGCTTTCCACCTGGCTACCCCTACCCCGGTCAACTGCCCGGCACCTTCCACAGCAACCCGCCCAAGCCCCCACTATTTCTCCTTCACCCATATCCAGATAGCTGATGTTCTGAAAGAGCTGCAAAATCTGGACGCCTACAAATCAGCCGGGCTAGACAATCTGGACCCTCTCTTTCTAAAATGATCTGCCAAAATTGTTACAACCCCTATTACTAGCCTGTTCAACCTCTCTTTCGTAACGTCTGAGATTCCCAAAGATTGGAAAACTGCCGCGGTCATCCCCCTCTTCAAAGGGGGAGACACTCTAGACCCAAACTGCTACAGACCTATATCTATCCTACCCTGCATCTCTAAGATCTTCGAAAGCCAAGTTAACAAACAGATTAGCGACCATTTTGAATCACACCGTACCTTCTCCGCTATGCAACCTGGTTTCAGAGCCGGTCATGGGTGCACCTCAGCCACGCTCAATGTCCTTAACGATATCATAACCGTCATCGATAAGAGACAGTACTGTGCAGCTGTATTCATCGATCTGGCCAATTTCGCAACAAAGCATCCCTCACTCATGCTGCCAAACATACCCTCGTAAAACTGACCATCCTACCGATCCTCGACTTTGGCGATGTCATCTATAAAATAGCCTCCAACACTCTACTCAACAAACTGGATGCAGTCTATCACAGTGCCATCCGTTTTGTCACCAAAGCCCCATACACTACCCACCATTGCGACCTATACGCTCTCGTTGGCTGGCCCTCACTTCATACTCGTCGCCAAACCCACTGGCTACAGGTTATCTACAAGTCTCTGCTAGGTAAAGCCCCACCTTATCTCAGCTCGCTGGTCACCATAGCAGCACCCACTCATACCTGCTGGAGCGCGTGCTACATCTCACTGGTCACCCCCAAAGCCAATTCCTCCTTTGGTCGCCTTTCCTTCCAGTTCTCTGCTGCCAATGACTGGAACGAACTGCAAATGTCTCTGAAGCTGGAGATTCCCATCTCCCTCACTAGCTTTAAGCACCAGCTGTCAGAGCAGCTCACAGATCACTGCACCTGTTCATAGCCCATCTGTATACTGCCCATCTATCTACCTCATCCCCATACTGTATTTATTTATTTATTTATTCTGCTCCTTTTGCACCCCAGTATCTCTACTTGCACATCCATATTTGCACATCTACCATTCCAGTGTTTAATTGCCATATTGCAATTACTTTGCCACCATGCCTATTTATTGCCTTAATTCCCTTATTTTACCTAATTTGCACACACTGTATATAGACTTTTTGTTTTCTTTTTTTCTACTGTATTATTGACTGTATGTTTTCTTCATTCCATGTGTAACTCTGTGTTGTATGTGTCTAACTGCTATGCTTTATCTTGGCCAGGTCGCAGTTGCAAATGAGAACTTGTTCTCAACTAGCCTACCTGGTTAAATAAAGGTGAAAAAAACACTACAGATTCTTCCCACAGCCTTTTGATATGAATGATGGAAAGACACAACTCAAATAAGCAAACTACACGCACGCACGCACACGCACGCACACATGCACGCACATGCATAAAATATCAGTCTTCTTGCACTTCAAGATTGCAAGTTTGGTTCATTAAAATGTTTTAGTTGGTCTATGTAAAGTGCAAATTTGTTGAATAAAGATCATTTTAAAACAAATGTATAATGCAAATGTAAAGAGGATGCCAGGGGGAGCTGGTTGAGCACATGGTCGTCCTGTGAATGAGGATGCCAGGGGGAGCTGGTTGAGCACCTGGTCGTGCTGTGAATGAGGATGCCAGGGGGAGCTGGTAAAGCACCTGGTCGTGCTGTGAATGAGGATGCCAGGGGGAGCTGGTTGAGCACCTGGTCGTGCTGTGAATGAGGATACCAGAGGGAGCTGGTTGAGCACCTGGTCGTGCTGTGAATGAGGATGCCAGGGGGAGCTGGTTGAGCACCTGGTCGTGCTGTGAATGAGGATGCCAGGGGGAGCTGGTTGAGCACCTGGTCGTGATGTGAATGAGGTCGTCAGGGGGAGCTGGTAAAGCACCTGGTCGTGCTGTGAATGAGGATGCCAAGGGGAGCTGGTTGAGCACCTGGTCGTGCTGTGAATGAGGATGCCAGGGGGAGCTGGTAAAGCACCTGGTCGTGCTGTGAATGAGGATGCCAGAGGGAGCTGGTAAAGCACCTGGTCGTGCTGTGAATGAGGATACCAGGGGGAGCTGGTTGAGCACCTGGTCGTGCTGTGAATGAGGATGCCAGGGGGAGCTGGTTGAGCACCTGGTCGTGCTGTGAATAAGGATGCCAGGGGGAGCTGGTTGAGCACCTGGTCGTGCTGTGAATGAGGATGCCAAGGGGAGCTGGTAAAGCACCTGGTCGTGCTGTGAATGAGGATGCCAGGGGGAGCTGGTTGAGCACCTGGTCGTGCTGTGAATGAGGATGCCAGAGGGTGCTGGTTGAGCACCTGGTCGTGCTGTGAATGAGGATACCAGGGGGAGCTGGATGAGCATCTGGTCGTGCTGTGAATGAGGATACCAGGGGGAGCTGGTTGAGCACCTGGTCGTGCTGTGAATGAGGATGCCAGGGGGAGCTGGTTGAGCACCTGGTCGTGATGTGAATGAGGATGCCAGGGGGAGCTGGTTGAGCACCTGGTCGTGCTGTGAATGAGGATTCCAGGGGGAGCTGGTAAAGCACCTGGTTGTGCTGTGAATGAGGATGCCAGAGGGAGCTGGTTGAGCACCTGGTTGTGATGTGAATGAGGATACCAAGGGGAGCTGGTTGAGCACCTGGTCGTGCTGTGAATGAGGATGCCAGGGGGAGCTAGTTGAGCACCTGGTCGTGATGTGAATGAGGATGCCAGGGGGAGCTAGTTGAGCACCTGGTCGTGATGTGAATGAGGATGCCAGAGGGTGCTGGTTGAGCACCTGGTCGTGATGTGAATGAGGATGCCAGGGGGAGCTGGTTGAGCACCTGGTCGTGCTGTGAATGAGGATGCCAGAGGGTGCTGGTTGAGCACCTGGTCGTGCTGTGAATGAGGATGCCAGGGGGAGCTGGTTGAGCACCTGGTCGTGCTGTGAATGAGGATGCCAGGGGGAGCTGGTAAAGCACCTGGTCGTGCTGTGAATGAGGATGCCAAGGGGAGCTGGTTGAGCACCTGGTCGTGCTGTGAATGAGGATACCAGGGGGAGCTGGTTGAGCACCTGGTCGTGCTGTGAATGAGGATGCCAAGGGGAGCTGGTAAAGCACCTGGTCGTGCTGTGAATGAGGATGCCAGGGGGAGCTGGTTGAGCACCTGGTCGTGCTGTGAATGAGGATGCCAGAGGGTGCTGGTTGAGCACCTGGTCGTGCTGTGAATGAGGATACCAGGGGGAGCTGGATGAGCATCTGGTCGTGCTGTGAATGAGGATACCAGGGGGAGCTGGTTGAGCACCTGGTCGTGCTGTGAATGAGGATTCCAGGGGGAGCTGGTAAAGCACCTGGTTGTGCTGTGAATGAGGATGCCAGAGGGAGCTGGTTGAGCACCTGGTTGTGATGTGAATGAGGATACCAAGGGGAGCTGGTTGAGCACCTGGTCGTGCTGTGAATGAGGATGCCAGGGGGAGCTAGTTGAGCACCTGGTCGTGATGTGAATGAGGATGCCAGGGGGAGCTGGTAAAGCACCTGGTCGTGCTGTGAATGAGGATGCCAGAGGGAGCTGGTTGAGCACCTGGTCGTGCTGTGAATGAGGATGCCAGGACAGATAGTGAGAGCGATTAGTTGATTGTTGTAGATGACTGAGGGAGATTAGTAGGCAGAGAGAGAGAGGGAGAGAGAGAGACAGAGAGAGACAGAGCGACCGAGAGAGAAAAAGAGAGACAGAGCGACAGGGAAAGAGAGAGCGAGAGAGAGAGGGATGGAGAAAATGATAAAATGTGTATAGTACACACGGGCGGAGCTAATAACATGGAACCCGGTGCAAATATTTGTCACGGGCCTCCCTACCCTGCCAAACGCCAAATGTTTCTTTGTGAAGTTTCAGAGAAACACAGATGAACTCTGATTCAAGGACATACCAAGCAACACTGTTGTGTGTGCATATTGTACGTAGGCATGGCAAGATTATCTCAGGAGGGAAATGAAAAAGATGCAGAATCTTCAGACCACAACATTTTTTTAAAAACACCTGCATCATGATCATCAGCATATTTTCATTTCTGGCATTTACCATGACTACAAACTCTACTCTGACGCCCCTGATCTCAGAAACTCAAGAGATAAATAGATATGATCAACTAAAAGTCTTGCGACGACAGAGTCAAATATACTGGCCAAAAATATAAACACAACATGCAACAATTTCAATGATTTTACTGAGTTACAGTTCATATTAGGAAATTAGTACATTTAAATAAATTCATTAGGATTTCACATGAATGGGCAGGGGAGCAGCTATGGGTGGGCCTGGAGGGGAGCCATGCTGGGGAGCCAGGCCTAGCCAATCAGAATTTGTTTTTCCCAACAAAAGGGCTTTATACCAGATCAAAATACTCCTCAGTTTCATCATCTGTCCGGGTGGCTGGTCACAAACGATTCGCAGGTGAAGAAGCCGGATGTGTGGGTCCTGGGCTGGCGTGGTTACACGTGGTCTGCGGTTGTGAGGCCGGTTGGACGTACTGCCAAATCCTCTAAAACAATGTTGTAGGCGGCTTATGGTAGAGAAATTAACATTACATTATCTGGCAACAGCTCTGTTGGACATTCCTGCAGTCAGCATGCCAATTGCACACTCCCTCAAAACTTGAGACATCTGTGGCAATCAGGGATCAAGGTAAGACCCAAGTGCAGACCGTGTGAAGTAACAATGTTTATTCTAACACTAGGGGCAGGCAAACGACAGGTCAAGGCTGGGAGGCAGGCTCAGGGAGAGTTCAGTAACCCAGAGGGGAGCAAAGGTACAGGATGGCAGGCTCAGGGTCAGGGAGAGTTCAGTAACCCAGAGGGGAAACAAAGGTACAGGATGGCAGGCAGGCTCAGGGAGAGTTCAGTAACCCAGAGGGGAAACAAAGGTACAGGATGGCAGGCAGGCTCAGGGAGAGTTCAGTAACCCAGAGGGGAGCAAAGGTACAGGATGGCAGGCAGGCTCAGGGAGAGTTCAGTAACCCAGAGGGGAAACAAAGGTACAGGATGGCAGGCAGGCTCAGGGAGAGTTCAGTAACCCAGAGGGGAAACAAAGGTACAGGATGGCAGGCAGGCTCAGGGAGAGTTCAGTAACCCAGAGGGGAAACAAAGGTACAGGATGGCAGGCAGGCTCAGGGAGAGTTCAGTAACCCAGAGGGGAAACAAAGGTACAGGATGGCAGGCAGGCTCAGGGAGAGTTCAGTAACCCAGAGGGGAAACAAAGGTACAGGATGGCAGGCAGGCTCAGGGTCAGGGACAGGCAGAGTTCAGTAACCCAGAGGGGGAACAAAGGTACAGGACGGCAGGCAGGGTCAGGGTCAGGGAGAGTTCAGTAACCCAGAGGGGGAACAAAGGTACAGGACAGCAGGCAGGTTCAGGGTCAGGCAGATTGGTCAGGCGGGCGGGTACAAGGCCAGGAAAGGCAAGGGTCAAAAACCAGGAGGAAAGAGAGAGGCTGGGAAAAGACAGGAGCTGACAGGACGAACGCTGGTAAGCTTGACAAACAAGACGAACTGGCAACATACAAACAGAGAACACAGGAATAAATGCACAAGGGATAATGGGGAAGATGGGCGACACCTGGAGGGGTGTGGAGACAAGCACAAAGACAGGTGAAACAGATCAGGGCGTGACAGTGGCATTGTGTTGTGTGACAAACTTCCACATTTTAGAGTGGCCTTTTATTATCCCCAGCACAAGGTGAACTTGTGTAATGATCACGCTGTTAAATCAGCTTCTTGATAAGCCATGCCAGTCAGGTGGATGGATTATCTTGGCAAATGAGAAATAACCACTAACAGGGATGTAAATACATTTGTGCACAACATTTTTGAGAAATAAGCTTTTTGTGCATATGGAACATTTATGGGATCTCAGCTCATGAAACGTGGGACCAACACTTTACATGTTGCATTTAGATATTTTTTCAGTATATAACAGAAATCACTGATATAAGATCACTGGCTTGATTGTGTGCCGACTTAAACAGAAGCAGAGACAGCAGCCGACAGATATCTAGAATGGCGTCGGCCATAAAGCTCAGCATTCTACTGGCTGTTCTAGTCAGAACCTTACATACCGATACATATCATTTTGAAGCAGCAGGGAAACAATATACCTTTGACATTATTCATCATAAAAAAGACTACTGTTTGTTATTCAGTTCCACAGCTGAAGAGAGCTTGCTGCTGTGGAACACTTCTAACAGTTCCCCTGAGAATTCCCCCCTGGCTGCAGGACTACGGGACCGACTAAAACGGACTACTTTATCTCCCTGGATCCAGAATCTCACTCATTCAGACTCTGGACGCTACAGTGTGGAGTGTTGGACAGATGGCAAGGTTTTTAGCATGAGCAGAGGATATTCAACTGCTCAGGTTGACCACTCTTTTCAACCGGAGCTCTAGGCGTTTTGAGGGGTGCTCATTCCCACCCTCTTTCAGTCTCATTCCCTGCCATCTCTCTCAAAGGGTGATGCTGCCGATATACAGTACCAGTCAAAGGTTTGGACACACCTACTCATTCAAGGGTTTTTCTTTATTTTTTACTATTTTCTACATTGTAGAATAATAGTGAAGACATCACAACAATGAAATAATACATATGGAATCCAAAAAGTGTATATTATTATTATTAAATTATTTGAGATTCTTCAAAGTAGCCATGTAACAATCCTTTTTGTGTTTTTCCGTCTTACACGATATAGAATTTGATGGGAGTGCCTTCCTCAACATGGATGTCGAGGCTACCTGTCTAAAATACTAGACCCCTCTGATCACATGATCAAATGACCTAAGTATGACCTTAACGACCGCACAGAACACTCACTCAGCAAGAGCTAACTTGTGTTGTAATGAAACACCCCAGGCTTTGTCCCTTTTTTTGGGGTGACGCCAATAGTCTGTCGGTATGTAGCCTCACTATCCCCACAGCAATTACTTCCTGTAAACAATGCTAAACAATACAGGGGGGAGGAGCAGGAACAAGAGGACCAGGAAGTGTATCTCTGACTCATCCTCTATTCCCATCCCATTTGTACCACTGGTACTGCACATGAGAATTCAGTATTGTTCCATCCCTTGGTGCCTGTAGCATGTCTATAGATACTGGGATGTAAACACAATGGGCCTGGCTATTCAACTCCAGGCCTGGAGGGTCAACATTCTACTGGCTCTCTTTTCTACCACCAGTTGGTGTCCCAGGTCTGAATCAGTCCCTGACAAGAAAGGTTTGGCCCCTCAGGCCTGGAGTTGAATAGCCGTGCCACGGGGCTTCTAGAAGACGGCAAGAAAGACAGGTAAGCCACAGTAAACAACTTGGCCCAAGTGGAACTATTCCGGAAACCAAACTTGTAGATAGAGTACCTTCAAAACAAGCATTCTCTCTCTGTCACAGGAGCAGAGGCTCAGAGAAAGGTTTCATGTGGGGCTTTGGTTACCGTCTCTTGGGCTAGTTCAGCTAAAAGCCTTGGGGAGAGGAGAGAGGGGCAGTGTGTGTGTGAGTGGGCCCTGTCCCTACCTCCCCCCTCTCCAGGCCTAGAGTTACACTTCAGTGGCCCCAGTCTCCATTGGCAACCCTGGACACTTTGTTCGGGCGGTGCAACCCAATCCCCTGAAACAAAGGCCCACTCTGTGGGATGTCATACACTCATTCAGCAGCCAAGGTACCTCTTCCTCAGCCAGAATAAAAATGAGAGGTAGGCCTACAATAAGCTGTTTATCCCTGGACTACACCATTAAAAAACACTAAAAAGCCTCCTGAAATGTGAAGTCCCTCGTTTTCATTTACTCAGAGGTTCTGACAATATCTGTTTTCTCCCCATCTGGAGGTAATATTACTTTATTGGAGCAGAATGGAGATAAAGAAATACGTGTTGGCACAACAAAATAGTCTGGATTGCAGCTGAGCACAAATCACCTCTGTTTAAGGAACAAACTGGATATACGGACAGCAACATACAAGCACAAAGCACATCCACTCACAATGGTAACACTGTTTTTACATCAGCACCCACTGGGCACAGACGTCAATTCAACGTCTATTCCACGTCATTTCATTGAAATGACGTGAAAACAACGTTGATTCAACCAGTGTGTGTCCAGTTCCAACAGTTCCAACAAATAACTGTCGGTCTCACCGTAATTCACCGTTAATTAACAAACACATTTAGCAACTCCTGGCTTCCAGACATAGCCTACAAGCCATTTTAAAAAGTTGAATAAATCCATGTAATATAACCTACACCTTCACAATAAATCTATTATTTACTTTAGACAGTTCTAAAGAAGCATGATCTGAAGAAAATGTCGTCTATTTCAGAAGAAAAGAATAGCATATTCTGATACTCTGAGTTGTTCTTATGTTAGGTTCTGATGTGGCTATGCCAAATGGCTGTGGGCTACATTAGTTCGACAGCAGAAAAGATTTGCTTATAATTCCGTGGCATTAATTTGTATTATTTTATAGTATGAAGAATACAATTGAACAAAGCTGAATAAAATAGAAAGGATATTTTTTCCAAATGATTTGAGGGAAAGCACACATGCAAATATTCTGTGTAGTGTGGTTAACAATGAAACAGGTCCTCCTATATGCTTAATTTAGAGTTATTAATGTAACTTTAGTTGTTCTACAAACGTTGGGCTATATGTTTTGATGTTTAATACATTGTAAGGCTGCATGATGAGACTCTAATGATGATTTGAAAGACATGAGCTCTGCTTTGTTTTTTTGTGCAGGCTGTACATACTCCAATAGTCTCTCATTCACAATTTGACAAGCACTTGATAATGCCTCGAATTTCATGGCGCCATTCCCTTTGTGGCCGTAATGCACCCTAAAAAAAACAAATTCAACTTTATTTGTCAAATGCGGCGAATACAACAAGTGTAGACCTTACTGTGAAACACTTACTTTACAAGCCCTTAACCAACAGTGCAGTTCAAGAAGAGTTAAGAAAATATTGAAGTAAACTAAAGTAAAATATAATAAGAAGTAACACAATAGCATAACAATAACGGCAGGTAGCCTAATGATTTGAGCGTTGGGCCAGTAACCGAAAGGTTGCTAGATCGAATCCCCGAGCTGATAAGATAAAAATCGGATGTTCTGCCCCTGAAAAAGGCAGTTAACCCACTGTTCCTAGGCCGTCATTGAAAATAAGATTTTGTTCTTAACTGATTTGCCTAGTTAAATAAAGGTAAAATAAAAAATATAAATAAATAACGAGGCTATATACAGGGGGTACCAGTACCGAGTCAGTGTCCGGTGGTACAGGTTAGTTGAGGTCATTTGTACATGTAGGTAGGGGTGAAGTGACTGCATAGATAATAAACAGCGAGTAGCAGCAGCAGTGTACAAAACAAATGGGGGGGGGGGGGTCAATGTAATAGTCCGGGTGGCCATTTGATTAATTGTTCAGCAGTCTTATGGCTTGAGGGTAGCTGTTAAAGAGCCTATTTGGTCCTAGACTTGGCGCTCCGGTACTGCTTACCATGTGGTAGCAGAGAAAACAGTCAGGCTCTACACCCCTTATAAAGCGGATGAATGTGCTTAAAGTTATTTGGCCACTTTAGTTGTGATACAAACCTTATTAAAACATATAGGCCTATGGGCTAGGCTACATGAGGTGTGTGACTATGATTAGAACAAGTCGCAAAAAAAGGCATTGTTTCTTATTCTGGGCATCATTCACATATAATTCACAAGTGATAGGCTAATATTTTCACTCATCAGACTATTCTTGATTTAATGTTGTCTTTACATATACTAAATAATATATATATGTGACATTTGTTTTGGTTTTGAATGGACCATTATCATGCACCTGTATCAAAACAGGGCCAGCGGGAAAAACATACATACCATCTATGCACTTAAATAGCGACTGGAGGATGCTTTCCCCGTGGTTCATTTTCATGCCAGCCAGGTAGGCTATTGTAAATATAAGCAATGTGCTTAATATTAGGAAAGTTGAGAAATAAATATAGTAGGCCTAGCCTATAGAAAGCTGATGGGATCCTCCTCTTTTTAAGAGGCCATCAGTCAGTTTTCTCACACATTTGCATAGCCTATAGAAATGTTGAGCAACATGAGCTCATGGGTTCTCATGAAGTGCTTCATTAGATTTTTGATTACATTTGCATTGATGTCAGAGTGATTAGAGAGACAATAGAGTGCTGAGTACCAGGTAGTTAGAAGGCATTGTAGGCTACTAATGACCATCAGCAGAATCAGAGCTTAGAGAAGCCGAATTATGGTGACTAAATGCTCACATGGAATTTGACTGCCTTCATGACTCGTGACCGGTAATGGCGTCACCGCAACAGCCCTAGCTCTAACTCAGTGAATCTCTAAATTGTACTCCGTACATTGGGGGGAGTGTTATGTCGAGGGTTTACCAAGTTTGTCCAATAGGGGAAAGAACACCAAACCAAAGCTCCTCCGTAATTTCACGTATTTGATATATTTCAGTCCTAGGACAACTGATTCAAATCATTCAGGGCTTGATGACCTAGTCCTAGATCAAACAAGTGTAACAACAGGGGTTACTGGGGAAGTTTGGGAAACGCTACAGTATCTAATAGAGGTCTTTCAATAACAAAATCACAATTCTAACGCAAGCTTCCAATTGTCTCCTGCCACCCCTCTCCTCTCCACTGTGACTGTTGCCCAGGTTGTTCTTTAAAAAGAGAAAATAACTGTTCTCAATCAACTGACCTTGTCAAATAATGTGTAATGCATAATGTGTTGGCTCAGGACAGATTCAGAGAAATGGGATGGTTGCAGAGTATGGAAAGATACGATGACTTGGCTTGCTGCCCTTTACTGTGGGACGGTTTCTTAACCACCCCAGTCAACAGAGCTAGTCAGTTCAATTGAAGCACAAGGGCACACACACACCACACACACACACACACACACACACACACACACACACACACACACACACACACACACACACACACACACACACACACACACACACACACATTTCATGCTGGCTTAAGCACAGACATATTGCTTACTATATAACCATACAAATATGCACTAACTAGCATGTCCTCTATCAGAAATTGACACACACACACCCACACACACACACAGTATTATTCTGAGTGCTGCAGCCTGCATTATATTGCTTATCCACAAGGGCAGATGTGGAAGCCAACAAGGCATTAAAATGTAATTATGCCCAGGGTCTTATTTATGGTGTTAGAAGCCAGGTTGTATGATGCTTAGTGTTCAATGTTGGACTCTGCAATACAACTGCAAACCAGAGCTGGACATTGAAAATGGATCATCAGACCTGCAGGAGAACAGTCACAAATAATGATCGATTGATAATCCTGACATTGGACGTAAAAATGTCCTCAAAGAGAGCTTATTATCAGGGTCGCTTACCAACCCAATCAATGGTCCAGATGTGAATTTGTATCAAGAGACATACAGTACAATTGATTGTTGATTGCCATTGAAGATAGTTCAGAACTAAAGTATACTTCTCAAATGAACACTCTAAGTGAAGAATGATCAGGATGAAAATGGTCTCCCGTAGCAACGGCCCACACACACACACACACACACCACACACACACACACACACACACGCTCATGTCTCTTTCAACCCTGAGAATTAGAGTGTATCCTGAAAGGGACTATTTTAGAAGCAAGTTTATTGGGCAGGTTAGGGGTGGAGTGGATTAGGTGGGGAGTTCTAAGTCTCTCTTGTACCTCTCCACACAATTTTTGCTCCTCTCAGCAGGGCAGAAAAACATGGCTACCAGCCAGGAGAGTATCAGAAAGCCATTCCCTTCACATTCAAAATAGTCCATTTTATTTTTACTGTGCAAATGTGCCTCCTATTCTTAACCTGCACAAAAGCTGGATAGGGTTGACAAAAATGAAACCTAGACGCAGGTGTGTGTGTGTGTGTGTGTGTGTGTGTGTGTGTGTGGTCTAATTAGAGGAGTTTGGATCAATGTGGGCTGCTGTTGTTGACTGGGTGCTGCTCACTCCAGAGTCACTCTCTCCTAGTGTCTGTCTTTTCCTCTGTCTCGAGGTCATCCATCTACCAGGGCTGACTCAATACTCAACTCTGTGTGTGTGTGTGTGTGTGTGTGTGTGTGTGTGTGTGTGTGTGTGTAGCAGTGCCAAGCTGCAGTCATGAATAAGCCTGCTACTAGATATAAACCAATCGGGAAACCCGTCTACCTCTGCCCAGGACCCAACACCTTGGGTTTGCGTCTCCGCCCCCTTCCCCTTCGAACAGCCTCAATTCATCAGGGCATGGACCCTACAAGGTGTCCAAAAGTTTCCACAGGGATGCTGGCCCACATTGACTCCAATGCTTCCCACAGTTGTGTCAAGTTGGCTGGATGTCCATTGGGTGGTGGATCATTTTTTATTTATTTTTACCTTTATTTAACAAGGCAAGTCAGTTAAGAACAAATTCTTATTTTCAATGACGGCCTAGGAACAGTGGGTTAACTGCCTTGTTCAGGGGCAGAACGACAGATTTGTACCTTGTCAGTTCGGGGATTTGAACTTGCAACCTTTCGGTTACTAGTCCAACGCTCTAACCACTAGGCATTCTTGATACATACGGGTATTCTTAATGTTTTGCATACTCAGTGTATTTCTCATCTCCAACACGTAAAAACTGTGCGTCATAATCTACAAGTTCATTACTCTTGTTGATAATTGGCACTGGAGGGGTGTTTCAGCTAATTGCACAAAACGCACCGCTTCAATCGGATAATGTTATACATTTAGACTTCAATGCTTGCGCTAATAATCCCTGGTAAATAAATAAATCAAATCAACACTGAGTAAATGAGAAATGGCTAAATGGGTCTTTGCATCCCCCCTGGTAAGACAGAAACCGATCCAAAACCGCTTGGTTTACATGACTGAAACATTTGGTTCTCACATGAGCGTCAGGCCTAAATATAACCCCCATGTCCTTCCAAACAATGTTTCCAATAACACACTCGGGAGACATCCTGTTCACGTTGAAAGTTTCTTTATCCTTCGGGTGAAACGGCAGAGATTTACAATGCTCTGAGGCTGCCGGATTGTGATGACCGATGTGGAGGGCATTGTTTAAATGTTACTGTGGCATTATCATGCTGTCTGTGGGTGACCCTCCCAGTCTGCAGTAGCACTAGGTTGGTCTTATTCTTGGATGTTTTGTTTTCCTATGTGAAAGAGAAACAATGGTTGCTTTGATGTCCAACTTGGGGGTTCCAACTTCCTGTTCCCTTGGCCTGCTGGGAGATAACAGAGGAAGCGACAGATAGCCATCGCTCTTAATGTTCATTTTTGAACACACACACACACACACACACACACACACACACACACACACACACACACACACACACACACACACACACACACACACACACACACACACACACACACACACACACACACACACACACACACACACACAAATAAATGCATGTACACCAAAACCATCATCCATACCTTGTTAAGCAATGCTGAATTAATTGGATCCCTAACAGGCTAAATCTGTGCTCTCCCTCTCTTGGCTGTTCTGTGACTGTGCACGCTGAAACAGCTTATTACGATCTTAATGCTGTTATCGCATGTATGGAATATGACTTTCACATCCATCCTGACCAGTCACCCTCTGTATGCTTCTAGCGGCTGAAATAAAACCTCCCAAGGACGTGTCTACTCCAGATAAATCCGTCCGTTCAAGATGCTCTCTTTCTACTCCTCTTACAAGTGAACCCCTCTCGTCAGTTGTGTGATGCTCAGCCAAGCGGAATAAACATGGGGTCAGCTCCAAGTGTCGTTTTAGAAAGGCCAGAGCATCGTCTTTCCTCTCATCAGCTATCGACAAGGACTTGTAGCCCTTTCCTGCCGTCACATGACCTAGTTGCCTCATGGGTGGAATATGAATCATATTTTTCATGTTTATCATAAATAATATTACTTATAATTCTAATATTATGGATTTTTTTAACCCGCAGAAAATCCGGTGTTTCTATGTGAAACAGTTTTTCTTCTGTGATGTATATGAAGAGTAAGACTGAGGTGCAAACTCAACATGTAATACATCTCAACTCTATATCTGACATGGTACAGGTCTTCTTCTTTTATCCCATAACTATGTGTGAGGTGTATACTTTTGTTTCAAAGTAGATTTGTTTATGACTACCAAGACCCTGATTTAGCCCACTGCTGTAAAAGGTTTTAAACTGCCAGCTGTGTACCTAACCTCAACACAAAAACGTGGACACTACAGACAGTAATCCTCCTGAATGTTATACTGCCTGAGTGGTATTTCACCAAGCAGGAATGCAGGCTAATGCTCAAAAAACACTATTGTGAAAAAAAACTCTACATTGTCTGGTGGGATTGTACTGTATAGGGTCCATTGTAGATAGAATGGACCAAGGGAGGACTATGCCTCTACTGCCCTACTTCTGCCTCAGCCACTCTGTAGACTGTACATTACATATAACATGTATTATATCCCATCAGGCTTATAGCCAGCAAATGTGTGTGTCCCAAATCAGGGTGGATCCCTGGCCCCTGAGTCAGACCATTCCCCCTGACAGGACAGGTCTACTCTGGAGCTATCGCTACTCTGTGCTAGTCCATATGTTCTACAACAGCATCTCATCCTGGCGATGACCCCCAAAACAGACACATCTCAGGACCTCCACTTATGCAAATGAATAAGAAAATGGCATACACTAATTTCTTCGTTATGTGGGTTTCTATTTGACCAAGTTGTTTGCTAAAGAGCCTTCATCAGAGTATGAACTTCCCCTTAAATATCCCCACTCCATCTATAGAGTAGGTTTATGGCCATTTCAAAAACCATGTATTCCCACAGATAAAATGACAACCTGTGGTGCATCATGTCAAGTTTTAAAATGTCCAGTTTTTTCGTAGACAGGCTCTCTTCTTGAGGCTAACAAGGTACAGTAACGTACCCAAAAGGATAAAAACAGTTTAATGTAATTACTTTACAGAAAAGCTTTGGGGAGCCAGAGAGACCTATAATTATCTGCACGGCTGTCGAGGTGATTAAAAGCTGTTTTGGGCTGATTTACTCTGAGATAAGAGGTTAAAATGAAGACTTTCACTGAATAATCCATCTTGCCCTTGGTGCCGGCTGAGTACATCCTTTCCCTTACAGTACAGCACATCACAACCTCAGCAGTTGCAGCGAGAGAGAGAAAGGGGGGGGGGGGGGGTTATAAATAGGGTTCTTTTCACTTACACTGATGGAAATTACTTGAGAAATCTATTTTAAAAAGGGTCAAATTAAATTGTGATTGAAATTCACTGTATACAAAATCGTGTACTGCCTGTCACAAATTTCCAATAAGCAATTTGTGTCTATTTCACAATAATCTGTGATAATGGGTTGGCTATTCATTGTTAAGACTGCATCATCATCATTAAAGGCACCTTAGCTAATACTGTTAACTGAGACTTTGTTGATTTGAATAAATTTATATTAAACAAAAAAATTATATGATATATACTTTCTATATGATGGGATTTAACATTCCAGATTCTGTACATGTTTGCCAGTGTTCCCCTTTGAAAGCCACAGAGAAGGATGTTCGCTATTCATACAGGCCTAGCCGAGAGGCTTATTCTAAATGACACTACTAGGTCTACCGGAGCAGCCAGTACGGGTGGTGACATGACATTATCTTGGACATTCTGGGCCAAATCTTCAAATCAAATCACATTTTATTGGTCACATACACATGGTTAGCAGATGTTAATGCGAGTGTAGCGAAATGCTTGTGCTTCTAGTTCCGACAGTGCAGTAATATCTAACAAGTAATCTAACACATTCAGAACGACTACCTGTACGTCTGCTTCCAACACACTCTCAAATGCATAGATCCCCTGAACGCAGCTCACTCTCCTGCCCACTTTCCAACTCACACTCTCAAACGCATAGATCCCTGAACGCAGCTCACTCTCCAGATCCCAATCACCTGAATTCTGATCACCTGTTCACACACCTGTATGTCATTATCACACACTATTTAGTTCAGTTCTTTGCACCCCATCATTGTGAGGAATTGTTTGTTTTGTGACACACTTCTATTCAGAGCGCTGGTTTTCCTGTAATTTATTCCTCCTGTGTATGATAGTTTTTGCCTGCCTCACGCCTTTTGCCCATTTCCTGCCTGTACTTTATTGGATCTCCCAGACAACGTTACTAGCCTTTTCCCTGCCTGTACTGTTGCCTTTTTGGACCCCTGTGTATGACCTTCTGTCTGCCATTGGACCCAGCTACCTGCCTCCTCCTGTGTATAATCTTCTGCCTGGCCCTGGACCCAGCTACCTTCCTCCTCCTGTGGTCCTTTACAATAAACACCTGCTGTGCCCTGCGCTTGAAACCAGCTCTCTGTCTCCCATCGTGTTCATTACACTACCTTATACACACAAATGTAAAGGGATGAATAAGAATATGTACATATAAATACATGGATGAGCGATGGCCAGTGCGGCATAGGCAAGATGCAGTAGATGGTATAGAACACAATATATACATATGACATAAGTAATGTAGAATATGTAGACATTATTGTGGTGTTATTAAAATGACTAGTAATAAATGGATTTAAAAGGTATTTAAGTGGCCAGAGATTTGAGTCTATGTTGGCAGCAGCCACTCAATGTTAGTGATGGCTGTTTAACAGTCTGATGGCCTTGAGATAGAAGCTGTTTTTCAGTCTCTCGATCCCAGCTTTGATGCACCTGTTCTGACCTTGCCTTCTGGATGATAGCGGGGTGAACAGGCAGTGGCTCGGGTGGTTGTTGTCCTTGATGATCTTTTTGGGCCTTCCTGTGACATCGGGTGCTGTAGGTGTCCTGGAGGGCAGGTAGTTTGCCCGGGTGATGCGTTGTGCAGACCGCACTACCCTCTGGAGAGCATTGAGGTTGTGGGCGGAGCAGTTGCCGTACCAGGCGGTGATACAGCCCGACAGGATGCTCTCGATTGTGCATCTTTAAAAGTTTGTGAGTGTTTTAGGTGACAAGCCAAATTTCTTCAGCCTCCTGAGGTTGAAGAGGCGCTGTTGCACCTTCTTCACCACGCTGTCTGTGTGGGTGGACCATTTCAGTTTGTCTGTGATGTGTATGCCGAGGAACTTAAAACTTTCCACCTTCTTCACTACTGTCTCGTCGATGTGGTGCTGTTTCCTGAAGTCCACAATTATCTCCTTTGTTTTGTTGATTTTGAGTGAGAGGTTATTTTCCTGACACCACCCTCTGAGGGCCCTCACCTCCTCCCTGTAGGCCGTCTCATCGTTGTTGGTAATCAAGCCTACCACTGTAGTGCCGTCTGCAAACTTGATGATTGAGTTGGAGGCGTGCATGGCCACGTAGTCATGGGTGAACAGGGAGTACAGGAGAGGGGTGAGAACGCACCCTTGTGGGGCCCCAGTGTTGAGGATCAGCGGGGTGGAGATGTTGTTTCCTACCCTCATCACCTGGGGGCGGCCCGTCAGAAAGTCCAGGATCCAGTTGCACAGGGTGGGATCGAGACCCAGGGTCTCGAGGTTAATGACGAGTTTGGAGGGTACTATGGTTCCCTCCAAACTCATTCTTACATAGTTATTCCTCTTGTCCAGGTGGGATAGGGCAGTGTGCAGTGTGATGGCGATTGCGTCGTCTGTGGACCTATTGGGGCGGTAAGAAAATTGGAGTGGGTCCAGTGTGTCAGGTAGGGTGGAGGTGATATGATCCTTGACTAGTCTCTCAAAGCACTTCATGATGACAGAAGTGAGTTCTACGGGGCGATAGTCATTTAGTTCAGTTACCTAAGCTATCTTCGGAACAGGAACAATGGTGGCCATCTTGAAACATGTGGGCACAGCAGACTGGGATAAGGATTGATTGAATATGTCCGTGAACACACCAGCCAGCTGGTCTGGGCATGCTCTGAGGACGCGGCTAGGGATGCCGTCTTGGCCGGCAGCCTTGCGAGGGTGAGATCTGCACTTACTCAATTCATTGACACACAACTCTTACTGCCGGGGCCTCCCGAGTGGCAAAGTGGTCTAAGGCATGGATCGCAGTGCTAGCTATGCCATTAGAGATTCTGGGTTCGAATCCAGGCTCTGTTGCAGCCGGCCGCGACCAGGAGACCCATGGGGCGGCGCACAATCGACCCAGCGTTGTCCGGGTTAGGGGAGGGTTTGACTGGCAGGGATGTCCTTGTCCCATTGTGGCTGGCCGGGCACAGTGCACGCTGACACGGTGGCCAGGTGTACAGAGTTTCCTCCGTCACATTGGTGCAGCTGGCTTCCAGGTTAAGTGAGCATTGTGTCAAGAAGCAGTTTGGCTTGGTTGGGTTGTGTTTCGGAGGACGCACAGCTCTCGACCTTCACCTCTCCCGAGTCCGTACGGGAGTTGCAGCGATGAGACAAGACTGTAACTCCCAATTGGATACCACGACATTGGGGAGAAAAAGGGTAAAAAAATAAATATCAGAATTAAAAAAAACTCTCACTGCCATTAATGCAAGATTTACCTGCAAGTTTGCCATTCGGTTCCTTCTCCCTTTTTAAGACATTAGTTTAGACATTTAGACCTGCGGTCAGCAGAATAAATTAACACAACATTAAATGAACTAACCTTTCCCATCAGAAACAAGCTGCAATGTTAAATCCCATCATACAGTTGTTTGGCCCTGTCCGGGGGTATCATCGGATGGGGCCACAGTGTCTTCTGATCCCTCCTGTCTCAGCCTCCAGTATTTATGCTGCAGTAGTTTATGTGTCGGGGGGCTAGGGTCAGTCTGTTACATCTGGAGTATTTCTCTTGTCTTATCCGGTGTCCTGTGTGTATTTAAATATGCTCTCTCTAATTCTCTCTTTCTCTCTTTCTGTCTTTCTCTCGGAGGACCTGAGCCCTAGGACCATGCCTCAGGACTACCTGGTATGATGACTCCTTGCTGTCCCCAGTCCACCTGGCCGTGCTGCTGCTCCAGTTTCAACTGTTCTGCCTGCGGCTATGGAACCCTGACCTGTTCACCGGACGTGCTTGTTGCACCCTCGACAACTACTATGATTATTATTATTTGACCATGCTGGTCATTTATGAACATTTTAACATTTTAACATTTTGACCATGTTCTGTTATAATATCCACCCTGCACAGCCAGAAGAGGACTGGCCACCCCTCATAGCCTGGTTCCTCTCTAGGTTTCTTCCTAGGTTTTTGGCCTTTCTAGGGAGTTTTTCCTAGGGAGTTTTTCCTAGCCACCGTGCTTCTTTCACATGCTTTGCTTGCTGTTTGGGGTTTTAGGCTGGGTTTCTGTACAGCACTTTGAGAATATCAGCTGATGTACGAAGGGCTATATAAAAATAAATTTGATTTGATTTGATTAGTATCTTAATTTGATCACCCTATTGTTGAAGGAGATTTCCTGCACAGCAAGAAATGCAACCTTGTACTGTATTCAAGGTTCAAAAAGGCTTCTAAAAGTTTGTAATTTCCACTTTAAAAATGTCAGACTTGATTTGCCCAAACAAAAAATATATCAACCCCTACAAAAATGTCCATTAATTATTATCCACAAAATAATTTACATTTCCTGACACTGCAGGATTATTTTCCTGCTGTGAGAAACTGGTCAAATTTTGATTCTACATATGTAGATCAAAAAAACTCATTTTCAAACCCTTGCGGCAAAGCCCCTATGCCTTCCTTTTCAATGTTTTGCTAGTCACCTGTTTTCTCGAATTTCACACAGATAGTAGAGCGCTGAGGCTGCGTCTCTGATGTTTTCTGGGCTGTTGGATGGTTTTGCGTTAGGTGTCGCTTTAATGAGCTCAGGCCTCAGTAATCCAAATGAACACGATACAGCACTCTATTATATAGCGCTCTGATCATTGAGCTCAGCCATTGAGCTCAGCCATCACTTCACTGGTACTTCTGTTAGTTCCCAGGTGTTTCTCAATTGTGTTAAGTGGCTTTCTCTCCTCGTCTCCTTTCCTTCATCTTTGTTGATCTGAAAAGATAGTTGTATAGCAATATGGAGGATGCTAGAATGGAATGACCTGGAAATCGCTTTCACCTGTCTCATTCTTTGATGTTATAATATATAATAATAATATATATTCCATTTAGCAGCATGTTAGTTTAATAAGTAGAGGAAAAGAGATGGGTGGAGGATGACTCTTTTGACTATTGAGATGCACCTCTTGTGCAGCAGGAACGCTTTGTGACAGAGGTTGGGGGGATAATATCAAATAAATAAAGAGCAACTTGGCTGTATTTGATCAAATACCTAATTAGGTCAAAATCACATGCTTCGATGCAACACATAACTAATGGTTTTGCTTTCATTTGTATAACTATTCATGCATAACATTCTGGAGCATATCGTCTCTAAAAGATACTCTGCTTCAGATCTCTGCCTTTTCACAGCTTTTCAGCTCTGGGTTCTCTCATAAAAGATTAGTCAGAGCGTTACATAAGATTCCCTCATATCTCTTGTCTGCATGACAAATTGCATTGTCAACCCCTGTATGTGTGGTGAACAATGGAATTTGAAATGCTACTTAGCTTTTGGGGCATTTGTCATATCCCTCAATGGCAGTAGTTGAAAATCACTCATGTCATCGTCACCATTCTCATACAATTGATATTCACATCTATCACTGCCTCATATGGTAGAGTTATGGTATTCTGTAGACATTAAATATAAATATATTATGGAAATACAATATTTGTTTTGGTTTAAAACTATAAGGCACAGTACACCAGACAGACTTGGAAATGGGATTTATCTTTGCATCACCACTTTCTATTGAGAAGTCAGATTAAATAACATGATCTAATTATTCTAACTTAAAAAGAGATGGTAATTAAATATAAATATTTTAGAGAAATTTGCATTTAAAAGATGGAATTGGCATGACTGAACATAAGCCTTCCTCTACACTGCAATAACGCTATGCAGGAGTGGATGCTTAAATATGAATGATGAACTGGGAACTCAGTGTCACACAGCTTCATTTAAAAGAGCCAGGAATGGCAGATGAAATATTTTCTCATCCCCTGACATGTAATTGACCTCGCAGTATTCCTTGACCTACGATTAAGCGGAGGTGAACTCTGGAGTGAGTGACTCCTGGGTCTCATACCAACCCAGGACTGACTGTTAGTCACTCAGTATAAGACTAAAATATGTTGAAAATGTAAATGCAATGCACAACCTGTAAGATTTGAGAGTTTATTACAACCCATCATGACCTAAAATGCAACAGACATATAACATATGCATGCATACAGGGAGATACTGGAGAAACCAAGGGTTTATAATACCTAGACACAGAGGAAGCCAGTGGGAAAAGCATATATTCTTGCAACTTAGTAGATTCTGTCCCGAGACTCTGGAAGAGAAGCTTTACCCTGAAGGTCAAAGGCTAAGTAGCATTACTTTTTCCCAAAAGTTTCAGAGAGTGAAAGAGTGAGTAAAAGAGAGAGAGAGAGAGAGAGAGAGAGAGAGAGAGAGAGAGAGAGAGAGAGAGAGAGAGAGAGAGAGAGAGAGAGAGAGAGAGAGAGAGAGAGAGTCCAAAGAACCTTGGTTATTATAAGAACCTTTAAGGTACTGACCCAAGGTTTGGAAAGCGTGGGGGCGGTGTTTAAAAGAGTGAACCACTCCAACATATTGAGGAACACCTTCATTTCACTGATACTAATCACCATGACAAAGTGTGTGCCATTTTTCAAACATGCACAGCCATACACAAACGTTTGTTTGTTTTCAGGCACAGTTCAACATCCGTTGCTATGATCTTTCTATTGGCCCCGTCACGTAGGGAATACGGTCAGAGCACTAAAGGCATCTAGAGGCTATGGAGAGGTATAGTATCATAATTAAATAGATGGGCTTGGTTGAAACAAAGGCTACATTGTATTAGTCTCCCCCACTGGGAGAAGAAACAGCTTTATGGCCCTAAAAGTCAGGGTCATTTTCACCCAAAGCAGCCATAAAGTAAATGCTACAGGGTGTGTGAGGAGGGTAGGACAACGTGTGTTCTGTTTGCAGACTTAGAGGCTGTGTTTTGGTACACTCACCTGTATGGCTCTATAACACAGTCTTTTCTTGGGGACTTCTCTAAACAAATATGTTGAAATGACATGAAACAAGACTTTTGATGAAAAACAGTTTGGGCATTTCTACTGTGTGTCTGTACTGATAATACAGCAAATATATATTGTCTATGCCTTATATATTGTTCAAATGAAGGCTACATTGAATCAGCTCATTGGCAAGAGTGGTATGGACCACCTTTACATACAATCCTATCAATAACAATACAAGGACAGCAGATTAAATTCACTTTAAAATGTTATTGAAATGCTGGAGGTGTTCTTCTTGAACAAACTGCACTATACATCCACACTTCCACACTAGCATCAGAATCTGACCCTTAATCTCACCCACACTTGTTCAGCTAAGTGGGCGTGTATACTCCCCTTCCCTGCAGTTCTGAACAAGAGCTTGGTAGAGGTAACCCTGCAGTTCTGAACCAGAGCTTGGTAGAGGTAACCCTGCAGTTCTGAACCAGAGCTTGGTAGAGGTAACCCTGCAGTTCTGAACCAGAGCTTGGTAGAGGTAACCCTGCAGTTCTGAACCAGAGCTTGGTAGAGGTAACCCTGCAGTTCTGAACCAGAGCTTGGTAGAGGTAACCCTGCAGTTCTGAACCAGAGCTTGGTAGAGGTAACCCTGCAGTTCTGAACCAGAGCTTGGTAGAGGTAACCCTGCAGTTCTGAACCAGAGCTTGGTAGAGGTAACCCTGCAGTTCTGAACCAGAGCTTGGTAGAGGTAACCCTGCAGTTCTGAACCAGAGCTTGGTAGAGGTAACCCTGCAGTTCTGAACCAGAGCTTGGTAGAGGTAACCCTGCAGTTCTGAACCAGAGCTTGGTAGAGGTAACCAAGCACATGGGCTGTGCTTTATATAGAAAGAAGAAACAGTAATTGCACTCCTGTAATTGTGTGTGTGTATATATCCATCCATCCCTCTATCCATCCCTCTTTCCCTCTCTACCATCCCTCCCTCCCTCCCTCCCTCCCTCCCTCCCTCCCTCCCTTCCCTCCCTCCCTCCCTCCCTCCCTGTATGAATCGTGTGCTACAAGAGCCTGTTATAAGCCAAGGGCTGTTTTTTTGAATGGTAAAGAGAAACACAAAGCAGAAAACTAGGCAGAAGCATTGGCTCTCCATCTCCTTTCATGCTGGGGGACTGAAATAGACTTGTTGTGCTCTCTGATAGAAGGCCCTAGTTCCCATGTTGTTCTATGCAACAGGCCAGTCTCCAGCCTACTCTTTTATTTCTCATCTGAGAGCTTTGCCCTAAAAAAGAGCCAGGGAAAACCAGACACGTCATGTGTGTGTTTCAGAAGTAACAAGCCTGAGATTACTGGTACATCACCCAGGCTTTGGAGACGAGGACAGTGCCTTTTCTCTCACATGCATGAACTAGCTCCCCTGTACTGTAACACTGACTTTTTAGGAAATTCTCATCTTGACTCACCTCCATTTTTTTATGTTCATGTGTAACCGGTGGGAATCGAACCTGGGTTTCAAGCTCACCAACCCAACGCCTTAACTATTAGACCAAGAGGACACCCTCAGCATCCGAGGGCGACAAAGTGTCAGGCAGGCGCACCTCATTCCGAGAGCATGATTCCAAATCACCTACACTATACATGCATTGCCCATTAATTCCCATGTGTCCATTCTCTACATACTCTACATCTCCACTTAATCAACAAAACTCTTTAAGACCCCTGACAAGCCCTAAAACCAAAGCAAATAATTAGCTATAGCAGCGACACTCACGCATTGCAGTAGGGCTTCTTATCGTAGCCTTTGTAGTTCTTCATGTTCAGAGTCATCTTACACACCTCGCAGTGGAAGCATCCTTTATGCCAATTCTGGAAAAGAAAACACAAATTATATTTCAAGTCAGTTTGACCTTGCACTGGTGCTCAAATCTAATCATTGTGAATGAATGGCTGTTCTTTTTTATTTAACTAGGCAAGTTAGTTAAGAACAAATTCTTATTTACAATGACGGTCTAGGAACACTGGGTTAACTGCCTTGTTCAGGGGCAGAACGACAGATTTTTACCTTGTCAGCTCGGGGATTTGCTCTAGAAACCTTTTGGTTACCGGCCCAACGCTCTAACCACTAGGCAACCTGCCGCCCCTCAGTTAGCTGGGAGGCGCAGAGATGACCGATATTCCAGATTTCTATTATCACAACCAAGGGGATTTTAAACAAAAACGACCAGTTTGTGAATTAATAAGGTCCTCAAGAAGAAAGGTTTATTAATTAAACAAAGGTTATCTATTTCAACTCATTCTGTGGAAATTACTGATTCTAAATTGAGTAAATAATTTTACTAAGAATTTATGTTTCTGATGTATAGGGTTCTGAGCTGTTGGCCTACAATAGGCCATGCATTTGGTTGCAGATATACCGGTGCTACGACTGTCCACTGGCGTTTCAGCCATGGATTTGTTTGGATGGGTGGCATACAGTATTCAGTGCCCATGATGTGTTCACGTGGATTGCATGTGCGTGATGTAATGTGTGTGTGACGTCCTCAGAAAGTGGGCCACATGGGTTCCATAGGGCCATATGGCCAGGACCAGGGTTTGGGGTTTAGGTAATGGGCAGGCCTGCGGAAAAAGTAGAGCCAAGGGTTGATGGTTTACTGTGTTCTCTGGCTTGGGTAATCATTTCTATTGAGGAACTTCCTGGAGTTCAAACATTGACCAGGGACTTAAACACTAAGTTAAATTAAGGGGTTGGGCTTTGACAACTTCGACATAAGGCGCTCACTCCTAAAGGACCTTTCTATTATTAAAAACGGTAATAGTAGTAGTAGTAGTAGTAGTAGTAGTAGTAGTAGTAGTAGTAGTAGTAGTAGTATAGACCTAGGTCTGACAGAGAAAAAGAATGCAAAGTGGCTATTAATCGATCATTAACTAGTTGTAGGCCATATTCAACCATAAACCAGAATGCATATGTTGGTCAAGTGCACAAAAAGGACGAGCAGGTAAAAAATGAAAGGATCACACACAAGAAAATGCCAGTCATTCCCTATTGAGCAAATCTGAGAATATGTCCTTCAGGGGATAAAGGGTAAACTTGTAGGCTATCCCATCCCCTTGCCATGTCAATATGACGCTACATCATCAATATGATGCTCAATATCCTCCTACACTCATAGGAAAAAAGGTGCTATCTAGAACCTAAAAGGGTTCTTCAGCTGTCCCCATAGGAGATGGAACCCTTTTTCTGAGTGTATACTACAATAGATATGCCATTATAATACACATATCATGAGAGTAACACAAGCTAAACAAAACCACACAAAAAAACGAACTTTTGGTATAGTCAAATGTTGGCTATTATGGTTTTGTGCTTAGCAGTGCACTCGCTGTTCTGTAAAATTAGACTATGTGGCCAAAGAGAAGTTTGAATCAAAGTTTTAAAAAATCCACCAACAGGCTGCTGAAATACAGCGCAGTTAATTCTGATATAGACATAATCATAAGAGTGCATTGAAATTGTGATAATCTCACCTTGTCAAGGCAGTTGACTTTCTCCGTCGGATAGACAATTTTCCCACAGCGCGCACACGGAGGGTTCATTTTCAAATATGCGTCTTATTCCCCGCGACAATAAATCAAATGTATTAGTGTGCAAATAGTTCTTTGAAATCTGGTAACAGCTTTACTTCACATCCCGAGGTCAAGTCCGTAGAAATAAAGAAAGTAGCGCGTCTCTCAGAGTTCGCACAGTCACTACCCTGTCCTGAGTGGATGCCGCATTACAATTGAACAGACGTAAGCTGTGGCTGCTTGTGTGACACAGCACCTACCACGATCCAAGCTGTTTGATTCAGCGACAGCGCCAAGCCAAGACCACATGATGTTCCTGCATTCTTTATATTTGAGAGAGAGAGAGAGAGAGAGAGAGAGAGCGAGAGGCCAAACTAGGCAGCAAATGAAATTCAACATAAGCCTATTCAATTGAATGTACCGTTGAAAGCTGATGGATAGGCTAAAATTGTTGTCGTAGGCAACAAAAGATAAGCAATGTTGACTTGTTTACGTTGTGTCAAAGACCAAGCATCACATGAAAGGCTCCTTCACTTTGCAATCTTTTCATTTAAAAAAAGACTCCTAATTCTCTGTAGAACCATCCTTGTTTCCATCATCAGTGGCAATCCTAAATATGTGGACCAGCAGCACAACTGAAAGATGAGCACAGGCAGAAAATGTCCCATGGTAATTTGTGTGAAGACAAAGAGACTGGCAGCATTACATAACAAATTCAGTGGGAAGAAGATCAAAAGGATCCCATCCCGAGGATGAGCTGAAATATAGGCACGACCACATGCACACACATAGATCTAGAAATCCCAATCACAACAAACCACCTGAAAAAGTGTGTGTGCATCCCCATGTGCATTTGTAATTTGCAATAATTTCCCATCTTAAAAGCATTTTCAGCACAATACCCATACCAAATGACTCACTCTCTCATTATGGTCGACTGCAAACCATTTCCACCCCAGAGGTCTGTCCTGAAGTGACATAACAGCAGCAGTCAATCAATGAAGTGTTATGGGAAATAGAGGTTCGGCCTGTGTTTCAATCATTTGGGGAGTGCATGCCAGGCACACTGGACCCACTCCAATTTCCCTACCGCGCCAACCGATCCTCGGAAGATGGCATCACTATTCACACGGCAGTAACACATCTGGACAAGAGGAACACAGTGGCTTTGGAAAGTATTCAGAACCCTTGACTTTTTCCACATTTTGTTACTGCCTTATTCTGAAATTGATTAATTTGGCCTTTTTTTGCTTGTCAATCGACACACAATAATACCCCATAGCGAAAAAGCAAAAAAACAGGTTTTTAAAAATAAATAAAATGTAAATGATTTACATAAGTATTCAGACCCTTTACTCAGTACTTTGTTGAAGCACCTTTGGCAGCAATTACAGCATCAAGTCCTCTTGGGTATGATGCTACAAGCTTGGTACACGTGTATTTGGGGAGTTTCTCCCATTATTCTCTGCAAATCCTCTCAAGCTCTGTCAGGTTGGATGGGGAGTGTTGCTGCACAGCTATTTTCAGGTCTCTCCAAACAGTTCAATCTTGGTTTCATCAGGCCAGAGAATCTTGTTTCTCATGGTCTGAGAGTCTTTAGGTGCCTTTTGGCAAACTCCAAGCAGGCTGTCATGTGCCTTTTACTGAGGACTGGCTTCCATCTGATCACTCTACCATAAAGGCCTGATTTGTGGCGTGCTGCAGAGATGGTTGTCCTTCTGGAAGTTTCTCCCATCACCACAGAGGAACTCTAGGGCTCTGTCAGAGTGACCATCGGGTTCTTGGTCACCTCCCTGACCAAAGCCCTTCTCCCCCGATTGCTCAGTTCAGCTGGGTGGACAGCTCTAGGAAGAGTCTTGGTGGTTCCAAACTTCTTCCATTTAAGAATGATGGAGGCCCCTGTGTTCTTGGGGACCTTTAATGCTGCAGAAATGTTTTGGTAGCCTTCCCCAGATCTGTGACTCGACACAATCATGTCCAATCAATTGAATTTACCCCAGGTGATTGGAGTCCACCTGTGCACCTGAGCTCAATTTCAAGTCTCATAGAAAAGAGTCTGAATACTATCAGTACCAGTCAAAAGTTTGGACACACCTACTCATTCCAGGATTTTTCTTTATTTTTTACATTGTAGAATAATAGTGAAGACATCAAAACTATGAAGTAACCAAAAAAGTGTTAAACAAATCAAAATATATTTATATTTGAGATTCTTCTAAGCTGCCACCTTTTGCCTTGATGACAGCTTTGCACACAATTGGCATTCTCTCAACCAGCTTACTGAGGTAGTCACCAGGAATGCATTTCAATGAACAGGTGTGCCTTGTTAAAAATTACGCTGTGGAATTTCTTTCCTTTTTAATGCATTTGAGCCAATGAGTTGTGTTGTGACAAGGTAGGGGTGGTACACACACGCATAAACTGCAGCAAAAAAAAGAAAACGCCCTCTCACTGTCAACTGCATTTATTTTCATCAAACTTAACATGTGCAAATATTTGTATGAACATAACAAGAGTCAACAACAGACATAAACTGAACTGAGATAAACTGAACAAGTTCCACAGACATGTCACTAACAGAAATGGAATAATGTGTCCCTGAACAATTGGGGGGGGGGGGGGGGGGGGTCAAAATCAAAAGTAGCAGTCAGTATCTGGTGCATCTTCTCCTCATGGACTGCACCAGATTTGTCAGCTCTTGCTGTGAGATGTTACCCCACTCTTCCACCAAGGCACCTGCAAGTTCCCGGACATTTCTAGGGGGAAGGGCCCTAGCCCTCACCCACCAATCCAACAGGTCCCAGATGTGCTCAATGGGATTGAGATCCAGGCTCTTCACTGGCCATGGCAGAACACTGACATTCCTGTCTTGCGGGAAATCACACACAGAACGAGCAGTACGGCTGGTAGCATTGTCATGCTCGAGGGTCATGTCAGGATGAGCCTGCAGGAAGGGTACCACATGAGGAAGGAGAATGTCTTCCCTGTAACGAACAGCGTTACAGAGCATGACGGACCCTCCACCTCCAAATCGATCCCGCTCCAGAGTACAGGCCTCGGTGTAACGCTCATTCCTTCGACGATAAATGCGAATCCGACCATCACCCCTTGTGAGACAAAACCGCGACTCATCAGTGAAGAGCACTTTTTGCCAGTCCTATCTGGTCCAGCGGCGGTGGGATTGTGCCCATAGGCGACGTTGTTTGCCAGTGATGTCTGGTGAGGACCTGCCTCACAACAGGCCTACAAGCCCTCAGTCCAGCCTCTCTCAGCCTATTGCGGACAGTCTGACCACTGATGGAGGGATTGTGCATTCCTGGTGTAACTCGGGCAGTTGTTGTTGCCATCCTGTACCTGTCCCACAGGTGTGATGTTCTGATGTACCGATCCTGTGCAGGTGTTTTTACACGTGGCCTGCCACTGCGAGGACGATCAGCTGTTTGTCCTGTCTCCCTGTAGCGCTGTCTTAGGCGTCTCACAGTACGGACATTGCAATTTATTGCCCTGGCCACATCTGCAGTCCTCATGCCTCCTTGCAGCATGCCTAAAGCATGTTCACGCAGATGAGCAGGGACCCTGGACATCTTTCTTTTGGTGTTTTTCAGAGTCAGTAGAAAGGCCTTTTTAGTGTCCTAAGTTTTCATAACTGTGACCTTAATTGCCTACCATCTGTAAGCAGTTAGTGTCTTAACGACCGTTCCACAGGTGCATGTTCATTAATTGTTTATGGTTCATTGAACAAGCATGGGAAACAGTGTTTAAACCCTTTACAATGAAGATATGTGAAGTTATTTGGATTTTTACGAATTATCTTTGAAAGACAGGGTCCTGAAAATGGGACATTTCTTTTTTTTACTGACTTATATAGGCCACGTATGTATATATATATATATATATATATATATATATATATATATATATATATGTATATATATATATATATATATATATATATATATATATATATATATATATATATATATATATAAATAAGAACAGCTCAAATAAGCAAAGAGAAATGACAGTCCATCTTTACTTTAAGACATGAAGGTCAGTCAATCCAGAAAATGTCATGAACTTTGAAAGTTTCTTCAAGTGCAGTCACAAAAACCAAAAGGCGCTATGATGAAACTGCCTCTCATGAGGACCGCCACAGGAAAGGAAGACCCAGAGTTACCTCTGATGCAGAGAAGTTCATTAGAGTTACCAGCCTCAGACATCGCCAATTAACTGCAACTCAGATTGCAGCCGAAATAAATGCTTCACAGAGTAACTGAACAGTTGATGCTGCAATGTGTCTGAGGAGACCGCATGAAATCAGGCCTTCATGGTCGAATTTCTGCAAAAAGGACACCAATTAGAAGAAGAGACTTGCTTGGGCCAAGAAACAGGAGCAATGGACATTAGACCGGTGGAAATCTGTCCTTTGGTCTGATTAGTCCAAATTTGACATGTTTGGTTCCAACAGCCTTGTCTTTCTGAGACGTAGAGTAGGTGAACAGATGATCTCCGCATGTGTGGTTCCCACCGTGAAGCATGAAGGAGGTAGGGTGATGGTGTAGGGGTGCTTTGCTGGTGACACTGTCAGTGATTTACTTAGAATTCAAGGCACACTTAACCAGCATGGCTACCAGAGTATTCTGCAGCAATATGCCATCCCATCTGATTTGGAATTAGTGGGACTATCACCTGTTTTTCAACAGGACAATGACCCAAAACATACCTCCGGGCTGTGTAAGGACTACTTGACCAAGAAGGAGAGTGATGGAGTGCTGCATGAGATGACCTGGCCTCCACAATCACCCAACCTCAACCCAATTGAGATGGTTTGGGATGACTTGGACTGCAGAGTGAAGGAAAAGCAGCCAACAAGTGCTCAGCATATGTGGGAACTCCTTCAAGACTGTTGGAAAAGCATTCCAGGTGACTACCTCATGAAGCTGGTTGAGAGAATACCAAGAGTGTGCAAAGCTGTCATCAAGGCAAAGGTTGGCTACTTTGAAAAATCTCAAATAAAAAATATATTTTGATTAGCTTTTTTTTCATAGTTTTGATGTCTTCACTATTATTCTACAATGTAGAAAATAGTAAAAATAAAGAAAAACCCTTGAATAAGTAGGTGCATCCACACTTTTGACTGGTACTGTATATGTATATAAATAAAATAAAAATATATACATGTATAAAATTATTGTAATAGCAAAGGTATAGTTTGGCAGTTGAAAACATTATTGGCATTGTTGAATTTGATTTTCATAATGGGTTTGTTAGCTAAACTAGCAAGTCTATTTCTTGAGGCCCTGTGCGTTATTTGGAAAATAATGCAACTCCGTGGAAGGTCAGTTCAACTCTGCTAGCGCGTCGTGGAACACACGTTCCACGTTGTAAATTTCACTTGAACGACCTCCAAGTGAGAAACTCTGAGAAAATGCTGTTACCCTACTCAAGTTGCCGAGTTGTGACGTTTCACCACTGACCTTTTATCCTTTAAACCAAAAGATGACAACAAATCATTTGACAATTGCAACCTTATCAATATGGAGAATGTTGCTAGTTTAAGCAAGCTAGCTAACTTTATTTTTTAGCTATCTAGCTACAATCTTATTTTTCGGACTTCAAAGGCAGGTGAACACATTCATGTCGGACTTCCCACTTCCCCATTTCCCACGAGCAGATGAAGTCACCCTTATCTTTAAGCATGACATTCATTAGCTTCCACTGAGAAAATAAATCACAGTGATTAGTTAGGACTTGCATGAAAGTGGTGTCGATTTTAACACTTTTTCATATAATCTTAATAGGCCTACACCACAACTTCTCAGATTAATGAAATGTGTAGTCTAGGTTTACCCATCCCTCCTTCTGAAGAGGTACCTTTCTGCAAGCTTTCTCCCCAACCCTTAGCTAGGACACCTGATTCTACTGCTCATTAGAACCTTGATTAGCGTTAACGAGGTGTGTAATGATGGGGTTGAAGCAAAAGCTTACTTACCCAGTAGCTCTCCAGCAGGATCCAGAAGAAAAACAAACTCCACCTTCTCTGATGACAAACTCCATCGCTAGGATGAAGTACTGCAGGGACACGTCTTCGTGCAGCAGAATCAAATTAATGATCCTTTTGTGGACTATGTCTGGTGGGGATAATAAAATGCTCATCAGTCATCTGCAATCATGGAATATACATTGGATCTTTCTTATGACACTAGTCCAACCATACAATGTCACACAACTCCAATTTATGTCCACATCACAGCTCATAATATAGTGATGCATCACAGAAGACGAGGTCACCGTAATTCACTGGTACAGTAAAGGCTCGCTGTCTGTCATCAGATGGTATAATCCTACAGAATAATCCTACAGAAATATGTGACATGCAGGCCTTTTTGCGGCAAATCAGTTATTTTAGGGCTGGGCTGGAAAAAAAGCCTTCAACACCTTGTGGGTCTCTGGGACCAGAGCTGATTGATTGGTCAACATGGTTAATTAATAGTAGTGGAGAAACCAGACGGTTCGACAGAGAGAGAACAGGCTGGTAGACAAGATTAATCCTGTGAGGTCCTAAAGTGACATAAGAGCAGAAGTCAATCAATGAAGTGTTATGGTAAATAGAGGTTATTGAGGAATAGATAGGCCTATTGATTGTAACAGGCAGCAGGATCCAAGCCATGGAAGAGGACGCAGCATGGCAAGGGCCTACTAAGATTGTATAAAATAACCTATTTAAAATCAAGGCAAAGCAAAAGTCTATCCCTATATTATTTTAAGCCTTCTGTTTCTATGATGTTAATTTTTAATTTGACTCATCACACAGCACTGTAGCCCATGATAGTGATAATGCCAGAGACGCTAGAAACCAGTGTTCTCAGAAATGACACGGTCGTGGTGCGCTCCCGAGTGGCTGATAATGGTAAAATAATTGAGTCTGATACATCGTATACGTCAGTCGGCTACATTATCTGTTTGGTTCAACAGCTCAAATACGGCATCTTCTTATTTATATATCTCGGGAAAACTAGTAAAAAAGTTGGGAATTCATTGTGATAGTTCACGAAGTCTGT
The DNA here is from genome assembly GCF_965601325.2 of Salmo salar. Lineage (NCBI taxonomy): Eukaryota > Metazoa > Chordata > Actinopteri > Salmoniformes > Salmonidae > Salmo > Salmo salar. The sequence goes on from NC_138309.1 coordinate 76,106,895, forward strand.
TCTGCTATTAAATTAAACGTGTGCCTTATGATGTCTCGGCTGTCTATGATAGGGGCCTATTTCTAATGCACTGCCAAGTTCTCCAAATAGATCACAAATATTTCCAAAAAATATAGTATCAATTTCAGCTAGCAATAATTGTACTAAATGCAATGGTGGAACAAATATGTCGTTTCCATACTGGTTTTTACAATTTCACCAACCATGACTAAAAACGAACTATATGCGTCCCATGTCCATTTACAAATAAGCATGGCAAAGCATTGGACTCTCGACGGGTCAGATTGCAGTGGGTTCATACGATTGATTGTCAGTGAGGAGTGCTTGATAGTGACCCCAATCCGTTCTCTACACAATTTGATTTGGTCTTTTGGAAAATAGAAGTAACGGGTTTCACGTAACTTGCATAGACGGATATGTATATTATCACACACCTTGTAATACTAACTTCAGAAAAGCAATATATACTCAAATATTTGCCTGCATTAAATCTAACAAAAACTAACTGGACCCAGAACCATATCTATAGGTCAAGCCGTCAACTTATCCCCACTAACAACGAAACAAAATTTGTATTTCGCCAATTTACTTTACTAGCCAATACAAACGCTTGTATTTTTTCAGCTCATGAATATTCAACTTAATTCCCAGCGTGCAACACGGCTGTATGCTTGTGTTTGCAAACGCATTCCTAACATGCAGTTAAACATAAATTACGTAAGAGCGTAAAAATGAAACGTGAAAACATCTAATTCTACACACGATGTGCTAATAATACAGTCTGTAACCATTACCCAAAACGTCGACGCTGTAGAACGGTATAAATACCATACGATGACACCCTTTCCCCGGCTGGTCCGAACGCAGTGGGAATTACACTTGATTGGTTCAGTCAGTTACAAAAATCCTTGTTTCTTCTCTGCCCCCTCCCACTGTAGACCTTGACTAGCCTTTTGCTTGGGCAAAAATTATTGTTACGTTACCACTATAAAAACACATTAAATAGCGTATGAATCTTTTGCCTTCTGCAATCTCTTCTTTGTGTATGTCTAAGGTCTTTTGGTCTGTCCAGCACCAACTGTGCGTACTATTTAAAAAGGACGTCTTTGCTATTACAAGATAACATGCATTTGACAGACTGGTAGCTCATCTTTTACAAGGGTAATTTTATCTTTCTAAAGAAGTGGATGGCTGCAAACTTTCTACTTTTAAACTCGGACAAAACAGAGATGCTTGTTCTAGGTCCCAAGAAACAAAGAGATCTTCTGTTGAATCTGACAATTAATCTGGATGGTTGTACAGTCGTCTCAAATAAAACTGTGAAGGACCTCGGTGTTACTCTGGACCCTGATCTCTCTTTTGAAGAACATATCAAGACTGTTTCAAGGACAGCTTTTTTCCATCTACGTAACATTGCAAAAATCTGAAACTTTCTGTCCAAAAATGACGCAGAAAAATTAATCCATGCTTTTGTTACTTCTAGGCTGGACTACTGCAATGCTCTACTTTCCGGCTACCCGGATAAAGCACTAAATAAACTTCAGTTAGTGCTAAATACGGCTGCTAGAATCCTGACTAGAACCAAAAAATTGGATCATATTACTCCAGTGCTAGCCTCCCTACACTGGCTTCCTGTTAAGGCAAGGGCTGATTTCAAGGTTTTACTGCTAACCTACAAAGCATTACATGGGCTTGCTCCTACCTATCTTTCCGATTTGGTCCTGCCGTACATACCTACACGTACACTACGGTCACAAGACGCAGGCCTCCTAATTGTCCCTAGAATTTCTAAGCAAACGGCTGGAGGTAGGGCTTTCTCCTATAGAGCTCCATTTTTATGGAATGGTCTGCCTACCCATGTGAGAGACGCAGACTCAGTCTCAACCTTTAAGTCTTTACTGAAGACTTATCTCTTCAGTAGGTCCTATGATTAAGTATAGTCTGGCCCAGGAGTGTGAAGGTGAGCGGAAAGGCTGGAGCAACGAACCGCCCTTGCTGTCTCTGCCTTGCTGGTTCCCCTCTCTCCACTGGGATTCTCTGCCTCTAACCCTATTACAGGGGCTGAGTCACTGGCGTACTGGTGTTCTTCCATGCCGTCCATGGGAGGGGTGCGTCACTTGAGTGGGCTGAGTCACTGACGTGGTCTTCCTGTCTGGGTTGGCGCCCCCCCCCTTGGGTTGTGCCGTGGCGGAGATCTTTGTGGGCTATACTCGGCCTTGTCTTAGGACGGGAAATTGGTGGTTGGAGACATCCCTCTAGTGGTGTGGGGGCTGTGCTTTGGCAAAGTGGGTGGGGTTATATCCTGAGTCAATACATGTCAGAAACATCTTTGGCAGCAATTACAGGTGTGAGCCTTTTTAGGTACATTTCTAAGGGTGGCTTGCACCAACATGGATTAACTCTTAAACTGGGTTAAATCAAGGTTAATCTATTAATCGTGTTGCACCAAATGTTAAACTTAGTTTTAAATTAATCATAGTTAAATTAAATCCTTCCTCTAATATAAGTTTAGTTTTCACTTTAAACCTAGATACATTTTACGCCTGTTGCTCAATAAAAAAAAATGAATATACATTTAGATTGGAGATGAATTCTAAACTGCCACTTGATATGGTTTAACTGCCAAAATGGCAGCATATCTACTGCGGGAGACCAAAACGTCAGAGTTCCTCAGAGAATAATTAGAGACAGGTTAAATCCTGTTGAATTTTATGATAATGATGAGTTTTCAAGGAGATACTGCTTCTCCAAGGACTCTGTTATGCAACTGAAAAGAAATGTTGGACAAACCATGAACCATGGGAGTGATAGGAACGAGGCTGTACCCCCACTACATCAGCTCGTCGTGGCCCTACGGTTCTATGCAACTGGATGTTTCCAGATGGTGGATGGGGACCTTTTTGGATTTCACAAGTCAACCGTTTGCAGGATTGGAGTCAGAGTGTCCAGTGCTATTGCCAGTCTGAAGAATCAATACATAAGGTTCAATCCTACAGAGGAAACAGCAGCTGGATTTTACAAGACAGCTAGATTCCCAGGTGTACTAGGGGCAATAGACTGTACACACATTCCTATTCCCAACCCTGGTGGCGAGAATGGAGAACTATTCCGTGACAATGGATATGCCTGTCGTGGGTACCTTAGCACTCCCTTTTTAAACCGCCAGACATCTGAAAAGAGAGAATACAACACATCTCATATCCTGAAAAGATGTCTCATAGAGTTTTTGGAGTGTGGAAAAAAATATTACAGTGCCTACAGGAGGGGCTCCGCACGAAGATGGACACTACACTGACAATCATTATTGCAGTAGCAGTTCTGTATAACTTTGGCAGGAGACTGAGGATGACCTACCTGAGGAATTTAAATTAATACAAATTAAGTAGTACAACAAAGCTCTGCTTAATTATAAACCTAGATTTACAAAACCTACATTAGCTCTAATCATAGATTAATTTAAGCCATGTGGGTGCAACCCACCCTAAAAGCTTTATACAACTGTGTTGTGCAATATTAGTCCATTACATAAATATAAATGAAGCATGTAAAGTGTTGGTCCCATGTTTCATGAGATAAATTAAAATATCACAGAAATGTTCCATACGCACAAATATCTTATTTCTCAAAAATGTTGTGCACAAATGTGTTTACATCCCTGTTAGTGAGCATTTCACCTTCGCCAAGATAATCCATCCACCTGACAGATGTGGCATATCAAGAAACTGATTAAACAGCATGATCATTACAGAGGTGCACCTTGTGCTGGGGACAATAAAAGGCCACTCTACAATGTGCAGTTTTATCACACAACACAATGCCACAGATATCTCAAGTTCTAAGGGAGCGTGCGATTGGCATGCTGTTGCCAGAGAATTTAATGTTAATTTATCTACCATAAACCGCCTCCAACGTCATTTTAGGCACAGTGTAACCACGCCAGCCTAGGAGCTCCACATCCGGTTTCTTCCCCTGCTGAGACCAGCCAACCAGACAGCTGATGAAACTGTGGGTTTGCACAACCAAATAATTTCTGCACAAACTGTCAGAAACCGTCATAGAGAGACCGTTACAAGATCCTGAGGCCCATTGTCGTGCAATTCATCCATCACCAACACCTCACGTTTAAGCATGATAATGCACGGCCCCATGTCGCAAAGATCTGTCCACAAATCCTTGAAGCTAAAAATGTCCCAGTTCTTCCATGGCCTGCATACTCACCAGACATGTCACCCATTGAGCATGTTTGGGATGCTCTGGTTCGACGTGTACGACAGCGTGTTCCAGTTCCCACCAATATCCAGAATCTTCTCACAGCCATTGAAGAGGGGTGGGACAACATTCCACAGGCCACAATCAACAGCCTGATCAACTCTATGCGTAGGAGATGTCACACTGCAAGAGTCAAATTGTGGTCAAGTTTCAAGTTTTTATGTCACATGCACAAGTACAGTGAAATGCCTTTATTGGAAACTCAAAACCCAACAATTCAATGATCAATAACGTAATACTAGAAGAAAAAAAGTAAAAATAAATAAGAACACAGTTTGTAAGTAAGCATACTATATAAAGGGTCAGTTCCAATACAATATTTACAATGTGCAGGGATACTGCAGTGATGGAGGTAGATATGTATAGGGGTAAGGTGACTAGGCAACAGGATGTAAGATAAACAGAGTAGCAGCAGCTTGTATGTGAGTGTGTGTGTGTGTGTGTGTGTGTGTGTGTGTACAGTCAGTATAAATGTATGTGCATATTATGTGTGAGTGATCAGATGATTGAGTGTGTGTGTGTGTGTGTGCATAGAGACAGTGCAAAAATAAAAAGGTCAATAAAGTTACAAGGTTAACACAGTCCATGTAGCTACTTTGTTAGCTATTTATCTATCTCATTGCTTGGGGATAGAAGCTGTTCAAGAGCCTGTTGGTGCCAGACTTGATGCACTGGTATTGCTTGCCGTGCGGAAGCAGAAAAAAAAAGTCTATGGCTTGGCTGGTTGGAGTCTTTAACGATTTTCCTACCACACCACCTCATATAGATGTCCTGGATGGCAGGGAGCTCAGCCCCAGTGATGTACTGAGCTGTCCGCACCACCCTCCGTAGCGCCATGTGATCGAGGGCCATACCAGGCACTGATGAAGCCAGTCAAAATGCTCTCAATGGTAAAGCTGTAGAACGTTTTGAGGATTTTTTATTTCACCTTTATTTATCCAGGTAGGCTAGTTGAGAACAAGTTCTCATTTACAACTGCGACCTGGCCAAGATAAAGCAAAGCAGTGCGACAAAAACAACACAGAGTTACACATGGAATAAACAAAAGGGATTTGAGGGCCTATGCCACTTTTTGCCAACCTTTTCAGACTTTTTGTTTTAAAGGTATCTTTGCATATCTGCATTCCCAGTCATGTGAAATACATAGATTTGGGCCTAATGGAATTATTTCAATTGACTGATTTCCTTATATGAACTGTAACTCAGTAAAATCTTTGACATTTTTGCATGTTGTGTTTATATTTTTGTTCAATGTATTTTCATAATTCTTCAAGCTCTGTCAAGGTGTTGGGGATCACGGCTAGACAATTTTCAAGTGTTGCCATGGATATTCAAGCAGATTTAAGTCAAAACTGTGACTTGGCCACTGAGGAACATTCACTGTCTTCTTGGTAAGCAACTCCAGTGTAGATTTGGCCTTGTGTTGTTGGTTTTTGTCCTGCTGAAAGGTCAATTCCTCTCCCAGTGTCTGGTGTAAAGCAGACTGAAGAAAGGAATTCCTCTAGGATTTTGCCTGTGCTTAGCTCCATCCCGTTTCTTTTTATCCTGAAATAACTTCAAAGTAATTGCCGATGTCAAGCATACCCATACCATGATGCAACCATGATAAAGCCCCGCCTTATCTCAGCTCACTGGTCACCATAGCAGCACCACCTGTAGCACACGCTCCAGCAGGTATATTTCACTGGTCACCCCCAAAGCCAATTCTTCCTTTGGCCACCTTTCCTTCCAGTTCTCTGCTGCCAATGATTAGAATGAATTGCAAAAATCACTGAAGCTGGAGACTCATAACTCCCTCACTAACTTTAAGCACCAGCTGTCAGAGCAGCTCACAAATCACTGCACCTGTACGTAGCCCATCTGTAAATAGCCCATCCAATTACCTCATCCCTATACAGTTATTTTTTTATATATTTTATTTTGCTCCTTTGCACCCCAGTAACTCTACCTGCACATTCACCATTCATCCATTGAACTCTGTAACTGTTTTAAAATCACCAATGGCCTCATGGTAACATCTCTGAGCAGTTTTATTCCTGTCCTGCAGCTCAGTTCAGAAGGACGTCTGTATCTTTGATGTGTCTGGGTAGGGCTGTTGCGGTCATGAAATTTTGTCAGCAGGTTATTGTCATGCAAAAGCCTGCTGGCTCACAATAATTGAACATGAATTAACATAAACACGTTTAGCATCTCCAGGCTCCAGGTATAAAAGCCGCATAGAAACCTCTGATGCGCTCCTTTGGAACATCTACATTTACAAAAGTCTAATAAATCAATTGAATATACAACATCACAATAAATCCATTATTTATTTTAGGCAGGGCTAAAGAAACATGATATGAAGAACATGTATTTCAGAAGAACAGAATATGAGTTGGCCTACTGTATGTTATCTGGCGACGCGCCATACCATGAGTTTGTTCATTTAGCAGACAATATAGTGTTTCCTTATGAGTGTCCCATCTGCTCCTGCAACGCCCTCTACTGCTCATCCTGTGTCTCCTTGACCTGCCGCCACTCCCCCAGTACGCTCTCCCTCTCTCTCTGTGTGTGTATGTGTGTGTGATTGTGTGGGCAGAGACAGGTGTGCTGGAGTCAGAGCAGATCCCCACCAGCTGCAACCTGTTCCATAATCAAGACCTTTACAAATACTCAGCCCTGCCACTTCCACACTGCCAGATTGTAATCTCAGCCCTGTCTCCGGTCCCCGTCTCCAGTTCCACGTCTCGTCATCCTGCTTCTCTGTCCTGAATTCCCCACTCTACTACTCTCTTGGATTTCCCTCCGGACCTGCTTACCCTGTCCCAACCCCTCTCGCTCCAGCCTCAGCCTCCACACCTGGTTTCCTGCAACCCACCCGAGCTTCCCCTGACCTGCACTCCATCTCCCCCCTGTGTTTCAATAAATACATTGGTTACTAAATCCCAGTCTCTTCGTCTGAGTCTGCTCTTGGGTTCCCTTGTTCCACTTCGCGTAACAATGAGTCCCGTGCCATTATTTTATAGTAAGAAGAATACAATTGAACTTAGATGAATAAAATAAATGGACATTTTTCCCATTCCGGAGCGAGAGTGCGCTCATATGAAGTGGCTATGTTGAGCTTAAAAGTGATCATTTGAAAAATAGGTCCTCTAAACTAGATTGAGTTATTTGGCAACTTTAATTGTGAATGATACAAACCTTAGAATACATTAGAAATAAGAAAAAAACTAACTTGACCAAAGGTAAGTGGACACCTGCTCGTCAAACATCTCATTCCAAAATCATGTGCATTAATATGGCGTTGGTCCCCCCCTTTGCTGCGATTACAGCCTCCACTCTTCTGGGAAGGCTTTCCACTAGATGTTGGGACATTGTTGCAGGGACTTCCATTCAGCTACAAGAGCTTTAGTGAGGTCAGGCACTGATGTTGGGCGATTAGGTCTGGCTCGCAGTCAGCGTTCCAATTCATCCCAAAGGTGATCGATGGGGTTGAGGTCAGGGCTCTATGCAGGCCAGTCAATTTCTTCCACACAAATCTCAACAAACCATTTCTGTATGGACCTCGCTTTGTGCACAGGGGCATTGTCATGCTGAAACTGGAAAGGGCTTTCCCCAAACTGTTGCCACAAAGTTGGAAACACAGAATTGTCTAGAATGTCATTGTATGCTGTAGCATTAAGATTTACCTTCACTGGAATTAAGGGGCCTAGACCGAACCATGAAAAACAGCCCCAGGCCTTTATTCCTCCTCCACCAAACTTTACTGTTGGCACTATGCATTGGGGCAGGTAGAGTTCTCCTGGCATCCGCCAAACCCAGATTCGTCTGTTGGACTGCCAGATGGTGAAGCGTGATTCATCACACCAGAGAACGCGTTTCCACTGCTCCACAGTCCAATGGCGGCGAGCTTTACACCACTCCAGCCGACGCTTGGCACTGCACATGGTGATCGTATGCTTGTGTGGCTGCTCGGCCATGGAAATCTATTTCATGAAGCTCCCGATTAACAGTTTTTGTGCTGACATTGCTTCCAAAGGCAGTTTGGAACTTGGTAGTGAGTGTTGTGACCGAGGACAGATGATTTTTACGCAGTATGCGCTTCAGCGCTTGGCGGTCCGGTTCTGTGAGCTTATGTGGCCTACCACTTTGCAGCTGAGCCGTTGTTGCTCCTAGACATTTCCACTACACAATAACAGCACTTACAGTTGACTGGGGCAGCTCTAGTGGGGCTGAAATTTTATGAACTGACTTGTTGGAAAGGTGGCATCCTATGACAGTGCCATGTTGAAAGTCACTGAGCTCTTCAGTAAGGCCATTCTACTGTCAATGTTTGTCTATGGAGATTGCATGGCTGTGTGCTTGATTTTATATACCTGTCAGCAACGGGTGTGGCTGAAATAGCCGAATCCACTCATTTGAAGGGGTGTCCAAATACGTTTGTATATGTAGTGTATATGGCCTGCATGATGCGACTATAGGCTATTGATGATTTGAGAAAGTCACCCAAAAAAAGCTTGTGCTCTTAGTTTTAAATTGGATATTCGGTTTTTCTCTGATCAATAGAAAAACAAAAGGTATATTCTGAATCAGCTGAGGATGGTGAACAATCCACACTTTTTTTTACATTTAAAAACAAATTGAAGATTGAAAAAAAATTGAAATTCACACACAAAAAAGTGTGAATTGTTTTCCATCCTCCTCTGATTCAGAATATACATGCTTGTTGTACAACCGACTAGGTATCCCCCTTTCCCTGTTTTGCTATTGAAGAGAGAAATCCGAATATCCAATTTAAAACGAACTTTACCTCGGTGCCGAACCAAACCATATTTTTGGGGGTGGATTATCTGTTTAACTATAGCTACACAAAAACAACCACATACATGAGCAACATTACAAATGACTTACGTGTGAAATGATTAAGGCAACCAACATCATTCATTTTTGCTCGGAACCTCATCTTCAATGTTATTCTAACTGCCATAAATATTTAGTTGCAACGTTCAATTTGGCCCGCCAAACCAATGGTTCGTCTTCGTTATACGTCCCCTGAGAAACAAGTATATTGCCTTTTTGTTCTGCTTTCATTTGGCTTCACTGACATTCTCAGTAAATCCTCAAGATAGCGCTCGGGTTGTTGTTCTTCCAGAAAGGAATCCATGAGTCAAGTAAAGTATCTGCATGAAAAGGATTGTATAAAATGCATTCAATTTGATACCGTTCAGAGTACTTTTTTGGATATTCCAAATATGGATTTTATTTTGCACGCATTTCTTTGAATTGCAGCATTTGACAGGTTAAAATGTTTGGATAATAATGTAGAAAATGGCCTAGATTGAATACAATTTAGTTAGGCCTAAAATCACAAACAGCATCATCAACTTATATTTGTATCAATCCTACTTGTGGCTTGCCCACTTTTCCTCTGTCATGTTTTAGGTAGGTGATAACACTTTATAATAACTTTCATGAAAAATCTAGGCATATTTATAGCCTAGAGTAGGCTTACACAATAGGCCTATTAATAAACAAGTATTTCATTCTTTGTTACAATTTATGGACATGTATAGGAATATTAAACCATTCAAAAATATTGCATAAGAATGAATAGTCCAACATAAAATGTAATAATCTATAACACATTTATAACATTTTACAATGGCTTATTCTTGAAAGCTATTTAAAAATTGTAACAAATAGTTATTGGTTATTTAGATTGTTTAATACAAAATCTGTAAAGTAGACAGCTAAACTAATAGTCTAGTAGACATGTTAAGGACCAGTGCAAAAAAACGTGATTTTCCTGTATTATATATTTCCACACTATGAGGTTGAAATAATACTGAGACATTTAGAAAATTATGATAATGCCCTTTTAGTGTAAGAGCAGTTTGAAAAAGACCGCCTGAAATTTCTGCCTGTTTGGGTGGGATGGAGTATTGGCCTGCCTGGTGACATCACCTGGTAGTAAATTAGTTAAGAGAACAATAAGAAAGAGAGTTCCAAACCTCTCAGCCAATAACAGCAAGTTTTCAGTCTGCTACTCCCTGACTAGCACGATTCTTGCTTGAGAAATTGCTCTTTGCTAAGATTCTAATTTTAATAGAAAACTATCACAGTAAGGTACTTAATTGTTACCCAGATATGATTTGATATTTTGATCAAAACGACTGCATTAGACCTTTAATATGCACGTGTCATACAATAAAATCGTTATCGTTCATATTAAATTGTCCATTTCATAATGGTTTCCTGCATATGGAAGGAGATAAGAACGGAGACAAAGGGGATGATCTATCTCCCCTCCTTTCTCCCTCCCTCTGATAGGATGCTAGAGCGCAGAAGTCATTTTAGCAACGAGATGTGCAGGCAAGCTTGCACAAGGACGGTGAGGCAAGAGCACCGAGGACGCGCATCTCATGTGGAGGTTTGATCGGAGGGGCCTGATTTGAGGAGGTATTGCGGAGTTCTAAATTTGACACATGAACTATGAAAGAAGTTGCGCGCGCGCGTGCTTTCATTGAATTTGGATAATTATGGTTTGCCACAGACATTTATCACCCAGTTGAGATTTCATTGAAAGAATCCGAATCGTGTGTGGGATTGTTATTCTCAACGTGATGGATACAAATGCGTTGGCTGTGTTTAAACTTTTAGTGGTTGGAATTTTGGGTGAGTATTCTAGTGTTTTATTTTATAGGCTATTAGTAGTCGATTGGATAGTTTTCTAGATTATTCAAATATATTATTTCTTAATGATTTAATAGCTATTTTTGTGTTGCCACTGTCTGAAATGGAATCTTATAATCGAAAAAAATGAATGAAAATGCATAACAACATATTAATAACACTGTCAATAATTCTCAGATCCTTTTGTTTCAAAACTGCTTTCAGTGTTCATTCCATAGCCAATAACATATTTACGTTGCATGGCCTATCATCTTTAAAAAGGCTAATAAAAAATATGAAATAAAATCCATCTTGATCAATGACTTCCTCAATTTGATGTGATTTCATAATATATTTGATCAAATATAGTCAATCGCCAAATTAACACCACTGTCTCTTGACCCTAGTGGCTATGTAAAAGACTGTATGGTAAAATACCATAAAAATTCATAAAACAATGTAAGAATCTCCATACCAGTATGCTTTTCAGGTAAATTCGTGAAAACATGGGTCTTTAAGGGATGATGACGTTGGATGTCGATTGAAATTAAATGTATTTACATTTTTATGTTTTATTTAACCTTTAACAAGGCAAGTCAGTTAAGAACAAATTCTTATTTACAATGACGGCCTACCTGTCATTGTAAGGGGGTATTCAGCGTTATGATTGTCTATAATGATATGCAATCATTAACATTTTAATGTTCTTTGCGAAATTATATCTTCCCTTATCGCAAGTTCATGTTTATTTTTGGTAATATATCGTCTATATGGACTTGGACCCTATAGAAAGTGCAATGAAAAATCGGACTTTATTGTCCCGGATCCGAGATGATTTCTCTTTGGGGAGGGTTTTTTTCTGGTTTTCTCATCAGGAGGAGACAGGAACCCATCTCAGAATACCCAAGAGATTAGATTCAGAGCTGAGGCCCAAAGATTATGGATCAGGGATATACTAAAGTCCCCAAAGCTGTCCAGAACTCTCCTGGATACCTGCCATGTAGGCTATGCGCACAGCAAAATAGCCAATGGCCAGGGGAAAATGCAAAGGTTCTGAGATTAACAACGCAAATGGGACATCTTACATGCACACATAATATCCTCAAAAGCTTCATGAGTCCAACTGTCTGGAGCACATGGGGACTATGATTTATTTGTTGTAAAATGTATTTTAGGAATCTTATGTAATTAGATCAGAGCTGAAGCACAAGCAGTACTGCTCCACTGAGTAAGGTCTGTCTACTTGAATTAGCAGATAATAATGGTTATAAAGGGGCATCGGAATTCCATAACCAAGGAAAATGCCTTGGGCTCATCAGCCACAGCAGCTTCCAGTGTAGTGCTGTAAAAAGAATGCATTTCATGCTCAAAAACATCTCTGTAATACAATTCTACTGCTATACGTCTACATTTGGTTGGTACTAGCAGCCAGACCAATGGTAAATAAGACTTGCTAGTAGTTATATGTTTCAAAAGTCTTGTAAGTTTCCTTATGTGGATTCACTAAAAGGCTTCTTATTTTAGCTGCCCTCTCAACAGCTGTGAAAATCTGTGAAAAAGCTGTATTAATCTTTCAATGACCCCGTAACATTTTCATACACTCCGTGGGCTCATGAACTTGGCCCCTGGAAAGTTATGAAGTCCCCAGCTGGAGCTGTATATAGACTCATGCCTGTACTGAGGCAAAGTACCACATTGTCAACGTACTCTACCTAAATCTCAGTTCTGCAGGTTGTCCAGGTTTTCAAAATGGCTCCTGTATTTGCATGAGCAGTGTCTTCCATCTTGAGTAGGCACTCAATCAATATCGTGCTCTGTTAATGGGTCACTGCCTCCGATAATGTAATAGTGCTGAGATCGTGCACTGTTAATGGGTCACCGCCTCCGATAATGTAATAGTGCTGAGATCGTGCACTGTTAATGGGTCACCGCCTCCGATAATGTAATAGTGCTGAGATCGTGCACTGTTAATGGGTCACCGCCTCCGATAATGTAATAGTGCTGAGATCGTGCACTGTTAATGGGTCACCGCCTCCGATAATGTAATAGTGCTGAGATCGTGCACTGTTAATGGGTCACCGCCTCCGATAATGTAATAGTGCTGATGAGTGCAACCCCCCAGTAGGAACCCAGGCCTCTGGCTTGGCTTCCCACTGTCACAGCAAGAGGGCAGAGTAGGAACCCAGGCCTCTGGCTTGGCTTCCCACTGTCACAGCAAGAGGGCAGAGTTGGAACCCAGGCCTCTGGCTTTGCTTCCCATTGTAACAGCAAGAGGGCAGAGTTGGAACCCAGGCCTCTGGCTTGGCTTCCCATTGTAACAGCAAGAGGGCAGAGTTGGAACCCAGGCCTCTGGCTTGGCTTTCCACAGTCCCAGCAAGAGGGCAGAGTTGGAACCCAGGCCTCTGGCTTGGCTTCCCATTGTAACAGCAAGAGGGCAGAGTTGGAACCCAGGCCTCTGGCTTGGCTTTCCACAGTCCCAGCAAGAGGGCAGAGTTGGAACCCAGGCCTCTGGCTTGGCTTCCCATTGTAACAGCAAGAGGGCAGAGTTGGAACCCAGGCCTCTGGCTTGGCTTTCCACAGTCCCAGCAAGAGGGCAGAGTTGGAACCCAGGCTTCTGGCTTGGCTTCCCACTGTCACAGCAAGAGGGCAGAGTTGGAACCCAGGCCTCTGGCTTGGCTTCCCCATTGTAAGAGCAAGAGGGCGCAGAGCTGGAACCCAGGCAAGAGGGCAGAGTTTGAACAGTGTTGTAGATCAGCCAAGGATAGTGTAGAAAGCAGAGTGCTGTGTGTGTGTGTTTCTTGCCTACCTGCCTGCCTGCGTGTGTGTGTGTGCGCATCAGCTCAGCCATGGCTTTCCTCTCGCACTCCTGAAAATCAGCAAGGAACACATACTGTTCTCATATCTCTCAATAAGCAGACATGTTTAGCATTATTGTCGTCTGCTTACTGATACAGTAGTTTGAATATGCAGGCCAGGAATAAATCCAGGTTTTGTTTAAATGGAATGTGTCTGTGTAATGTGGTAGTGGGTACGCTCTCTTGGATTGTGTGGGCGTCTGGAAGAGTACTGTCAGTGTGATTTGAAACTGAGGTGAACCCTCAGTGCCATCTTTCACACCTCAATATGGGTTTTAAGTACTTAAATGGGGTGCTGAGTACGTTTTCATGCAAGCTGAACGTTGAGTTCCTATGGAAAGGCACGTGTTTTCTCTGCCTGATTTCAAACTCTTCTCTCACATTATTGCTCTGTCACTCACTCACTCACTCACTCACTCTCTCACACACACACACACACACACACACACACACACACACACACACACACACACACACACCCACACACACACACACACACACACACACACACACACACACACACACACACACACACACACACACACACACACACACACACACACACACACACACACACACACACACACATGCACACTTCTCTCTGTTTCTCTGCCTACACACAGCAGGTCACAGAGCCACTTTGGCAGTGGGCTTCCCTTCTGTATGGCAACGCTCATCTTTGGAAGTGGGCTTCCCTCCTGTATGGCAAAAGTCATCTTTGGCAGTGGGCTGCTCTCCTGCATAGAAAAGGTCATCTTTGGCAGTGGGCTGCTCTCCTGCATGGCAAAGGTCATCTTTGGCAGTGGGTTGCTCTCCTGTATGGCAACGCTCATTTTTGGCAGTGGGTTGCCCTCCTGTATGGCAACGCTCATCTTTGGCAGTGGGTCGCCCTCCTGTATGGCAACGCTCACAGAAACCAAGAACTACATTCAAATCAACCAGGATTGCCGCCTTCTTAATGTAGGCAATGCTAGGCATACCTCAAGGGCCGTTGTTGATGTTTGTAAGCAGGAAGTCTGTCACACCCTGATCTGTTTCACCTGTCCTTGTGATTGTCTCCAACCCCTCCAGGTGTCGCTTATTATCCCCGGTGTATATATCCCTGTTTCCTGTCTCTCTGTGCCAGTTCGTCTTGTTTGCCAAGTCAGCCAGTGTTTTTTCATGCTCCTATCTTTCCCAGTTTGTTTCTACTACTCTGGTACTGTTTGGACTCTGACCTGGTTTATGAACTCTCACCTGTCCCCGACCTGCCTTTGCCTACTCCCTTTGTTATAATAAATATCGGAGCTCTACCATCTGCCTCCTTTGTCTGCATTTAGGTATCGCCTTGAGCCCTTATAGTACAAACTGGCCATGACAGACCCAGCAGACTTGGACCAGCTCTGTCACGTTGTTTTCCTGCAGGGAGCCACCATTGGGAGGCATGAGGAGCTATCTAGGGACCTTTTGGAAGGGCTTTGTTCCCTGATGGAACGCCACGACCAAGGGTTCAAGGCGATAATGGAACAAATCAGTGGATTAGCCCATAGGCAGCACGCCACATCTGAGACCTCCCAACCACCCAGTAACCTTCCTACTTGTGGTGGATTGGTTCAACCTACCCCGGCTCCCCGAGAGCCCCACTTACCTCCTCAAGGAACATTGTGCAGGCGATTCTGGTACCTGCCAGAATCCTTTCCCAGTGCTTTCTCATCTGCGAACTCCAGCCCTTTTCATTCCCGTCGGACTGATCGAAGATAGTGTATTTAATAACTCTAATATCTGAAAGGACGCTCTCCTGTGCAACAGATGTGTGGGAGCAACAATCTGCTGTGTCTCAGGGCTTGGCGGAATTCATGGCAGAAGAGGAGACGGCTCAAACTACTGCAGGTACATCAGAACTCCCGTAGTATGGCAGACTACACAGTAGATTTTCGCACATTGGCCGCCGAGAGTTCCTGGAATCCGGAGGCTCTGTTCGACACCTTCCTCCATGGATTGTTGGAGGGGATAATGGATGAGCTCGCTGCTTGGGAAATACCACTGGACCTTGATTCCATTATCGCCCTTTCGATTAGGATTGCTGGCCACTTACATGAACGGCGGTGTGAGAGGAGGTCGGGCCTTGGGAACACTCATTCGTCTAATGACGGCACTCGTCCTAAGGAATCCGGAAATTCCCGAAGTGTGTATTTCTGAGGAGAGCCGAAACACCCAAGGTTCCCCGAGAATCATCAACGACGGGTGAGTTGGATACTCTTGAGCCTATGCAACTGGGAAGAGCTAAGTTATCGGTTGCGGAACGCTTACGTAGGCTGAGTTCAAACTGTTGTCTGTACTGTGGAGGGGCAGGACATTATATAGCTACCTGCCCTGTTAGGAAAGCCTTGTCTCTGGTGGGTACACGTACTCTGGTGAGCCAGACTGGGAGTTCCCTAATTCCCATCACCCGCTATCCTTTTTTTGTGCTTTTGCTGTGGGGAGACCAATCTAAGTCTCTTCGAGTGCTCATTGACTCTGGGGCTGATGAAAGTTTTATGGATGCTACTATTGTTTCTGAACTTGGCATTCCCACTCAACCCCTCTCTGTCCCCATGGATGCAAGGGCAGTGGACGGCCATTCAATTGGAAGAGTCACCCATAGTACAGTGCCCGTTCATGTTCCTGTTGTCTTGGGATTTTCCTGGCTCAAAAAACACAACCCTGTTATTGACTGGACCATGAGCTCCATCCTGGGTTTGAGCCCATTTTGCCATTCCCACTGTCTTAAAGCAGCACAGCCGTCCCAGAGACATCCTCCTCAGGGCGTTAGCAAGGCTTTGGATGTTTCTGCCATTCCCACTGAATACCATGACCTCCTGGAAGTGTTCAGTAAGGCACATGCTACTTCTCTTCCCCCGCACCGTCCTTATGATTGTGCCATTGATCTCCTCCCAGGCACCACACCACCTCATGGTCGGCTGTATTCTCTATCCGGGCCGGAGACCAAGGCCATGGAGGAGTACATTGAGGATTCTCTAGCTACTGGAGGCGTCCGTCTGTCTGCATCTCCTGCCGGCGCGGGGTTTTTCTTTGTGGAGAAGAAGGACAAGAACCTGCGTCCGTGCATTGACTACCGAGGTCTGAATGACATTACGATTAAGAATCGTTACCCCCAACCTCTCCTCAGCATTTGAACCTCTCCAGAGGCCACCATTTGTTACAAGCTGGATATTCGGAATGCCTACCATCTGGTTCGGATACGCGAAGGAGATGAGTGGAAGACAGCATTATGAGTACCAGGTCATGCCGTTTGGACTCACCAACGCCCCTGCTGTCTTCCAGGCTCTGGTAAATGATGTGCTCCGGGATATGCTAAACCGTTTTGTGTTTGTCTACCTTGACGACATCCTGTTTGTTTTCCCGGTCTGCCCAAGAACATGTTCTTCATGTCAGACAGGTCCTTCAGAACATCCTGGAGAACCAATTGTTCATGAAAGCCGAGAAGTGTGAGTTCCACCTCTCAACAATCTCCTTTCTGGGATATGTCATCGCTGAGAGAAATGTCCAAATGATCCTGAAAAAGTGAAAGCAGTGGTAGATTGGCCTCAACCTATGTCCAGGGTGCAGTTACAATGTTTCCTGGGTTTCGCTAACTTCTACTGCCATTTCAATCGGGGCCCTGGTGGCCCCCCCCTCTGCACTCACCTCTCCCAAAGTACCGTTCAGATGGTCTCCAGCTGTCAACAGAGCCTTGTGGACCTGAAGCATCGGTTCACCACAGCACCCATCCTCATCCATCCGTACCTGTCCCATCAATTTGTGGTATAGGTTGACGCTTCTGATGTTGGAGTGGGGGCCATCCTGTCCCAGCGATCTGTCCAGGACCAAAAGCTTCATCCCTGTGCCTTCCTGTCCCATCGTCTAAATCCTGCAGAGAGGAACTACGACGTAGACAACCGAGAACTCCTGGCGGTCAAGATGGTGTTGGAAGAGTGGAGGCACTGGCTGGAAGGAGTAGAACAGCCATTCTTGGTCTGGAATGACCATAAAAATGTGGAATATCTCCGTACAGCCAAGCGCCTTAACTCCAGGCAGGCCCGGTGGGCTCTCTTGTTTACAAGAGTCATCTTCACCATTTCCTACCGCCCAGGGTCCAAAAAATTTGAATCCTGACGCCCTCTCCCGTCTATACAGTTCCTCTGCCACACCCTCGGTCTCCGAAACCATTCTCCCTACCTCATATCTTGCAGCCTCAGTGGGTTGGGGGATTGAGACCCTGGTTCGCAAGGCACAACGTTCCCAGCCTGGACCTGAAGGGGGCCCGACTAACTGGCTATTTGTCCCTAACTCAGTCCGGCCCCGGGTCCTGGAATGGGCTCATTCCTCCAGGCTGACCTGTCATCCAGGTTCCCGCTGGACCCTAGCATTCCTCCAACAATGTTTCTGGTGGCCCACAATGGTTCCTGACGTCTCTGCCTTCATCGCCGTGTGCACGGTGTGTGCTCAGAACAAGACTCCAAGGCAAGCTCCTTCTGGCCTTCTTCTGCCACTACCGGTCCCTCATCGTCCCTGGTCCCATATCTCTCTGGACTTTGTCACTGGGCTTCCACGTCATTCTGACGGTGGTGGATCGGTTCTCAAAAGTCGCTCATTTCATCCCTCTCCCCAAACTTCCCTCTGCCAAGGAAAACTTCCCTCTGCCAAGGTCCTCAGTTCTCGTCTCAGTTCTGGAAGGTGTTCTGCACCCTTATTGGGGCGTCAGCCAGCCTATCCTCCGGATTCCAACCCCAATCTAACGGCCAGCCAAAGCGAGCTAACCAGGACCTGGAGACCACCCTAAGATGCCTGACCTCAACCAACCCTACTACCTGGAGCCGACAACTGGTCTGCGTGGAGTATGCCCGGAACACCCTTCCCTGTTCAGCCATGGAACTCTCCCATTTTGAGTGCTCCATGGGGTACCAGCCTCCACTCTTCCCAGAACAAGAACCGGAAGTCAACATACCCTCGGCCCAGATGATCATCCGTCGCTGTCGACGTACCTGGAGAAGAGCTCGGGTAGCACTTCTCAAGACCAACTCTAGGTATCGTCAACAAGCGGACCGCCGCCCGGACTCCAGCTCCCCGCTACCGCATTGGCTGTCCACACGGGACCTGCCCCTTTGGGTAGAGTCACGCAAACTGTCCCCCCGTTTCATTGGTCCTTTTCCCATCTCTAGAGTCCTTAGTTCTACTGCTGTCCATCTCGTGTTACCCCGTACCCTCCGTATCCACCCTACTTGTCCCTGGTGTATATATCCCTGTGTTTCCTGTCTCTCTGTGCCAGTTCGTCTTGTTTGCCAAGTCAACCAGCGTTTTTCCTTGCACCTATCTTTCCCACTCTCCGTTTGTTTCTAGTCCTCCTGGTTTTGACCCTTGCCTGTCCTGACTCCGAATCCGCCTGCCTGACCACTCTGCCTCTTCTGACTACCAGCCTGCCTATCCCCTTGTACTGTTTTGGACTTGGATCTGGTTGGACCTGGTTTATGAACTCTCACCTGTCCCCGGCCTGCCTTTGCCTACTCCCTTTGTTATAATAAATATCGGAGCTCTACCATCTGCCTCCTGTGTCTGCATTTGGGTCTTGCCTTGTGCCCTTATAAAGTCACCCTGTTGTGTATGAGGATTTCATATTGCTGAGTCTACCCTTGGTACAAGTTTTGTGCAGAAGTTACTCCCTCATAGTTACCAACAATACAAAGTAAGTCATGTAAGATGTTGCATTATTTTGATTTGTGCTCACAAAGTAGTGATTACTTCGCTTATGTATGGGGTGTTCGGTATTGTTTTTAAAACCACCATTGTATGTGACCTCATAAAGTGGTTATTAGGTACACCCATATAGTACCGGGTCAGATCCCCTTGGCCTCCAGGACAGCCTGAATACTTTGGGGAATGAAAACGTTGCTCAGTTGGTATCAACGGACCTAACGTGTGCCAGGAAAACATTCCCCACACCATTACAGCACCGCCACCAAAACCTGTACCGTTGACTCCAGGCAGGGTGGGGCCATGGACTCGCTTCTTGTTTCTAGCTGATAGGAGTGGAATCTGGTGTGGTCGTCTGCTGCAATTGCCCATCCGTGACAAAAACCGACAAGTTGTGCGTTCCGAGATGTTGATCTGCACACCACTGTTGTACTGCGCCTGTTGTGGTCCGCCTGTTAGCTTGCACCATTCTTGCCATTCTCCTTTGACCTCTCATCAACGAGTTGTTTTTGCCCACAGAACTGCCGCTGATGGGATGTTTTTTGGAAGTCGCTCCATTCTCGGTAAACCCTAGACACTGTCCTGTATGAAAATCCCAGAGGCCGGCCGTTTCTGAGATACTGGAACCGGCATGCCTGGCACCGACAATCATACCACGCTCAAAGTCGCTTAGGTCAATTATTTTGCCCATTCTAACGTTCAATCGAACAGTAGCGGAATCTTTCGATGCCCGTCTGCCTGCTTTATATAGCAAGCCACGGCCACGTGACTCACTGTCTGTAGGAGCTAACTAATAAACTGTCCAATGAGTGTATATTGATGCTGGTTCTCATGTAAACCATAGCCTTGCCAAGCTAAACTGTTTTAATTATTAGTAGTTTCTTTTGACTTTCGGCCCCTTGTTGCTGGATTTAATGTAACTGCTAGAATGCCAATGGTATTAAATGTATTAATCAACTTACTGAAGATCATGTGCTGATAGACTGCCATGCAATGCCAGTGTTTGTAAAAATATCTGTCCTAAATATTATGTGTTTTGAGAGAACTGAAGGCAGAAAGAGGCTGGAGGATATTCTTTCATTTTTTTCATGAATTAAACAGTTGGCTTGAATTTGTGAACAGCAGGGACAATCAACTAAATGCCTCAGTGACTTTTCCCCACAGTTTCTTTCTTCTTTCCCCCGTATTGGAATGAGTTTACATTTAAAAGGCCTTGGTTAAATGGCTCAGACACTTCAGCTCCAGCCAATTCACCATGTTGTCATCTTAAGATTCGTTATCTGTAACTAACAGTCTGCATTGGTAATATTGACTGATCCTAGTGATGACACATACAATGGGTATCTTCAGCAGTGATTGTCCGATATCATGTTCCAGAAACATCCTCATCACGCTCAAGCAACTTTAACAAGTGGAACATTCTCAGAACACTTCCAACCTAAACAAGTAGATGTTAGAGGGAGTTGATCATTATGTGAATCAAAACATGTTTTTAAGCTAAGACAGAGAACAAACACCTCAAATATTTTGTCAGATTTAGATTGAGACATCTGTTTACATGTGTCCCGTTGTCCACACTTGACACGACTTCCGCCGAAGTCGGTCCCTCTCCTTGTTCGGGCGACGTTCGGCCGTCGACGTCAACGGCCTTCTAGCCATTGCCGATGTAACCGATGTTAAATGGCTAGTTAGTTATCGGTGGTGCGCGCTAATAGCGTTTCGATCAGTGACGTCACTCGCTCTGAGACTTGGAGTAGGGTTTCCCCTTGCGTTGCAAGGGCCGCGGCTTTTGTGGCGCGATGGGTAACAATGCTTCGTGGGGTGTCAGTTGTTGATGTGTGCAAGGGTCCCGGGTTGGGGCGAAGAGAGGGACAGAACCTACACTGTTACACTGATCCACTTTTAATTTTCCATTTGTTTTGTCTTTGTTTTACACACCTGGTTTCAAATCCCCAATTACATGTTCATTATTTAACCCTCTGTTTTCCCCATGGTTTTTATGCGTGATTGTTTTATGTATGTTCGGTCCATTGTTGTGGGCTCGGTATTACGACACGTTCGTGGAATATTTAAGTAAAGTTACTTGTGTTACTCATCTCTGCTGTCCTGCACCTGACTCCTCTGCACCAGCTACACCCAGAGCACTACAACACTCCCCACAGTAACTTTCCTCTCTGAACCGTTGGAATGGGTTAATGCTATAGCCTCTTTGGAAAGTCCCTCCATGGAGTGACTGTCCCTCACATGCTTTAATTCAGGTTCTCTCTTTCCCCAGGCTATGCAGCATTTATTTCTGTCTCTCTTCATCTTGGCCACCTATGACAACCCCTTCCTGCTTTTGTTTGCCAAGTGCAGAGAGCCTTGTCCGCTTTTCCTCAGTCGCCTTTTCCC
Source organism: Salmo salar (assembly GCF_965601325.2). NCBI lineage: Eukaryota > Metazoa > Chordata > Actinopteri > Salmoniformes > Salmonidae > Salmo > Salmo salar. The sequence goes on from NC_138309.1 coordinate 76,128,770, forward strand.
CTCCTTTTCCCCTCCTTTTTTTGTCCAATCCCCCAGGGCCAGTGTCACAATCCCACATGGAACCTTCCCCTCAGACCTCGGATTGAGAGTGATGTGCCAAATCACCACAACATCAATGTAATCTTGAGCTTTTGTCCATTGGTCCACTTAGTGTTTCATCCCCTCAGTCTAAGCTGAAGTCGGGCACAAGGTGGGCAAATATTTCAGAGCTTCTGGGATAAATGGAATGTATGTATTAGCAGTTAGCAATTAAGAATCATTTTTTAAAAGAATGTCATTTTGTTCATTATTTAGGTGACTGAGTTTTAGGCGAATGACTGGGGGCCTTCAAGGGAATTTGGTGTTAAGTTATTACATGTGGTCACGTCTGCTCAGTTTTATTTCAGTAAATTTGATTGAGTTGACTTCAAAGATCATGTCCACCATGCTCAGAGGTACATTTTCTATTTGGGCTGATGCCTGTCTTCCCCCATAGTGTAATGGCCTTACTTGAAATATGAATTATGTTGTCGAAGGGATTAGTTGTGTCTGAGGAAAAACAATCAAAGTGTTTTGATCAAAGCCTGTTTTAGGTGTAGATCATCTAAGAAGATGATCACATTGCCTGTTGGAGATTTCTTTTACTGTTCGTCTTGAATTAGTTATAATCTTTTGTAGCAATGGGTTTTGTATCTAATCCGTGGGCAAAAGTGGTTGCAATGATGTCTTTATGATGTCTTTTAAGACTTCAAGGTCAGGTTATATACTGCTTGTATAAGGATAAAAAACAAAATATGTATTTCCCATGATGTCTTGATCTCACCATGGGAAAAGCATCTTTACCTGGTTATAACAGAGACCAGTTTGTTCTAATCTAGTTATGCGGTAAATAACCCGCATTTAAAAAATAATCTTAGCAGAGGTAATTTCAACATTCTCTTGACAGACTAAATGACGGGATCCAGCCCTCATTCTCCCAAGTGCAATAAATAAGACAGGCCTGGTAACATTGCTACACCACTCTGGTAGCTTATTTTTTTTTTTACACTGCTCCATTAGGGCTCTATACACAATAGCGTGGCAATGAAAAATGTATTGCTTTTTAAAGTACGTGACTTTAGACACAGAGCAGTACTTAAAGGGCAACTCCACCACTTTTCAATCTCATTTTCATTATCTCCAGCACAATACCAGTGTCACAATACCAGTGTCTACATACAGATGTAGGATCTTAATTTGATCACCTTGCTGCAGGAGAACTGTAGTGTATTTGAGTTTTAAAAAAGGCTTCTGAAGTTTGTAATTTCCACTTTGAAATTTTCGACTTGAAAAATGTATCAACCTCATGATGATGATGATGATGATGATAATAATATTGTATGACACTTCAGCAGACACTTTTATCCAAAGTATTCAGCTTAGTAAGGCAACAGAAAGCTAAGTACATAACATAAATAAAATGTATTGCAATAGAAATAGTAAAGTAATAAAACATTTAATCTGGATTGATGCCATGCCACACTGGCTGTGTTGACACAGGCAGCCCAATTCTGGTCTTTTGACCAATCAGATCAGCTATTTTGCCCAAAATTGGGCAAAATATCAGAATTGGTCTGCCTGTGTAAACTCAGCCACTGTCCACACGCAGTTTTACATGTGACCCTTATCAGATTTGCTTGTTCACACTGATATAGCCTCTAAAATAGCCACATAAAAAACACTTCAGGTATGAGAACCACATGAGAAGAAAATTGGAACTTGCTTAAACATTCTGGAAAAAATCTGATAGGTATCAGATATGCCAAATGCAAGCTATTGCCATTTGTTTGTTTTCCCATCAGATCCCCCCTCATTCTCAGTAATGATTGATATATGGATTGCAAGAGATTCCAATCCTGGTCCACAAAGGGTGCATTTACACAAGCAGCCCAATTCAGACTTTTTGCCTATTTTGACCAATTAGATAAGATCTTTTGACAATAATTCGGCAAAAGATCAGAATTGGGCTGCCTGTGTAAACACAGCAATATAGAGTTTCTCTATCTATCCCAACATGGCCAGCAGTAGATGACTGCCTTTTTAACCTTTAGAGCACAGCCTTAGCAGGAAGCGGTTTGTACTTTAAGAAGTGATAGACAAGCTTCAAATAGATAGTAGAAGGACCTTGGGGAACCTTGGCCAGTCGTTAGTATCACACTGACATCCTCCCATTGTCGTTGTGACAAGGGGAGCGTGCTTATTTCTGCCCTTGTGGTGAGAGTCAATTTATAAAATCACAGTTAATGACAGAAATTTGGACAATAGCAATGTTGAGAGCAGACTATTTCAGTTATTCCTGCAGTAATGGCTTCTATGTTTCGGATGAAGGCTTTGAGGGCCGCAATGTCAATATTATCAACCAAAATAAATCGCTAGACGTACCCCTTAATTATTATATACCCGGACCATCTGTACTCTAATATGATATCTGTTTAAATAAAGGCTCCCGTCTGAAATGTACTTCAATGAGCTCATTCTACTGGCCTCATTTATTCATTGAGGAACCAGAAGACTGGTTTGAATGTGAAGGATTGTTAAAGAGATAAGATTATAACCATGTAGTCCTACTATACACCCACATCTATCTTAAGAAAATAGGTCTACAGTATATGTCTCTCTTTCTCACATGCACACACTCTCTCTCTCTTTCTCGCTATGACATCTTCCCATGTAACCCAGTAGACAATTTGTCTTCATTGATCTTTAGATTTTTAGTTTTTCTCAAGTAATCAGCCACAGAGCTTGAGCAAAAACAAATGCACAAATCTCCAGCTCAACTTCAGAGTAATAGAAAAGCGATAGGTCAACATTAGCAATGATGACGTTAAGCACCAACAGAAGCATACAGTGAGTTGAGATGGAGCCAAAGAGCCTTCCTCTCTACAGACAGACAGCCATACGGCCAAGGGAAGGGGGAGCAGTAGTGTTGTCCTTTTTTTTAACAGCCGGAGCTGTACTTGGCAGGGTGAGTAAGTGTCCTCGACTCCAGGGCCCAGCGAAGAATGACGTCTTGACCCCTACAGATACAGTAGTTGGCAGAATACAGACGGGTACTTTTCTGATTACATTCGGGGTCTGGCCCTGTGTTAACCTCAAGCAGCCTCAAGGAAATGGCTGGGAGATTAGAACTATCACATTTGAGAAATTAGCACTTTTAATTAAGCCTGGTCATGGTCTCTGAGAAATGTCTCCAAATTAACGTTCCTCGGCTTATAACAAGGAAGCTAATCAAGAAGGATGTAGACTAACATACCATAATGACGGCATGTCGTGTCACAACCCCCCCCCCCCCCTCCATCTGTAATGTGCCCGTTACTGTTTTTCTAGATGTATAGTGTATTAGTAGTAACAAGGCAGGCAAATATTATGAGGTATTTCTAATGGGAACCCTTCTGGTTTGTCAGTCAACGTGAATATGCTAGAATCTACAGTATCTGTTCTTTCCTTGCCTCCCATTTTCCGAACACAGACCCATTACATCATATTACTTCACATAAAGATGATCTGAAGCTCAAACAGTTAGTCTGCCTAAGCCCCACTACAGTACGTACTCAATTTTTGCAGTAGCTACATTTTTCACCCCACTTCATCACACTCATACACTCAGCTTTAAGTGGATATCTGTGTAAAGAATATGAATATGTATATGCCAGACAAGTTTGCAATTCAGGAACATGGCAATGCGACAAGGTGAAGCCTTTGTATTTCATGCTTCAGTCGACATTCTCTACCTTCAAGGTCTAAGTGTTTCAACCACAGGACTATGTTAGGCACATGGAGGGGTGAGGTGCGGGGAGGTGTTGACAAGACTTCAGAGTCTCAACAATGTCCCCATGAAGATGAAACCTAATGGGAAGTGTTATGCTTGATGGCCCTGCACTTGGCATAATGCTGTATTCTATTTTTATCATCTGAACCTGGCATGTTTTAGGTCTTGGAGGTGTGGCTTCTATGGCTTCCCTTAGACTGCTGCTACTGTAAATGGATTATGTGGTTGCTAGGAACAAACTAATTACGATACTGTCTCTACAATGTGAAAACAGCATCTTCTTTTATAGCCCATATCTATTTTAGTTTTTCCTGCCCTAGAATAATGTTTATTTTCTTTCGAGACAGGATGCAAATGGATTTCTCAGCTTTCTGATATCCTTGTAGTGTGGAAGAGACACAGACAAGGCTTTCTAGCTGGAGGCTTATAAAAGCTGCATTTCTCCATTAATGATGTGTTTGGCCCTGTAACTGCTGTGGAAATGTAAACCATGAATATCAAGAGCTGCCTATTATTCAGTGTGAGACTTCAGCTTTCTAGTTGCTGCTTCTCATAAACCATGTCATCCTATTGCCAAGTGAGAGGATACAAGGCTACAGTAAAGATGAAGGCAGCCAAAGTAGCAAAAGGGTTATGCCACATGTAACCGATGTGAAATGGCTAGTTAGTTAGCGGTGGTGCGTGCTAATAGCGTTTCAATCAGTGACGTCACTCGCTCTGAGACTTGAAGTAGGGTTTCCCCTTGCGTTGCAAGGGCCGCGGCTTTTGTGGCGCGATGGGTAACGATGCTTCGTGGGTGTCAGGTGTTGATGTGTGCAAGGGTCCCTGGTTCGAGCCCAGGTTGGGGCGAAGAGAGGGACACATTTGGAAAACACTATATCACCCTTTATGTAGTATGACTTGTCCTAATGTGAAACATGTATTTAGTGGTCATGAAGTGCTTATGAATGCTTTATAAAGACTTTATAACTTGTTGGTTTAAAGTGGCACCATAAGACTATTTTTCTACTTTCCACAAGAACAGCCGTCAAAGATTCAGTGTGGCAGTGTAGGTTTATCAGAGAGATTTCATTTTCATGGTGGGTACTCAGAGCTACCTCGTACTGGATCGATTGTTAGATTGTATTTTGGTCCTGGCGTATCTTTGAAAAACCATCACTGAAGTGTGACACGGGAGGGAAAGAGTGAAATAGCACATGAATTCGGAGGGTCTCGCTTTCCCAACCTTTAGGGATACAGTGGTTTCCATGACATTGAGGGTCATTCGTGTTTCCCTTCCAGACATTTCAGGCGAGGTGCAAACGCCCCCAAAGCAATTTCCAGACCAATTGGAAACCAAATCTGTCAATTGAAACTCTTTCAGGTAGGGGGAAAGAGAGCCATGAGCCACCTATACAATGGTGGGGGGAGCACTGTGTGCGTATAAGGGATGCCGAGTGCTCTTTTATCTTTAGATGCCAACATGGTCTCATGGGCAATTTGTATTATTCTGTACATAAAGCTATACACTCCATTAGTATGATATGTTACGTTACGTTAGGCTACATTATGAATGGAATAGTGGTCGTACAATATCATACGAATTAGAGGACGTATAGTATCAAATAAAATTTCAAATCAAATGTTATTCGTGACAAACTTCATAAACTGACAGCTTACTTACTGGCCCTTTCCAACAATGCAGAAAGAAAGAAAATAGAGAAATAATAGAAAAGTAATAACATGTAATGATAATAAAGTAGTAATAAATAAGTAATAAATGCACAATGAGTAACGATAACTTGGCTATATACACGGTTTACCAGTACCGAGTTGATGTGCAGGGGTACAAGGTAATTGAGGTACTGTAGATATGTACATACTGTATGCAGTGCCTTCAGAAAGCATTCACACCCCTTGACTTTTTCCACATTTTGTTGTGTTACAACTTGAATTTAAAATGGATCCAATTTTTTATTTATTTTTTAATCACCCTACACACAATATCCCATAATGTCAAAGTGGAATTATGTTTTTGAAATGTTTGCAAATGAATTAAACATTTAAAGCTGAAATGTCTTGTCAATAAGTATTCAACCCCTTTGTTATGGAAAGCCTAAATAAGTTCAGGAGTAAAGATTTGCTTAACAAGTCACATTAATAATAGTGTTTAGTATGATTTTTGAATGACTACCTCATCTCTGTACCCCACACATACAATTATCTGTAAGGTCCCTCAGTCAAGCACTGAATTTCTAACACAGATTAAACCACAAAGGCCATGGAGGTTTTCCAATGCCTTGCAAAGGGCACCTATTGGTAGATGGGTAAAAAAGAAAAAAAGCATACATTGAATATCCCTTTGAGCATGGTGAAGTTATTACATACACTTTGAATGGCGTATCAATACACCCAGCCACTACAAAGATACAGGCGTCTGTCACGGTTGTCGTCGGGGAAGGAGGACCAATACGCAGCAGGTACGTGTATGCTCATCTTGATTTTTAATTACTCTCAAAATGAACATAAAAAAATAACAAACACGAAAAAACGAACGACAATAACAGTCTGACTAGGCACACGGCTAAGCACAGAACAATCACCCACAAATCACACACACAAACACACCCTAATATATGGGACTCTCAATCAAAGGCAGATAGACAACACCTGCCTTCAACTGAGAGTCCCAACCCCAATTAACCAAACATAGAAACACACACACCAGACTAACCATAGAATACAAACACATAGACCATCAACCAAAAACCCGGAAATACTAAATCAAACACCCTTTACACAAACACACCACCCCGAACCACATAAAACAAATACCCTCTGCCACGCCCTGACCAAACTACAAAACAATTAACTTTATATACTGGCCAGGACGTGACAGTACCCCCCCCTTAAAGGTGCTACCCCGGAAGCACCTTAACAAAAAAAAAATAACCCCAAACAATACCCAAAAGAAAAATTCCCCCTTACTAAAGGGAGGGAAGGGAGGGTGGCTGCCGTCAACGACGGCACTGTGCTACACACCCCCTCCCCAACACACCTATTTTTTGGAGGTGGCTCCGGCTCAGGCCGTTCCAGGCTGTCTGGGCAGTCTGGCAGCTCGGGACAGTCTGGGCAGTCTGGCAGCTCGGGACAGTCTGGGCAGTCTGGCAGCTCGGGACAGTCTGGGCAGTCTGGCAGCTCGGGACAGTCTGGGCAGTCTGGCAACTCGGGACAGTCTGGGCAGTCTGGCAACTCGGGACAGTCTGGGCAGTCTGGCAACTCGGGACAGTCTGGGCAGTCTGGCAACTCGGGACAGTCTGGCAACTCGGGACCGTCTGGGCAGTCTGGCCACTCCGGCAGTTCATGGCAGTCTGGCCACTCTGGCAGTTCAGGGCAGTCTGGCCACTCCGGCAGTTCAGGGCAGTCTGGCCACTCCGGCAGTCCAGGGCAGTCTGGCCACTCCGGCAGTTCAGGGCAGTCTGGCCACTCCGGCAGTTCAGCGCAGTCTGGCCACTCCGGCAGTTCAGCGCAGTCTGGCCACTCCGGCAGTTCAGCGCAGTCTGGCCACTCCGGCAGTTCAGCGCAGTCTGGCCACTCCGGCAGTTCAGCGCAGTCTGGCCACTCTGGCAGTTCAGCGCAGTCTGACCTCTCTGGCGACTGTTGACTGGCGGGCAGCTCTGACGACTGTTGACTGGCGGGCAGCTCTGACGACTGTTGACTGGCGGGCAGCTCTGACGACTGTTGACTGGCGGGCAGCTCTGACGACGACTGTTGACTGGCGGGCAGCTCTGACGACGACTGTTGACTGGCGGGCAGCTCTGACGACGACTGTTGACTGGCGGGCAGCTCTGACGACGACTGTTGACTGGCGGGCAGCTCTGACGACGACTGTTGACTGGCGGGCAGCTCTGACGACGACTGTTGACTGGCGGGCAGCTCTGACGACGACTGTTGACTGGCGGGCAGCTCTGATGACGACTGTTGACTGGCGGGCAGCTCTGATGACGACTGTTGACTGGCGGGGCTGGGTTGACGCACTTGTAGCCTGGTGCGTGGTGCTGGTACTGGGCTTACCAGATTATGAACACGCACCTCCAGGCTAGTGCGGGGAGCGGGAACAGGACGAGTCGGACTGGGTTGACGCACTTCCGGGTCCGCACGAGAGACAGGAGCTGGAAACCCAGGGCTATGGAGGCGCACAGTCGGTCTAGATCTTACCTCCTGCACAACCCGCCTTGGCTGGATGGAACTAGTAGCCCTGTACGAACGGGGTGCTCGTACAGGGCAGACTGGGCTGTGCAGGGGCCTGATGGTAGCCGTGCGTAGAGCGGGAGTTGGGTAGCCTGGTCCTCGGAGGCGTACCGGCGACCAGATGCGCTGCGCAGGCATCCTCCTACCAGGCTGGATGCCCGCTCTAGCACGGCACCTGCGAGGGGCTGGAATAACGCGCACCGGACTGTGCGTGCGTATGGGTGAGATAGTGCGCTCCTCAGCGAAACATAGCGCTCTCCACCCCATACGCTCCTCCATATAACCACGGGTAGCTGGCTTCCGGCTCTTCTTACGCCTAGCCAAACTACCCGTGTGCCCCCCCCCCAAATTTTCTTGGGGGTGCCTCTCGTGCTTCTCCTTCAGCGCGTCCATGGCCTCGTACCACCGCCTCTCTGCCTTGGCTGCCTCAATTTCCCACTGCGGGCGGCGATAATCCCCAGCCTGGTGCCAAGGTCCGGCCCCGTCCAGAATTTCCTCCCAGGTCCACTTCTCCCGCCAGTCCAACTCGAATTCCCTCTGCTCCTTCCTCTGCTGCTTGGTCCTTGAGTGGTGGGTGATTCTGTCACGGTTGTCGTCGGTGAAGGAGGACCAATACGCAGCAGGTACGTGTATGCTCATCTTGATTTTTAATTACTCTCAAAATGAACATAAAAAAATAACAAACACGAAAAAACGAACGACAATAACAGTCTGACTAGGCACACGGCTAAGCACAGAACAATCACCCACAAATCACACACACAAACACACCCTAATATATGGGACTCTCAATCAAAGGCAGATAGACAACACCTGCCTTCAACTGAGAGTCCCAACCCCAATTAACCAAACATAGAAACACACACACCAGACTAACCATAGAATACAAACACATAGACCATCAACCAAAAACCCGGAAATACTAAATCAAACACCCTTTACACAAACACACCACCCCGAACCACATAAAACAAATACCCTCTGCCACGCCCTGACCAAACTACAAAACAATTAACTTTATATACTGGCCAGGACGTGACAGCGTCCTTCCTAACTCAGTTGTCAGAGAAGAAGGAAACCACTCAGTGATTTCACCATGAGGTCAATGGTGACTTTAAAACAGTTACAGAGTTTAATGGCTGTGATAGGAGAAAACTGAGGACGGATCAACAACATTGCAGATACTCCAATACTAACCTAATTGACAGAGTGAAAAGAAGGAAACCTGTACAGAAGAAAATATTTAAAAAACATGCATCCAGTTTGCAATAAGGCACTAAAGCAATACTGCAAAAAAATGTGGCAAAGCAATTCCCTTTTTGTTCTGAATACAAAGTGTTATGTTTGGGGCAAATCCAATACAACACATTGCTGAGTATCACTCTCCATATTTTCAAGCATGGTGGTAGCTGCATCATGTTATGGGTATGCTTATAATCCTTAAGGGCTGGGGAGTTTTTCAGCATGAAAATGAAACTGGATGGAGCTAAGCACAGGCAAAATCCTAGAGGAAAACAGGGTTCAGCTTTCCACCAGACACTGGGAGATTAATTCACCTTTTAGAAGGACAATAACCTAAAACACAAGGCCAAATGTACACTGGAGTTGCTTACCAAGAAGACAGTGAATATTCCTGAGTGGCCGAGTTAGTTTTGACTTAAATCTACTTCAAAAATCTATGGCAAGACCTGAAAATGTTTGTCTAGCAATGCTCAACAACCAATTTGACAGAGCTTGAAGAATTTTCAAATGTTGCACAATCCAGGTGTGGAAAGCTCTTAGAGACTTACCGAGAAAGACCCACAGCTGTAATCACTGCCAAAGGTGCTTCTACAAATTACTGACTCAGGGGTGTGAATATTTATATTTCTGTACTTAATTTTCAATAAATGTGCAACATTTTCTTAAAACATGTTTTCACCTTATCATTATGAGGTACTGTGCGTAGATGGGTGAGAAAAAACTGTATTTAATCCATTTTGAATTCAGGCTGTAACAACAAAATGTGTAATAAGTCAAGGGGTATGAATACTTTATAAAGGCACTCTAACTAGGTATAATAAACAGTAGCAGCAGCGTATGTGAAGAGTGCAAAAACGATCAATGCAGATTGCTAAATAGTTATTTTGGGTAGCTATTTAACTGTCTCATGGCTTGGGGGTAGAAGCTGTTCAGGGTCCTGTTGGTTTCAGACTTGGTCCATCGGTACAACTTGCCGTGCGGTAGCAGAGAGAAAAGTATATGATACGCCTTTCCTGGTTGTACAATAGCATACGAATTGGATGAAATCATTTTTCATACATTTTGGAGGCCTTCTTGGCAGACCTATTTATCTGAGACCAGGTTGACTCTTGCAGGAGAATTAAGGGGATAATTTACGGTGGCGGTTAGGGAAACTAACGACAAATGTTAGAAGAACTTAAACGACACATGGTTAGATGAATTTATGTAGCAGGTTAGGTGAATTGGGTAATGTTTAGAATAATAGTTAGGGAAGGTTAGCTAAAATGCTACAGTTGTCCCCGACGCGACACGAAAATGCAGCCTTTGGATTTCTAGACTGTTGCGGATTAGACCATGATACGTCTTGGAGGTGCTCAGAAATACCTAAAGTATATTTAGCATGGCGTTGATGCCAGGCTGGGAATGCAAATAGTATTTAAGGTTTGGCAGGGGGAAGGGGAAGAGAGGGGGGGTAACACTGAAGGTTTGGCATTAAAAACAAATGTGACGCAACCCTGAATTCGCGTCATGCCCTGCTACTGTTTGAATTTATCAGGCGTAGCAATCACAGACCTCTATGCTTTGAACACATATCCTGCAGGAAGAAATTGCTAAATTTAACTTGGCTGCTCAACAACAGTTATCCCCTGGTTGAGACTGAACTGAACAGGATGGTTTTTGTAATCACATATGAAGGAAAAATCAAAACTTTGTGTTCACTCAGAATGCTTAGACTGTTTCTTAAGGGCAGTTGTGGTTACGATTCAATATAGAACAATGACAAAGTCTACGAAGATATCTGTTTTAATGTGCTTAGCAGCTCTGGTACAACATAGATATTCTAAGTGAACCTGCAGTGCGGTTTACCTTTATCTGTGATTGTTTGAATTGGGGCTTACGACTGGCACTTGAAGGAAAAACAAGGAAAAACAAGGACAAACATTTTACTGCCTGGTATTATTGAGGTACTGTAGTTATGATAGGGAGATAATGGTGGGAGAGTGAGACAAGGAAAGTCTGAGGTGAAAACGAAACGAATGAGCGAGAGTGTGAGTGTGTGTGTGTTTACGTGTGTATTCTCTAGTAGGTCCTTCAGTGGTGCTCCAGTTTTGGACAGCTGTCCCACTTAACAGGATTGCTACACAGGCTTATTGAAGCAAACAAGCAGCTGGGTCCGGGCGGAGGATGGAAAATTGATTATGTGTGTCCCACACTTGGCAGTGCCAGCACCAGCGCCAAACAACAGACACTGCATGGAGTCGGACTGGGGGGTTTCACGCTGCGCCATATCGACTTGCCTCCCTCTCTGTCTGTCTGTGCTGTGCTGTGGTAGAGTATGCCCGCTAAGCAGCATTTCTCAAACCTCTCCTCAGGGATTCCCGCCACATGTATTTGATCTATTCCCAGAGCTAGTGTAGAGGATGGTTAAGGGAAACGCTACGGTCTTCCTGAGACCTACAAGTACCATCTCCCCACAACCAGAAGGTGCTTCTGGACTATGTTGTGTTACGGTGCAGAGGGTTGTGGATTTCCACTCTGTCACATAATTAAACTCGTCAGCTAATCATCAAGCCCTTGTCTAGTTAAATCTTGTGTGCTAGTTCAGGGTTACAACAGAATTGTGAAACATCTGGGGCTCCCCAAGGAGAGGTTTGAGAAACACTGCACTAAAAGCTCAGAGAATTGTTCCACCTCCTATCCTATCCTGTCCTGTCCTGTCCAATTGTGCCCTACAGCATTTGTTCCTTGTTCGTTGTTTAAACTCATCCGTTTTTGTTGCTTTGCTTTTAGTAGTTTAATAATGTTTTATGTTGCATCGGATTACCGATTAGGCTACGGTAGTGCGACATGAAGTGCGTACAGTGGATTATTCTCCTACTTGGATTCCCTTTGCTGGTACCTGAAACAGCATGCGAATCTATGAGAAAGTTGGCGGCACCACACATCCACAACAGCAGAAACACTTACAATGTAATAACTCACGTTCGGGACAACAGATCAAAGGGGACATACCTGCAGAGATCATGAGACAAAACAACCTGGGTGAAGGACTATTAAGTAGGAAGAGGAAAAGGGGCAGGAAAGGCGGTGTGCGGCAGAGGTTGAGAAGGAACAAAACAAAGATTCCGCTTCCAACTATCCTGCTCTCCAATGTCCAATCGCTTAAGGGAAAAATTTACGAATTGTGGGCAAACTCACAGTATCTATATTAATACAGGGAGGCCTGTGTGATGGCCTTTTCTGAAACTTGGCTGTCGGAGGCGGTGCCCGACTCTGAAGTCAACCCTAACGTATTCACCATCACTCGTATGGACAGAGACAGTGAAGCTTCTGGCAAGGAGCACGGAGGCAGAGTCTGTGTTCTGATGAATGATAGATGGTGTAAAACTACGATTGTCAGGAAAACAATCTGCACTCCTGATACAGAGCTACTATGAGTGTCACTACGCCCCTTCTACCTCCCCTGTGAGTTCCCCCAGCATTTTCTGACAGTTGTTTATATCCATCCAAGAGTAAACAGTGTCAATGCAGCTAACATAATTTTTAACCTCACTCAAGAGCTTGATGTGATTTTCCCCGATGCCCCCAATGGGGGATTTCAACAGCTATACTCTTAAGCGCAATTTGAGTACTTACACCCAGTATGTGACTTGTCTAACAAGGAAAACATAAGATCATTGACTTATGTTATGGCTCGGTCTCCAAAGTGTATTCATCCAGATCATAATACTGGTCTTCTACGACCAACTTATAGACAGTTACTCAAAAGGGAGGTGGTGGAAAAACAAATACAGGTGTGGGACAATGACAGTATTGATCAATTGCAGGGATGGCTATATTGGCTATATTGAATTCTGTGTTGATTTGGTGATTTCCAAAAAAACATGTAAGATATTTCCTAACAACAAACCATGGGTGACCAAAGAATTGAAAGTGGTGCTTAATAAGAAGAAACAGGTGGTTGCCTCTGGGAATCCACTCAAAAAAGAGAGGTACAGAGAGAGGTGAAGAAAGAGATAAAAAAAGGCGAGATTCCAGTAAAAGGACAAGGTGCAACAGATAAAGTTACAGGGAGACTCTCAGTCTGCCTGATTGAGCATTAAGAATACGGCAAACTCCCCATTCAAAAAGTAGGCAACGTATTGATCCCTGCCTGGATGAGAGGGTGTGCCTCTCTACAGCCAATGAACTAAACAAGCTCTTCACCCGCTTTGAAACAGGGGTCACCCCCGCTGCCCTGGCTCGTCTGGAAAAGGATGTCATGGCAACCAAGAGCACGCGTGTTCAAAAGCAAAAGAGCACGAAAGAGACCGGGGCCTGATAACGTAAGTGGTCGTGTCTTGAAACACTGTTCCACTCAGCTGAGCGGTGTCTTCTGCTCTCTTTCAGCGGTCCCTGGGTGCATTGGAAATTTCATGGCAGTTTTGGAGCAGTGGCTTCTTCCTTGCTGAGTGGCCTTTCAGGTTATGTTGATATAGGACTCATTTTACTGTGGATATAGATACTTTTGTACCTGTTTCCTCCAGCATCTTCACAAGGTCCTTTGCTGTTGTTCTGGGATTGATTTGCACTTTTTGCACCAAAGTACATTCATCTCTAGGAGACAGAACGCATCTCCTTCCTGAGCAGTATGACAGCTGCGTGGTCCCATAGTGTTTATACTTGCGTACTATTGTTTGAACCGATGAACGTGGTACCTTCAGGCATTTGGAAATTGCTCCCAAGGATGAACCAGACTTGCGGAGGTCTACAATTTGAGGTCTTGGCTGATTTATTTAGATTTTCCCATGATGTCAAGCAAAGAGGTACTGAGTTTGAAGGTAGGCCTTGAAATACATCCACAGGTACACCTCCAATTGACTCAAATGATGTCAATTAGCCTATCGTAAGCTTCTAAAGCCATGACGTCATTATCTGGAATTTTGCAAGCTGTTTAAAGGCACAGTCAACTTAGTGTATGTAAACTTCTGACCCACTGGAATTGTGATACAGTGAATTATAAGTGAAATAATCTGTCTGTAAACAATTGTTGGAAAAATTACTTGTGTCATGCACAAAGTAGATGTCCTAACTGACTTGCCAAAACTATAGTTTGTTAACAAGAAATTTGTGGAGAGGTTGAAAAACGAGTTTTAATGACTCCAACTTAAGTGTATGTAAACTTCCGACTTCAATTTTATATATATATATATATATATATATATACACACTGCTCAAAAAAATAAAGGGAACACTAAAATAACACATCCTAGATCTGAATGAATGAAATAATCTTATTAAATACTTTTTTCTTTACATAGTTGAATGTGCTGACAACAAAATCACACAAAAAATAATCAATGAAAATCCAATTTATCAACCCATGGAGGTCTGGATTTGGAGTCACACTCAAAATTAAAGTGGAAAACCACACTACAGGCTGATCCAACTTTGATGTAATGTCCTTAAAACAAGTCAAAATGAGGCTCAGTAGTGTGTGTGGCCTCCATGTGCCTGTATGACCGCCCTACAACGCCTGGACATGCTCCTGATGAGGTGGCGGATGGTCTCCTGAGGGATCTCCTCCCAGACCTGGACTAAAGCATCCGCCAACTCCTGGACAGTCTGTGGTGCAACGTGGCGTTGGTGGATGGAGCGAGACATGATGTCCCAGATGTGCTCATTTGGATTCAGGTCTGGGGAACGGGCGGGCCAGTCCATAGCATCAATGCCTTCCTCTTGCAGGATCTGCTGACACACTCCAGCCACATGAGGTCAAGCATTGTCTTGCATTAGGAGGAACCCAGGGCCAACCGCACCAGCATATGGTTTCACAAGGGGTCTGAGGATCTCATCTCGGTACCTAATGGCAGTCAGGCTACCTCTGGCGAGCACATGGAGGGCTGTGCGGCCCCGCAAAGAAATGCCACCCCACACCATGACTGACCCAAACCGGTCATGCTGGAGGATGTTGCAGGCAGCAGAACGTTCTCCACGGCGTCTCCAGGCTCTGTCACGTCTGTCACATGTGCTCAGTGTGAACCTGCTTTCATCTGTGAAGAGCACAGGGTGCCAGTGGCGAATCTGCCAATCTTGGTGTTCTCTGGCAAATGCCAAACGTCCTGCACGGTGTTGGGCTGTAAGCACAACCCCCACCTGTGGACGTCGGGCCCTCATACCACCCTCATGGAGTCTGTTTCTGACCGTTTGAGCAGACACATGCACATTTGTGGCCTGCTGGAGGTCATTTTGCAGGGCTCTGGCAGTGCTCCTCCTGCTTCTCCTTGCACAAAGGCGGAGGTAGCGGTCTTGCTGCTGGGTTGTTGCCCTCCTACGGCCTCCTCCACGTCTCCTGATGTACTGGCCTGTCTCCTGGTAGCGTCTCCATGCTCTGGACACTACGCTGACAGACACAGCAAACCTTCTTGCCACAGCTCGCATTGATGTGCCATCCTGGATGAGCTGCACTACCTGAGCCACTTGTGTGGGTTGTAGACTCCGTCTCATGCTACCACTAGTGTGAAAGCACCGCCAGCATTCAAAAGTGACCAAAACATCAGCCAGGAAGCATAGGAACTGAGAAGTGGTCTGTGGTCACCACCTGCAGAACCACTCCTTTATTGGGGGTGTCTTGCTAATTGCCTATAATTTCCACCTGTTGTCTATTCCATTTGCACAACAGCATGTGAAATTTATTGTGTTGTGTAACGCTTGATGTAGTGGGTGTGGAGTCAGGCGCAGGAAACAAGAGCGTTTGCTATCGTGCTTTAATAAATGCACCGTCAAAGAGAGTATACACCCAAGAACAACAACAGGGTGTAATCAAAAAACACAAGGATCCAAAAACACTACACAAAACACAGTGAAAGACAGAAATAAGCCCGCACACAGAACAGGTGGGGAAACGGGCTTAAATACCTAACTAATCAATAATAATACACAGGTGAAACCAATAAAGACAAAACCAACAGAAAAGGGAAAAAGGGATCGGTGGCAGCTAGTAGGCCGGTGACGACGACCGCCGAGCGGTCACCATCGGCAGAAGTCATGACAGTACCCCCCCTGACGCGCGGCTCCCGCACCGCGCCGACACCGGCCTCGGGGACGACCCGGAGGGCGAGGCGCAGGGCGATCCGGGCGGAGGCGATGGAAATCCCTCAACAGTGCTGGATCCAGTATGTCCCCCGCCGGCACCCAGCACCTCTCCTCCGGACCGTACCCCTCCCAGTCCACGAGGTACTGCAGGCCCCTCACCCGGCGTCTTGAGTCCAGAATGGCACGTACTGTATACGCCGGGGGCCCCTCGATGTCCAGAGGGGGCGGAGGGACCTCCAGCACCTCACCATCTTGTAAGGGACCAGCTACCCCCGGCCTGAGGAGAGACACATGAAACAAGGGTTTAATACGATAATACGAAGGGAGTTGTAATCGGTAACACACCTCGTTTATCCTCCTCAGGACTTTGAAGGGCCCTACACGCTGCGGACCCAGCTTCCGGCAGGGCAGGCGAAGGGGCAGGTTTCGGGTCGAGAGCTAGACCCTGTCCCCTGGTTGGAATACGGGGGCCTCACTGCGGTGGCGGTCAGCGCTCCTCTTCTGTCATCCCCATGCTTGTTTAAGGGCCTCCTGGACAGCCCTCCAGGTCTCCTTGGAGCGCTGGGGACAATCCTCCACCGCAGGAGCCTCGGTCTGACTCTGATGCCACGGTGCCAGGACCGGCTGGTAGCCTAACACACACTGAAATGGTGAAATGTTAGTGGAGGAGTGGCGGAGTGAGTTTTGGGCCAGTTCGGCCCAAGGTATGTACCTGGACCACTCCCCTGGCCGGTCCTGGCAGTACGACCGCAGAAACCTACCCACCTCCTGGTTCACTCTCTCCACCTGCCCATTGCTCTCGGGGTGATAACCGGAGGTCAAGCTGACCGAGACCCCCAGGCGCTCCATAAATGCCCTCCATACACGGGACGTGAACTGGGGACCCCGATCAGAAACGATGTCTTCCAGCACCCCGTAGTGCCGGAAGACATGGGTGAATAGAGCTTCCGCAGTCTGTAGGGCCGTAGGGAGACCGGGCAACGGGAGGAGATGACAGGACTTAGAGAACCGATCCACAACTACCAGGACCGTGGTATTCCCCTGAGACGGGGGAAGATCGGTGAGAAAGTCCACCGACAGGTGAGACCACGGCCTCTGTGGAATGGGGAGGGGTTGTAACTTCCCTCTAGGAAGGTGCCTAGGAGCCTTACTCTGGGCGCACACCGAACAGGAAGAGACATAAAACCTCACGTCCTTAGCCAAGGTGGGCCACCAGTACTTCCCCCTAAGGCCTAGCACTGTCCTCGCCACCCCAGGATGACCCGACGAGGGTAACGTATGAGCCCATCGAATCAATTGATCACAGACACCAAGCGGAACGTACTTACGGCCTGCTGGACAGTTGGAAGGCGCAGGCTCCAACTGTAGCGCCTGCTCGATGTCCGCGTCCACCTCCCATACCACCGGTGCGACGAGCTTAGAGGCTGGAAGGATTGGAGTAGGATCGATGGGCCGATCCTCAGTGTCATAAAGACGGGACAGCGCGTCGGCCTTAGTGTTCATGGAACCTGGTCTATACGAAATAGTGAACTGGAACCGGGTGAAGAACATGGCCCACCTTGCCTGACGCGGGTTCAGTCTCCTAGCTGCCCGGATATACTCCTGGTTCCGGTGGTCAGTCCAGATGAGAAAAGGGTGTCTAGCCCCCTCAAGCCAGTGTCTCCACACTGTCAGAGCCCTGACCACAGCCAACAGCTCCCGGTCCCCCACATCATAGTTACGCTCCGCCGGACTGAGCTTCCTAGAAAAGAAAGCACAGGGGCGGAGTTTCGGTGGCGTACCCGAGCGCTAAGATAGCACGGCACCCACCCCAGCCTCGGACGCGTCCACCTCCACTATGAATGGTAAGGAAGGGTCCGGGTGCGCCAACACAGGCGCATCAGTGAACAGCGCCTTCAACTGGGTGAAAGCCCTGTCCGCTTCTGTCGACCATCGCAAACGCACCGGCCCCCCCTTCAATAGTGAGGTAATAGGAGCCGCCACTTGGCCAAAACCCCGGATAAACCTCCGGTAGTAATTGGCAAAACCCAAAAACCGCTGCACTTCCTTCACCGTGGCTGGAGTCGGCCAATTACGCACGGCCTTGACGCGGTCACACTCCATCACCACCCCCAAGGTGGAAATGCGATAACCCAGGAAGGAGATGGCTCGTTTGGAGAACTCACACTTCTCAGCCTTGACGTATAGGTCATGCTCCAGCAATCTCCCAAGCACCCTGTGCACCAGGGACACATGCTCGGCGCGGGTGGCGGAGTAAATCAGGATGTCGTCGATATACACTATCACGCCCTGCCCATGCAGGTCCCTGAGAATCTCGTCCACAAAGGATTGAAAGATGGCTGGAGCATTCTTCAACCCATACGGCATGACGAGGTACTCATAGTGGCCCGATGTGGTACTGAATGCGGTTTTCCACTCGTCTCCCTCCCGAATACGCACCAGATTATACACGCTCCTGAGATCCAGTTTCGTGAAAAAACGCGCTCCGTGAAATGATTCCACCGCTGTAGCGATGAGAGGTAGTGGGTAACTGAACCCCACTGTGATGGAATTGAGACCTCTATAATCAATGCACAGACGCAGACCTCCCCCTTTTTCTTCATGAAAAAGAAACTCGAGGAGACGGGTGAGATGGAGGACCGAATGAACCCCTGTCTCAGAGATTCCGTGACATATGTCTCCATAGCCAACGTCTCCTCCTGGGACAATGGGTACACATGACTCTTGGGAAGTGCAGCGTTTACCTGGAGGTTTATCACACAATCCCCCTGTCGATGGGGTGGTAATTTAGTCGCCTTCTTCCTACAGAAGGCGAGAGCCAAATTGGCATACTCAGGGGGAATGCGCACAGTGGAAACCTGCTCCGGACTCTCCACCGACGTGGCACAGATGGAAACTCCCAGACACCTACCTGAACACTCCTCTGACCACCCCTGGAGAACCCCGTTTCCACAAAATCTTGGGATTGTGACTGGCCAGCCAAGGCACCCCCAGCACCACTGGAAACGCAGGTGAATCGATAAGGAAGAAACTAATTCGCTCCTTATGATTCCCCTGTGTTACCATGTCCAGTGGTACCGTGGTCTCCCTGACCAGTCCTGACCCTAATAGACGGCTATCTAAGGAGTGCACGGGGAAGGGGGAATCTAACGGTATGAGTGTAACTCCCATCTTGAGGGCGAGTCCGCGATCCATAAAGTTCCCCGCTGCACCTGAATCGACTAGCGCCTTATGCTGGGAACAGGGGAAAAAAAATCAAGAAAAAAAATTAAAACAAACATATGACCAACAGAGGGTTCTGGGTGACTTTGGTGCTGACTCACCTGGGGTGAACGAGGAGTGTTCTGCCTGCCTTCTCGACTCCCAGAGGGACCCCCCCAGCACCGGCCGACCGTGTGTCCTCGGCGACCACAATTGGTGCAGGAGGAGCGCCCTCCTCCGGTTCCCTTAGATGCAGCCCCTCCTAGCTCCATGGGAATGGGCGCGGGAGGGCTAGGAGGTGGAACTGACAGGACCCTTTCTGAACGCCCGCGGGCAGCCAGCAGATTGTCCAGTCGGATTGACATGTCAATCAGTTCATCCAGGGAGAGTGTAGTGTCCCGACACGCTAGCTCCCTGCGGACGTCCTCCCGGAGACTGCACCGGTAATGATCTACTAGGGCCCTGTCGTTCCACCCGGTCCCCGCAGCCAAGGTCCGGAACTCCAGAGCGAAGTCTTGCGCGCTCCTCGTCTCCTGCCTGAGATAAAACAGTCGCTCACCCGCCGCCCGGCCTTCTGGAGGGTGATCGAATACGGCCCGGAAACGGCAGGTGAACTCAGGGTAGTTCTCTCTCGCTGAGTTGGGGCTGTTCCAGACAGTGTTGGCCCATTCCAACGCTCGCCCCGTCAGGCAGGAGACGAGGAGGCTCACACTCTCCTCTCCCGAGGGAGTCGGCCTCACGGTAGCCAGGTCAATCTGCAGCAAAAACCCCTGGCACCCCGCTGCTGCTCCATCATACTCCCTCGGGAGCGCAAGACTTAATGCACCAGAACCAGACGTAGGAAGGAGCGGAGTAGGTGAACTCATCTGGTGAGTCGGAGGTGAAGAGAGGAGACCACTCCTCTCCCATCGGGCCATCCTCTCCATCATTTGGTCCATCGCTGACCCGATTCGATGGAGTATGGTGGTGTGGTGGAGGACCCGTTCCTCCATAGAGGGGAGAGGGGTGGCGGCTGCTCCTGCTGACTCCATACTTAAAGGTGCGGGCTTCTGTAACGCTTGATGTAGTGGGTGTGGAGTCAGGCACAGGAAACAAGAGCGTTTGCTATCGTGCTTTAATAAATGCACCGTCAAAGAGAGTATACACCCAAGAACAACAACTGGGTGTAATCAAAAAACACAAGGATCCAAAAACACGTTCCGCTACATAAAACACAGTGAAAGACAGAAATAAGCCCGCACACAGAACAGGTGGGGAAACGGGCTTAAATACCCAACTAATCATTAATAATACACAGGTGAAACCAAGACAAAGACAAAACCAACAGAAAAGGGAAAAAGGGATCGGTGGCAGCTAGTAGGCCGGTGACGACGACCGCCGAGCGCCACCCGAACAGGGAGAGGAGTCACCATCGGCAGGAGTCGTGACATGTTGCTTCCTAAGTGGACAGTTTGATTTCACAGAAGTGTGATTGACTTGGAGTTACATTGTGTTGTTTAAGTGTTCCCTTTATTTTTTTGAGCAGTGTACATATATATATATACACACACAGTACCAGTCAGAAGTTTGGACACACCTGCTCATTCAAGGGGTTCTCTTTATTTTTACTATTTTCTACATTGTAGAAGTGTATGTAAACTTCCGACTTCAACTGTATTTAGATTTGTGTAACACTTTTTTGGTTACTATATGATTCCATGTGCTATTTCATAGTTTTGATGTCTTCACTATTATTCTACAATGTAAAAAATAGTAAAAATAATGAAAAACCCTTGAATGAGTAGGTGTGTCCAAACTTTTGACTGGTACTATATATATAGTTAAGTTAAGAGCTTTTCACAATACTGAGCCGAAACCAAGCAGAGCAAACCGAACTGTACTGAGCTGTCCTTGGTTAGTTGCTGGAATCCTGCTGAAAAGGACAATGTGAAAGTAAATATCTTTGCCAGCACGGTTTGGTTCAGGTCGACACGATAATGTGAAAAGGGTACTAGCTATTGCCCTCTCCTCAGCTTCAACATTATAATAACCCAGCAGCACCAACAGCTGACAGCTTGGCATTTGTACCAGAAAACTCCTTAATGACGGTTATTCTAAGCTTAATTTAGTCAACCATGCTCAAACCACTGTTACATGAACTGAGGATTCATTATTTAATTTTTTTGCCAGGATGTGTTTGGAATTGTAAATTGAATGGCCACCTGGTCAAATGGTAAGTTTTATGTTAAAAGTTCCGCATAGGTTTCAGTTGTGTTTTGTCAACAGCGTTTAATGATGGTTCTACATGTAATCAAGCATAACTGAGACTTGTCATGACCAGTAACTCTGTTTCATGTTTCTGTGTGATTTTGTCTTTGACAGTGAACTCTTGGATGACAAGAGGATTGTCAGGTAAGGAGGTTTAGCTTACATCTCCTTTTGAAGACATGAAACACTGTGCAGCACGGCTTACAAATGCACTACTTTTTACAAGAAATCGTTTTTAACCTTGTGCCAATAATATTTGGCAAAATTGATAAAATGTACAGTCCTTACTTCTGACTTACCCTGTGCCAGAAGTTATAGCCACTTTTTGTAATAATAGATTCAGTTACAGTATATTCACCCATTAAGAAACACCACATTTTCAGTTGTAGTACTTTTTCTGTCGCTTTCCCTAATGAAGACAACCCTAATACTACTGTGGAACATTAAAGGTTGTGTTTTTTTCCCTTCTAATTTGGACCTTTTTATGTCTTGCAGCCACAGAGAATATCAATGTTGAGTCTATACCACGAAGGCCTAGTGTGGCTCTGTGCAACGAGACCCAGCTACTGTGGGAGATGGAGGTGTGTGGGGAGGAATTCAAGCGAAAGATGGACCACGTGGATCCCCAGAACTGGTGCAACTTAACACACTTCATCAGGTAAAAGACTCCCCGCCCTTTCAGAACAAGCCGAAGAGTCCATCTATTAATGCACTGCCCCAGCTCTTAAGGGCACTCAGTATAACAGTTATATTAATCCATGTCAGAATGCAAAGGTAGGATTACTTCCAGCAAGCAAAACCTGTGTAATCCCACTACACCAGTTGGTAAACTTTTAGCTTTTGGATGCAGTCTAAGATTTGGAACTTGAAGCCAAAATAAAACACATTTCCATTAAAATGATGAAATGCACTAACATTGTTGTACAACATTTTGGGGAAGCTCAGAACATAAATTGTTGAAAATATTATTTTAAATAGAACAATTAAGACACACTGTAGGAGGAATCAAATAATACTGTATTGCAGTGTAGGTAGTCTAGTAAAAAATTTAATAAATATAACGTGCTATGATTCTGCGGCCACTATCTGACTATTTGTGTGTGAACAGGCGATTGGAATCCAGATGCCTGTTGGCATAGTAGATCCAGGGGGCTATTTGCCTGGCTGGACCTGCTCAGTGTTAATTCCCCCCTGGCCAATGAGCGGCACCTGCGCCTGCTGGTTGACCCAGCATGGTTCTCTAACACCCTTCAACCGTTCACACACACGCAAACACACATACGCAGACAAATCAACACTAGAAAAATGTCCCTCTGTAAATGTCAGTGTTATGTAAATAATTGTGCTGGGGATTCAGAGGCCTGACATTGATTTTTCCCCTATTTGATTCGATTAAGCCTCAATAGAATTCAGCATGAATGACAGAATGTAATAGGGATGAAACGGCCATTTCCAAGAACCCTTCCCTCGTTCTCCTAGTGTCAGCAAAGCCTGCTCCGTTCCTAGAATGAACGTGTCCATGGACATTGTTCTTTAGCCCATCAAAACATTGCGAGTCACTTTGTGGCCATCTCACACATGGTTTCTGGGGAAATTAACTTTCTCTATTACTTCTTCGTGGGGAGTCCCGATTGGGAGATCAACATTCCATGTGGTAGTCAGACCATATTCACAGATATTGGATGTAAGGAAAACATACATGTAACCCCCATCTTCCACAGACAGGGTTTCGACAGAAGTTGGACCATAAGGCCTTTTGTAATAACCAGCCATTGAAAGTTCCAATCTGTTTATTTCAACAGGGCACAAGCTTTATTTGATGCTAAGTTTACACTGTGCTTTATCTGTGAAGAATACAACATGATACAGTTGAAGATTTAGATAAGGAATTCTAGGAAGAATACACGTATATTGTACCTAGTACAATACCTCTTATAACATTGTCCAGTAGCTCATATTGTCAAGACATTACTCTCTTCGCGAGACAGCCATTACCATACATACCAGCTTTTTCATGAGGAGCATTTGAGAATGATGTTTACAGTATTTGTTAATGTGTTATTCATGAGACATGTATTCTCATGGACATCTCCAGGGAGTTTGTGGCACTCTGATGAAAGAGAGCGAGAGAGACACAGAAATTGAAAAAGGGAGAATGTGAAGGACCTTTATATAAACCAACACACTATCAAGTTAGGGGTTAAGGTTAGGTTTACGGGTCAAAGTTAGGGTTAGCTAACATGCTAGCTAAGGAGTTAAATGGTTAAGGTTAGGGTTAGGGGAAGGGTTAGATAACATGCTAAGTAGTTACAAAGTAGATAAAAAGTAGGAAGTAGTTACAAAGTTGCTAATTAGCTAAAATGAAAAAGTTATCAGTGATGAGATTCGAACATGCAATCTTTTGGTTGCTAGATGTTATATGCCCATCCGTCTATTCATCCTCGTCCACCAACCTCCCTCGTATCGTTTCTGTCTTAAGTAACCTACTGTCTTTATCTGTGATTAAAATTCACTGAATACAAAAACATATGTATAATTGTGTGCCTTTCATGAATTTCCAATAAGATATGTGTCTATTTCACAATAATCTGTGATTGTGGATTGATGTAAACAGTGGTCCTCGTTTATGTTCCGTGCAGTAGCGGTGCATGGGTAAAAAATAAATAAATCACTGGTGAAGCCAAGCCCCTCCCCCAAAAAAGCCATATTACAACCTATGTATTGTGATATTTGCGTCGTTTGCTCTATAACCTGTTAATTCATATGCCTTGCGACCTTGATATGTAGGCCTAAGGCTGAGACAATAAGAAGATACAGTGGTAGAATAACTTAAACCTCACCTTTGTTTCATTACAAAACCGGAGAGCAACCTCTGTCGGTGAAGTCCACAAAGCATATTGCATATAACAGTTACATGACCTACAGCATTATCAAGCAAGTTAATGTTTCCGACATTTTCCGACTACTGAACAACTATTGATTTACCACCACGGAGAGTTACCTCAAGTCTCAAAGAAAACAGGAGCTGCCTCCACTATTCCAGCCCCATTTCAACATCACCTATGCTCAGTCTAACACGGTGAAAACTAAAAGATATTAAAAACAATTTTGTCCAATCAACGTAAGCTAAATATGATGTGGCTGTCCATGGTTCTGATTTCTGAGAGAGAGTGTGTGTGTGTGTGTGTGTGTGTGTGCATTCATGCAAGTAGAAAAAACATGTTGACTTACACTACTTGTAGAGAAATCCAATGCCATCCTCTCATGTTGATGAAACATGTTGATGAAACGGTCTATGACTGTCATACAGTATTTTTTTGTTGTCCTAGGGTACCTGGCTAAAATGCTTGCTCGCTAGCCTAACTTTCTTTCATGGGCAACAATGAGCCAGCTAGTTAACCAGCTAGCCTTCTACATGTAGCTACATTTGAACTTCCATCCTCTCAGGCCAGGGGTACAATGTATGAATTCATGGTTGGATCAGAATCACCGTTATAATCATTGGCCAGTACAGAGAATTAGGCAAAACCACAAGTCCAAATCCTTATCTCCATCCATGGGTAATTTAGGAAAGGGCCCATTTTAGCTAGCTAGTCACCGGAGGACAACAACACAATGAGAGGCAATAATCCAAGTTGTTTCTGTCAATGACATTTGGCTCTTAATGTGATTGAAGCCAATTCCATTGACACTGTTTTTTAGTCCGCCAGGACCATTCACAGTTGAGCTCACTCAGTTTAGCTCAATGCTAATTGGCTATTATTTTGTACTGTTTTTTTATCAAGTGAGGCCAAATTCTCGCTGATTTCCATTGCATTCAATGCTACAGGCAGTAAATGTTATACTCTTTTTGACCAGACAGCATCAGATATATGGCCTACACATACAGAGGGGCGCTGTTTCGCTCGCTCGGATGCTTTCTCCGGTGAGATACATTCAGCCTCTTGCAAATTGAAGGGAAAGCTTGGCTTCCCTTGGCATCCATGAATAGACGCCAGTGGTTCCGCACTGAGAAAAACAAAGCATGTGGCCATGTCAGTGAGGCGTCGGTACATGTTAGAGTGAACGCTCTCTAAAATGTATGGCCAGCTATATTGATTCAAATGAGCAAATCTGAACCACGGGTACACAGTCAAGCAAATGGGACAGCTGAGCAGGCCAGGACCAACTGCAGAACACCCACAGAGACTGAATGCCATTGCCAGGTACGGTGCCATCCCCTCCTAATGAATATTAACACAGGGACATTATCATCAGCAGGCCTGGTCTGTCTTCCAACTAACAGATGCTCCAAGGTCATCAGTGCATGTTAGAGTGGCCTTAAATGGCATCCTGGCAGCCATTTACAAACGCAATGAGAATTTACTGTCTGTGTGATTTAGTAAAACATTTAATGAAGTCAGTACAGAACCAGTCAGAGAGGACAGATGGGGACAGCAGTTGGAAATAAAATAAATGTATCACTTGAAGAGAACAGTTCCCCCCCATGCCCCAGGTCGATCTCCTGGGCTAAAACATTGGCCTAAACAACCATAATCCAAAACAATCTTGCAATAATCCATCTAAAATGTGAGTGATAAAGTCTGTCCTCTCCTCCACCAAGTATCCCTCTCTAAACATGTCGTTTTTTTTCTCGTTTTTTTTTCTTTTCGTTTAAGGGCAAATGCAGACTATGATAAATCTTTCAGCAGCATAGATTCTTCTGCCAACCTGATTGACTCTACACAATCAGACATAATTCTGTTTGGTTATGTTTTTTACAAGCTGGACTCAACACTTCAAAACAGGGTCTCATTTGAAACAAACACTTTATCAAGGCTTTCTACAGTAGAACATGCATAAAGACTTCATCGATTTCTGAAGCATCTTTCTAGACCTTACAAAGAGGATATTATATGGCTTCAGCAAAGAATATCTTCACTTTCCAATATTTTTCACTTACCCTGTATCAGGGATCAAGGTAAGACCCAGATGCAGACTGTTGAAGTAACAATGTTTATTATAGCAACAGGGGCAGACAACAGCAGGCCAAGGCAGGCAACAACAGGTTAAGGCACACTAGATGAACTGGCAATGGACAAACAGAGAACACAGGTATAAATACACAGGGGATAATGGGGAAGATGGGCGACACCTGCAGGGGGGTGGAGACAATCACAAGGACAGGCGAAACAGATCAGGGTGTGACACCCTGAAAGTATTCTATGTGGCCAGGGGAGACTGTGCTCCACGGTTCAGATGTATTTCAAAAGCCACTGCTAATTTAAACTGACCCAAAAGGCTTTAATGTCATTTTTTCAAGAATATTTGTCCAGGCAATGTTTGGCAGTGAATTTACATTTACATTTACATTTAAGTCATTTAACAGACGCTCTTATCCAGAACGACTTACAAATTGGTGCATTCACCTTACGATATCCAGTGGAACAACCACTTTACAATAGTGCATCTAAATTTTATAGGGGGGGGGGGGGGGGGGGGGGTTAGAAGGATTACTTTATCCTATCCTAGGTATTCCTTAAAGAGGTGGGGTTTCAGGTGACTCCGGAAGGTGATGATTGACTCCGCTGTCCTGGCGTCGTGAGGGAGCTTGTTCCACCATAGGGGTGCCAGAGCAGCGAACAGTTTTGACTGGGCTGAGCGGGAACTGTGCTTCCGCAGAGGTAGGGGGGCCAGCAGGCCAGAGGTGGATGAACGCAGTGCCCTTGTTTGGGTGTAGGGCCTGATCAGAGCCTGAAGGTACGGAGGTGCCGTTCCCCTCACAGCTCCGTAGGCAAGCACCATGGTCTTGTAGCGGATGCGAGCTTCAACTGGAAGCCAGTGGAGAGAGCGGAGGAGCGGGGTGACGTGAGAGAACTTGGGAAGGTTGAACACCAGACGGGCTGCGGCGTTCTGGATGAGTTGTAGGGGTTTAATGGCACAGGCAGGGAGCCCAGCCAACAGCGAGTTGCAGTAATCCAGACGGGAGATGACAAGTGCCTGGATTAGGACCTGCGCCGCTTCCTGTGTGAGGCAGGGTCGTACTCTGCGAATGTTGTAGAGCATGAACCTACAGGATCAGGTCACCGTGATGTTAGTGGAGAATGACAGGGTGTTGTCCAGGGTCACGCCAAGGTTCTTAGCACTCTGGGAGGAGGACACAATGGAGTTGTCAACCGTGTTGGTGAGATCATGGAACGGGCAGTCCTTCCCCGGGAGGAAGAGCAGCTCCGTCTTGCCGAGGTTCAGCTTGAGGTGGTGATCCGTCATCCACACTGATATGTCTGCCAGACATGCAGAGATGCGATTCGCCACCTGGTTATCAGAAGGGGGAAAGGAGAAGATTAATTGTGTGTCGTCTGCATAGCAATGATAGGAGAGACCATGTGAGGATATGACAGAGCCAAGTGACTTGGTGTATAGCGAGAATAGGAGAGGGCCTAGAACAGAGCCCTGGGGGACACCAGTGGTGAGAGCACGTGGTGCGGAGACAGATTCTCGCCACGCCACCTGGTAGGAGCGACCTGTCAGGTAGGACGCAATCCAAGCGTGGGCCGCGCCGGAGATGCCCAACTCGGAGAGGGTGGAGAGGAGGATCTGATGGTTCACAGTATTGAAGGCAGCAGATATTACATGCCAACAATTTGACATGTAATGTTGGCATTGAGGGTTGGTTTTGTTCTGGCATTGCGAGTAGGAAGCTTTGAACGTGTTCGCTTTCCTTACAGGAGAAATACATCTGAATCTGAATAACCGTCTCCTTAGCTCTTCTCTTGCACCAAATGTAAAGGGCTGCTGGAAATACTGTTATAGATCACTTTATATAATCGGAACCTTTTTAGTTTCTGAACAGAACATAGTTGACTAACCTACAGTATAGCCTATCTTAGAAATATAACTTTGCGCTGCCCTTCACTGATCATGCACTTCATAGCTTATAGCCTATAGGCTATGGATAATTTGATTGAGACCACACTAAATAGCCTATAGGCACACTTGATATTGCGCGCTCAGCTGAGAATTAGAGATGAGGGGCGGCCTCAGGCACACATTGATATATAGCCTAATAAGCAACAAATTCTGAGAAATATAGAAATGCAATCAATTACAAATGGCATGACCCTCCCCTGGAATAGACTGAAATTGAAAAAGCATGAAACTTCCCCATTTTCCTCCAGGTAAGCATCCTGTACATTTCGATCCATCCCTTAATAAGTTGCCTCTTGAATGCTCCTTGTGGATGGAAAAACTACATTCTTTCAAAATGTGACCCTTGTCAGGCTCCCGAGTGGCACAACAGTCTAAGGCACTGCATCTCAGTGCTAGAGGCTTCACTACAGACCCTGGTTCAATTCCAGGCTGTATCACAACCGGCCGTGATTGGAGTCCCATAGGGCGGCGCACAATTGGCCCAGCGTTGTCCGGGTTAGAGTTTGGCCGGGGTAGGCCGTCATTGTAAGTAAGAATTTGTTCTTAACTGACTTGTCTACTTAAATAAAGGTTAAATAAATACAAATAAAATAGTTACGAAAGAGTCAACATCAGCTTTTATAAGAATTCATTGGTCCTTCTAATGATAGGTAAGATTTTGCCGGTTTTAAATGATAAAAGACAACACAGCACACAGCCTCAAATTCTTGGTAAACATAAATCCTAATTTCACATATTCCATCACTTTTCAGTCTGTGGTCAATGTGTTTTACCATAGTTTTTTTTACAATAATATCCAAGCCAAAAAGCTATTCCAGAGTTACCATACAACCAATCCATTGACTTTACAGCAACCTTCCTTATCTCGGCAATCAGGTAGCTTATGTCCATATGGAGACACAATTTATACGCTTGATCGAGGCTCATTCGATTTGCAGCACTTAGGTGGAGGTCTTCTGAAAGCAATGACGGGTTTGGCTGACGTCAAACCACACTGCTAGTGTGAAAGGCATTGGAGGGGAAACTGAAGATAAATATAGAACTAACCACTTGTCTTGACTAGTTTCATCGAACAGGGGCTGATATGTTCTGTTTTGCTAGGTGAGCATCATGGCTGGGACCCCATGTCACCTAGATGGCTATTATCTCGGCTCTAATCACCCATTTAGCTCCTAAACGTGTACTATACCAAGCCTTGAAAGTGCAGCTCATTTGTGTCATGTTTATGTTCTAATGGGTTGCTTTTAGTGCACTTTGTAAGACACACAGAAATTGACCCTAATGAGGCAGCCTGGGTACAACTAGTAGCTAATGAAGTAAACAATGAGGAGGACACACACATCTGGCCACAGGGTCTGTGTCACTAGTTTCCTAGGCATATGGCTACTCCATAATTTTCCACAGTGAAATAAACACATTTGTCCTATTTAAACAGAAAGTTACAAGGGCTTTATAACATATTTTTAAAGGCTTCATAAGCACTACATAGATTCTTCACAAATCATCTATCGGCTTGTGTCATACTCTATAAAGGAGGGCATACTTATGGGTATATGACGTAGTGGACTATGTCTCATGTATCTAAGTAGTGCTTATGAAGGCTTTATGAATGCTCTATATGTTGTTGTTCATTTAAAGTGGGACCAGCCTATTTGTCTGTTGACTAGATTGATGTAACGATCACGTGAGACCACAAACCAGTCTCTGTTAGAGTATTATGAAACAAGATGCAGGACTTTAGCCTCTATCTATCTATAGAGAGAGAGAGAACTTTTTTTGCAGAGTAAGAATTTGAGGGATAAACCCTCCCTATTTCTCAGTTTAGACACATCCTACCTAAGTAGCTGAGCGGATGGTAAAGGCTATACTGCTAAACAGACCCCTTAACTCTTCTTATCCCCTGAAATAGACAATAAATGTTGAGATACAGAGAACATGATTTTCAGTCTAATCCATGGCCCCAGATTCCCCTCACTCTGCCTTCTGATTGGCTAATCACTTTGTGTTCCTCTGCCCTCTGATCGGCTAAACAGTTTGTGTTCCTCTGCCCTTTGGACCAGGGATTGGCCAACCACCATCCTGGAGAGCTACTGGGAGGGCAAGCTTTTGTTCCAGCTCTGCCTTAACACACCTGAATCTACTAATCAGCTGCTCATAGGCTGTTAGAGCAAGATTGGAACAAAAGCCTGTATGCCCAGTTTTTTTTAACCCTTTGTGTTCCTCTGCTCTCTCCGCAGTGAGTACCACCTTTTCTCGCTGTGCACGGAGACCAACGCCGAGCGCATCAACTGCTACTGGCCCAACCCGCTGGTGGAGAGCTACATCATCCGGATCCACAAGCACTTCTTCTCCAACTGCACCCTGGAGAGGGTGATCCTGGTGGACCCGCCGGATGACACACTCACCATCCTCATCCTCATCCCTGTCTTCCTCACCCTGGCCATGATCGCGCTGGTGGTGTGGTGCAGCAAGCGAAGCGACATCCTGGCTTAGAATGTCGGTTGGTTTGGTTCCCATGTGACTGTCCAGCATGTCCAGAGACCCATAAACGTCTTTATTGAACCCTAGATGAGGAATTGGGTTAGGGAAGACAGGTAGGGAACCTACGGAGGGAACTTTTGTTTGTTCATTGTGTCATTTCAGGATTATGGTGGATTGAAGGGATTAAAAGAAGCCACTTAACGCCTTTGAAGGAGATGCATCCAAACTCCATTTTTCGAGCTCGGGACTGTCCAAGGCCTTTTGATAGATATACTGTACCCAAGGACCCAAGACACATACGAGACATTTATGATTGTTGATACTTGGTATGAAATGGGACTGAGGCCCAGGGACTGCTTAAATATCATAATTTATAAGACATGGTTAAACTTTTAAATATATTCTCATGAAGAAGTCTTCTCAATAGGAGAACATAGACAAGCTGAGACCTGAATATGTACAGTACTTTTCTGTACCAGTGCCGTCTACTGTATAGAAACTACATTTTGATCCCGTATCGCCGCCATGCTTTCTGTACAGTACTGTTTCTTCTTCACGCTTCCTCATCTGTTCTTATGTGCTGTCACTATCGGGTCAAGCTGCACAGACGGATAAAAAAAAGAGAAAAAAAAGGATTTTACCCTAACCCTGATTTAATTTTGCCCAAACCTTAACCACATCCCTAACGTTATGCCTAACCCAAAGCTTAAATTCAAACAAAAAAGCATATTTTCATGTTCATACATGTTTGTGATATAGGGAATTGAGTGTGAACAAGCCCTATATGTGTACCTTATAATAGAGCAGTTGTTCTCTTGCAGTGTTTGTGGGGCGCCGGCGAGCACACACTGAATCTACCTTCATTATTTCTCATGTCTCTGGGTTGTCGTGGCAATACTTCAGAAGTTGTTATCACTGATTGCACTGCTTATTTGGTGTAACATCAGCAGGAATTCTGCTCACGCTAATTTGTATTTAATTCTGCTGTTTAATCGTTCCGGGGAGGTGTGGGAGGTAGGAACGTAAATCACTGTCAAGATTAGGGAATCATTTTGAGATAATTTCATTTTGCCAGATGTAAACTTTTGGTATTGAAGAGCTATTAGATCATTTACTGTACTGCTATTTAATGTTTTAATTAAATGACTTAGAATAAGTCCCTGCTTTGGTTATTAATCAACATGTCCATGGTGAAATGTTCTGCCTCTTTCTGCCCTCTGCCTTTCCAAACAATTCCTACCTCTACAAATTGCATTCATCTTTGAGATGTAGTACATGTCTTTACCGGTCCGAAGCAAAACTCCTATGCAACTCTGAAAATGTATTAGTAAGGTTTCTAGAGGTCATAACAAAATAATATTGTTTTGACATTTCAAGTGTAAACATAGTTAAACGCGATCAATTCCGCTTAAAACTACACTATACAGTGCCGTCAGAAAGTATTCAGACACCTTGACTTTTTCCACATTTTGTTAAGTTACAGCCTTATTCTAAAATTTTATAAATCCTTTTTTCCCCTCATCAATCTACACACAATCCCCATAATGACAAACCAAAAACAGGTTTTTAGATTTTTTTCCCCAAAAATAAAATAAAAATAAACATGAAATATTACATTTACATACGTATTCAGACCCTTTACTTAGTACTTTGCTGAAGCACCTTTGGCAGCGATTACAGCATCGAGTGATGCAGTTCCTTAGACTGCTGTGCCACTTGGGCGCCCAAAGCTATTTTCAGGTTTCTCCAGAGACGTTAGATCGGGTTCAAGTCCAGGCTCTGGCTTTGCCACTCAAGGACATTCAGAAACTTGTCGCTAAGCCACTTCTGCATTGTCTTGGCTGTGTGCTTAGGGTCGTTGTCCTGTTGGAAGGTGAACATTCGCCACAGTCTAAGGTCCTGAGAGCTCTGAGCTGGTTTTCATGAAGGATCTCTCTGTACTTTGCTCTGTTCATCTTTGCCTCAATCCTGAATAGTCTCCCAGTCCCTGCTGCTGAAAAACATTCCCAGAGCATGATGCTGCCACCACCATGCTTCACCGTAGGGATGATGCCAGGTTTCCTCCACATGTGACGTTTGCCATTCAGGCCAAAGAGGTCAATCTTGGTTTCATCAGACCAGAAAACCTTGTTTCTCATGGTCAAAGAGTCTTTAGGTGCCTTTTACTGCGGAGTGGCTTCCGTCCAACCACTACCATAAAGGCCTGATTGGTGGAGGGCTGCAGAGATTGTGGTCCTTCTGGAAGGTTCTCCCATCTCCACCGAGGAACTCTAGAGCTCTGTCAGAGTGACCATCGGGTCTTTGGTCACCTCCCTGACCAAGTACCTTCTCCCCCGATTGCTCAGTTTAGGAAGAGTCTTGGTGATTCCAAATTTCTTCCATTTAAGAATGATGGAGGCCACTGTGTTCTTGGGGACCTTCAATCCTGCAGAAATTGTTTGATACCCTTCTCCAGATCTGTGCCTCAACACAATCCTGTCTCCGAGCTCTACAAACAATTCCTTTGACCTCATTACTTGGTTTTTGCTCTGGTATCCACTGTCAACTGTGGGATCTTACAGGTGTGTGCCTTTCAAAATCATGTCCAATCAATTGAATTTACCACAGGTGGACTCCAATCAAGTTTTAGAAACATCTCAATGATGATTAATGGAAACAGGATGCACCTGAGCTCCATTTCGAGTCTCATAGCAAAAGGTATACTTAATTTTTTTTTTTTTACTAAATTCGCAAAATTAAAAAAGGAATGCAAAACTATTTTTGCTTTGTCATTATGAGTTATTGTGTGTAGATGGCTGAGGAACTTTTTTTTATTTAATCCATTTTAGAATAAGGCTAATGTAAAAAAAAATGGGAAAAAGTAAGGGGATCTGAATACTTCCCATAGACACTGTATATACAAAAGTATGTAGACACCCCTTCAAATGAGTGGATTTGGCTATTTCAGCCACACCCGTTGCTGACAGAGTATACAATTGAGCACACAGTCATGCAATCTACATAGACAAACATTGGCAGTAGAATGGCCTTACTGAAGAGCTCACTGACTTTCACAGTGGCACCGTCATAAGATGCCACCTTTCCAACAAGTCAGTTCCTCAAATTTCTGCCCTGCTAGAGCCAGTAAGTGCCATAAGTGCTGTTGTGAAGTGAAAACGTCTAGGAGCAACAACGGCTCAGCTGTAAAATGGCAGGCCACACAAGCTCACAGAACGAGACCGCCGAGTGCTGAAGTGAGTAAAAATCATCTCTCCTCGGTTGCAACACTCAATACCCAGATCTAAACTATCTCTGGAAGCAACGTCAGTACAAGAACTGTTCGTCGGGAGCTTCATGAAATGGGTTGCCATGGCCGAGTAGCCGCACACAAGCCTAAGATCACCATGTGCAATGCCAAGCATCGGCTGGAGTGGTGTAAAGCTCGCCGCCATTGGACTCTGGAGCAGTGGAAACGTGTTCTCTGGAGTGATGAATCACGCTTCACCATCTGGCAGTCCGACAGACGAATCTGGGTTTGGCGGATGCCAGGAGAACGCTACCTGCCCCAATGCATAGTGCGAACCGTAAAGTTTGGAGGAGGAGGAATAATGTTCTGGGGCTGTTTTTCATGGTTTGGGCTAGTCCCCTTTGTTCAAGTGAAGGGAAATCGTAACGCTATAGCGTTCAATGACATTCTAGACCACTGGTTCCCAAACTTTTTATAGTCCCGTACCCCTTCAAACACCAGGGCACCAGGATCAACGCACTCTCAAATGTTGTTTTTTGCCATCATTGTAAGCCTGCCACACACACACACTACACGATACATTTATTCAACATAAGAATGAGTGTGAGTTTTTGGGGAAGTGACAAAGAGCTCTTATAGGAACAGGGCACAAATAATAATATAATAATAATAATCAATAATTTTGCTCTTTATTTAGCCATCTTACATATAAAACCTTATTTGTTCATCACAAATTGTGAATAACTCACCACAGGCTAATGAGAAGGGTTTGCTTGAAAGGATGCACATAATTCTTCAATGTTGTGTTGTATTGGAGAGAGTCTCAGTCTTATATCATTTTCCATACACAGTCTGTGCCTGTATTTAGTTTTTATGCTAGTGAGGGCTGAGAATCTACTCTCACATAGGTATGTGGTTGAAAAGGCCATCAGTGTCTTAACACTGTGATTTGCCAAGGCAGGAGCGCAGCACTCTCCAGAAATCTGTCAGTGGCTTCTGATTAAATACAATTTTCACAGAACCGCTTGTTGCAATATCTTGTTCAGATATCGGACTGGAGGCAGGGCATGAAAGGGATAACGAATCTAGTTGTTTGTGTCATCCGTTTCAGGAAAGTACCTGCGTAATTGTGCACCCAACTCACTCAGGTGCTTCGCTATATCACATTTGACATTGTCCGTAAGCTTGAGTTCATTTGCACACAAAAAATTATACAATGATGGAAAGACCTGTGTGTTGTCCTTGTTAATGCAGACAGAGAAGAGCTCCAACTTCTTAATCATAGCCTCAATTTTGTCCCACACATTGAATATAGTTGCAGAGAGTCTCTGTAATCCTAGATTCAGATCATTCAGGCGAGAAAAAACATCACCCAGATAGGCCAGTCGTGTGAGAAACTCGTCATCATGAAAGCGGTCAGACGTGAAAATGATGGTCAGTAAAGAAAACTTTAAGCTCGTCTCTCAATTAAAAAAAATGTGCCAATACTTTGCCCCTTGATAACCAGTGTATTTCTGTATGTTGTAAAAGAGTTACGTGATCACTGCCCATATCATTGCATAATGCAGAAAATACACGAGAGTTCACGGGCCCCTAAGTTAACCATTTTCACTGTAGTGTCCAAAACGTATTTCAAGCTGTCAGGCATTCCCTTGGCAGCAAGAGCCTCTCGGTGGATGCTGCAGTGTACCTAAGTGGCATCGGGAGCAACTGCTTGCACGTGCGTTACCACTCCACTATGTCTCCCTGTTATGGCTTTTGCGCTATCAGTACAGATACCAACACATCTTGACCACCAAAGTCCATTTAATGTCACAAAGCTGTCCAGTACTTAAAAAATATCCTCTCCTGTTGTCCTGGTTTCCAGTGATTTGCAGAAGAGGATGTCTTCCTTAATTGACTCCCCATAAACGTAACAGACATATACCAGGAGCTGTGCCAGGCCCGCCACGTCTGTTGACTCATCCAGCTGTAACGCATAGAATTCACTGGCTTGTATGCGAAGCAGTAATTGTTTCAAAACATCTCCTGCCATGTCACTGATGCATCGTGAAACAGTGTTGTTTGATGAAGTCATTATCTGTATAGTTTTTTGTCCTTTTCCCCCAGCATTGTCCCAGCCATATCCGCGGCAGCAGGAAGAATTAAGTCCTCCACAATAGTATGGGGCTTGCCTGTCCTAGCCACTCGGTAGCTCACCATATAAGACGTTTCTAGCCCCTCCTTATTAATGGTATCTGTTGCTTTTATACGTCTTACTACTCGAAAGTCGTCTTAATTCTCGCTCAAAACGCTCCCGTGGCTTATTTTTCAAATTGGCGTGTTTGCGCAAGAGTGAAGGTTTCATCGAGTTGTGATATAGTACTGTGGCACTGTGGCTGAGGAAAGGCACTACTTCCAATATAAGTGAACCCCAAATCAATGTAGTTCTCATCATATTTGTGCCTCTTCCATGGTCCAACATCCCTGTCTGTTGTTTGGTGCTTTCCCGGGTAAGGGGGTGGTAGCTCTTTCGGCTGCATCAGATTCACAGCTGTCAGTGTCCATGCTAGCTGGGCTAACAACAAACGTAGAATTACTGATGCTAGCATTGGATGTGCTCGTGGAAGCAGGACAACTTGTGTTGTTGACAGGTGCAGGTGTAGTACTGCTGGTAGTAGCAGCACTACATGTTTTATTTTAAATTTAACTAGGCAAGTCAGTTAAGAACAAATTCTTATTTATAATGACTGCCTACCCCGGCCAAATCCGGACGACGCTGGGCCAATTGTGCGCAACCCTATGGGACTCCCAATCACGGCCGGATGTGATGCAGCCTGGATTCAAACCAGGGACTGCAGTGACGCCTCTTGAACTGAGATGCAGTGCCACTCATGAGCCCAGTTGAGCTGATATGTGTGTCTCAATGGACGCGTGCCTTACTTTTTTTTAACCATTTATCCATTTTCGAGCAAACGGAATGAGCAGCAGCTATGTTTGGCTACATATGGACCATTAGTGGAATTCCGGCGAGAGAGTAACGGTTAATGTGATTGGATGTTAATTATTTGACTAGACTATCTGTATTTGACATTGTGTTGTTATTTCGCTGAACACTAGATGGTATCATTTTATTTTTGGCAGTGAAATGAGGCTACTAAGGCAAGTAAAAAACCCAAATGTATAGCCCCATTGGAAAATCTGAATGGACTGGCATTGCGCGTACCCCTGACCTCAACCCCATAGAAAACCTTGGGGATGAATTGGAATGCCGACTGCGAGCCAGGCCAAATCGCCGAACATCAGTGTCTGACCTCAGTAATGCTCTTGTGGCTGAATGGAAGCAAGTCCCTGTAGCAATGTTCCAACATCTAGTGGAAAGCCTTCCCAGAAGAGTGGAGGCTGTTATAGCAGCAAAGGGTGGACCAATTCCCATGATTCTGGAGTAAGATGTTTGACGAACAAGTGTCCACATACACTACATAACTAAAAGTATGTTGTTCTGAAAATGAGGTTAATTTCAAGGTAAAACTCAACATTGTTGATTGATACAGTCCCATATGGGCATTGATACTAACTAGGCCTTATGAATGAGTTCATATTCCTCTGTGTAAATCAGTAAAGACAAAACAGAGTCACTTTCGAAAATTGGGAGCATTTCCCATTATTATGAAATGAAAACAAACGTATGAAAAGACAAGAGAATTGATGTTGACAATCTGACTCTGCTCTGATCATCAAGATGGCAAACGGAGTGATATACAATGAGAAGTGATTACTGTTAGCACTTTTTTCGGATAAACAAAGAAGAGCAAGACAACGGGCATTATTTACACTACAAGAAACAGCTCGGCATTGTATTAAGGGTTTAAAACACAAACAAAAAGACAATAGTTCATTCTGAGAAGCCGTCTTGCATTATGCCCTCAAGGATGACTTCCCAGTGCCTCCGCAGCACAAAAGTTGGACCGCAGGAAGGATATAAAATTGTTTCCCAGAGTAGGCAAAGAATTAAAGGAAATGGGCTGGCTATGATTTTAACCAAAAGAGGTACAGGAACTGCGAAGAGTGCCATACTTCCCCATACATGCATTGTTATGACTGGGTCTGCCAACGGCACTGTTCAGCTCAGAGAGTTTACCGGTCTCCAGCAACACCCCCCCCCCCCCCCCCCCCCCACACACACACACAGAGAGAGGGAAAGAGAGAGAGAGAGAGTGAACCATAGGGAGGAAGAGAGCCCAAAAGCTGCCAAATGCAGGAAAATATGCATGTGTGTGCGTGTGCTTAAGTTCCCTATTCCCACGGAGTCCCCATAACGTTCAAAACTCCCTGAGTCCTCCAACAGACTCTGTCACAACAGTGAGGCCTTGCTTCTCGGTCTCTTTCTCTCCCTTCACCCGAACCACTGAGGTGCTCCCCTTTCCCACACTACACGTGCTCCAGTGCACATGACCTAAACAGGATATCCCCTCCCCTCACTCCTATCTCAGCCGCTCACCCTCACCCATCCTTCTGCAGCACCCCAGGAGGACTGTAGTATTTAATCTGTCACTGATAAGTAGGCTACAGATACTAACATGGCTTACAAAGCTCCAAATCATCCTCAGAGACATACTGGCCAGTCCACAGGAAGTCTCCAGAGCTCATTTCATAACAACATTCATGAGCCATTTTTGGGGGGGTTGGTTTGTTACCACAGCTCGCCTTGGTAGGCAGCTGGGCATATTCTTGGGGATTTTGCAATGACTTGCTTCATTTTGTGATTGCGTTCCTAATGGCATTGTGTAGTGATTGAAAAGTTCTGACGTTTGAGTTACGGAGCTTTTCCTCCTTGATGATTTATATATACACTGCTCAAAAAAATAAAGGGAACACTTAAACAACACATCCTAGATCTGAATGAAAGAAGTAATCTTATTAAATACTTTTTTCTTTACATAGTTGAATGTGGTGACAACAAAATCACACAAAAAATAATCAATGGAAATCCAATTTATCAACCCATGGAGTTCTGGATTTGGAGTCACACTCAAAATTAAAGTGGAAAACCACACTACAGGCTGATCCAACTTTGATGTAATGTCCTTAAAACAAGTCAAAATGAGGCTCAGTAGTGTGTGTGGCCTCCACGTGCCTGTATGACCTCCCTACAACGCCTGGGCATGCTCCTGATGAGGTGGCGGATGGTCTCCTGAGGGATCTCCTCCCAGACCTGGACTAAAGCATCCGCCAACTCCTGGACAGTCTGTGGTGCAACGTGGCGTTTGTGGATGGAGCTAGACATGATGTCCCAGATGTGCTCAATTGGATTCAGGTCTGGGGAACGGGCGGGCCAGTCCATAGCATCAATGCCTTCCTCTTGCAGGATCTGCTGACACACTCCAGCCACATGAGGTCCAGCATTGTCTTGCATTAGGAGGAACCCAGGGCCAACCGCACCAGCATATGGTCTCACACGGGGTCCGAGGATCTCATCTCGGTACCTAATGGCAGTCAGGCTACCTCTGGCGAGCACATGGAGGGCTGTGCGGCCCCCCAAAGAAATGCCACCCCACACCATGACTGACCCACAGCCAAACCGGTCATGCTGGAGGATGTTGCAGGCAGCAGAACGTTCTCCACGGCGTCTCCAGACTCTGTCACGTCTGTCACGTGCTCAGTGTGAACCTGCTTTCATCTGTGAAGAGCACAGGGCGCCAGTGGCGAATTTGCCAATCGTGGTGTTCTCTGGCAAATGCCAAACGTCCTGCACGGTGTTGGGCTGTAAGCACAACCCCCACCTGTGGACGTCGGGCCCTCATACCACCGTCATGGAGTCTGTTTCTGACCGTTTGAGCAGACACATGCACATTTGTGGCCTGCTGGAGGTCATTTTGCAGGGCTCTGGCAGTGCTTCTCCTGCTCCTCCTTGCACAAAGGCGGAGGTAGCGATCCTGCTGCTGGGTTGTTACCCTCCTATGGCCTCCTCCACGTCTCCTGATGTACTGGCCTGTCTCCTGGTAGCACCTCCATGCTCTTGACACTACGCTGACAGATACAGCAAACCTTCTTGCCACAGCTCGCATTGATGTGCCATCCTGAATGAGCTGCACTACCTGAGCCACTTGTGTGGGTTGTAGACTCCGTCTCATGCTACCACTAGAGTGAAAGCACTGCCAGCATTCAAAAGTGACCAAAACATCAGCCAGGAATTATAGGAACTGAGAAGTGGTCTGTGGCCACCACCTGCAGAACCACTCCTTTATTGGGGGTGTCTTGCTTATTGCCTATAATTTCCACCTGTTGTCTATTCCATTTGCACAACAGCATGTGACATTTATTGTCAATCAGTGTTGCTTCCTAAGTGGACAGTTTGATTTCACAGAAGTGTGATTGACTTGGAGTTATATTGTGTTGTTTAAGTGTTCCCTTTATTTTTTTGAGCAGTGTATATATATCACACACACACACACACACACACACACACACACACACACACACACACACACACACACACTCACGTGATTGTGGGAGTATTTACAGAATTTATTGAGTGTGAAATCCTCCTCCAGGACAAGGCTCTCAATGATTTATGCAATTCATTTCAACAGTACTGGATTGTAGTCTCCGGATTGCTTTCATCACTATCAAACCTTACATGAAATTTGCCCTCATGCCATGCAATCACTTTAATTTAATATACCTACATAGATCTCAGAAAAAAATGACTCAACTGCATATAAAATTATGACAAATGTAGATAACGTGATGATTCAATTGGGTAGTGAGAGAAAAACTGGCCTAATATCATGAGTTACTAGTATAGTTTACTTATTTCATGTAGCTGCATGGAATATTGTATGTGGCCAACTTGTGACCAACTGTGGTGTACATTTGTATTTTCGGCGTTTCAATCCAAGTAGCCCACAAAAGGGGCGAGATTCAAATGAGCGTTTTCTAAAAGCAGAATGTCTTCGAGCACTAATGTTACCACCCTGTTTATCCAGCCTGTCCCACATTTCTGCGTGTGAGTTCACACTGAAGCTAAGCCCACGTTAATTTTTACTAGCATGGACACAGAGAAAACAGCTTTCCTTAACAGGTCACACTGCAGATTTGATATTTGGTGTTGTGGTAGAAGGTGCAGAAGCTTGTATGCACTGTGATCTGTGAAAGATGAATGTAGTCAGGTGTTATTGCAAAATGTGTGCAGCTGTGACATTTGATCGTTTTTCTCTTGTGTAGGGCTATTTTTTATTTTATTTAACTAGGCAAGTCAGTTAAGAACAAATTCTTATTTACAATGACAGCCTACCCCAGCCAACCCCGGCCAAACCTGGACAACGCGAGGCCAATTGTGCGCCGCTCTATGGGACTCCCAATCACGACCGGATGTGATACAGCCTGGAACTGAACCAGGGACTGTAGTGATGCCTCTTGCACTGAGATGCAGTGCCTTAGACCACTGTGACACTCGGGAGCCCCAAAGACAGAAGCAGTAGAGGTGCGTGGGTAATATCACTGAGGAAGCCAAGCCATGCCAGTAAAAAAGCCATATTACAACCTATGTTGTGATAATTGCATTGTTTGCTCTATAACCTATTCGTTCATACGCCACCGTGAAGTACAATAAGGCTGTGACGACAACAACAAGACAAGTCACACACACACACTTTTGTTTCATCACAAAACAAGAGAGCAACATCTATCCGGTGAAGTCCACAAAGCAAATAATGCATGTAACAAACAGTTATATGACCTGCAGCATGGTCAAGCAAGTTAATGTTTTAGACAGTTTACTAAACAACTACTGATTTAGAACCATGGAGTTACTGCAAGTCAGCACAAAGACAACAGGAGCACTGCCTCCACTATTCCAGCACCATTTACACTTAAACATTTAAACATCATCAAATCAACTATATATGCTAAGTTTAATACACTGAAAACAAACTTAAAGATACCAAAAACAATTTAGTCCAATCAATGTTGCCTAATATCATGTGGTTGTCCATGGTAAAGATTTCCATTTGTGTGTGCGTAAGTAAGTTTACTCACCCTATTTGTAGACAAGTAGAACACCATTGCCATCCTTCTCTCATTCATGTTGGCAAAATGGTCTGTGGAACTGTCATACAGCACGCTTTTAGTTTTTGTTGTCATAGGCTAGCAAGCATTTTATCTAGGTAGCCTAACTTCCTCTCATGTACAACAATGAACCAGCTAAGTTAGCTAGCCAGTTAACGTGAGCCTACTAGGCTAGATCTAGGCTACATATTGAACTTCAATCATCTCAGGCCAGTGGCACAATATAATGCATTCGTAAAGTATTCAGACCCCTTGATTTTTTCCACATTTTGTTACGTTACAGCCTTATTCTAAAATGAATTACATCATTTTTTCCCCTTTGGAAATGTATTAAAAATAAAAAGCTGAAATATGACATTTACATAAGTATTCAGACCCTTTACTCAGTACTTTGTTGAAGCACTTTTGGCTTTGGGTCATCATCCTGTTGGAAGGTGAACCTTTGCCCCAGTCTGAGGTCCTGAGCACTCTGGAGCAGGTTTTCATCAAAGATCTCTCTGTACTTTGCTCCGTTCATCTTTCCCTCGATCCTGACTAGTCTCCCAGTCCCTGCTGCTGAAAAACATCCCCACAGCATGATGCTGCCACTTTTACGCTTCACCGTAGGGATGGTGCTAGGTTACCTCCAGACGCGACACTTGGCATTCAGACCAAAGAGGTAAATCTTGGTTTCATCAGACCAGAGAATCTTGTTTCTCACTGTGTGAGTCTTTAGGTGCCAAACTCCAAGCGGGCTGCCATATGCCTTTCACTTAGGAGTGGCTTCCCTTTGGCCACTCTACCATAAAGGCCTGATTGGTGGAGTGCTGCAGATATTGTTGTTCTTCTGGAAGGTTCTCCCATCTCCACAGAGAAACTCTGGAGCACAGCAGGCAGTACCAGTGCATCAAGTCTGACACCAACAGGTTCCTGAACATCTTCTATCCGCAAGTCATGCGACTACGAAATAGCTAACTATATAAATAGCTAACAAAATGGCTATACGGACTCTGAGTTGACCCTTGTATTTTATTTTTACACTGTCTCGATGCAC
The DNA here is from genome assembly GCF_965601325.2 of Salmo salar. Taxonomy (NCBI): domain Eukaryota; kingdom Metazoa; phylum Chordata; class Actinopteri; order Salmoniformes; family Salmonidae; genus Salmo; species Salmo salar. Next base: position 76,172,231 of record NC_138309.1, read on the forward strand.
ACTCATAGGGCCCTACACACTCACTACATCATTTGCTCACACAAAATATGCACATACATTTATACTGACTCTACACACATGCACTCACATACAATCATCATATATGCTGCAGCTACTCCGTTTATCATATATCCTGATGCCTAGTCACCTTACCTCTGTACATATCTACCTTATTTATTGTGTGTTTATTTTGGGTGTTAAACATAGTCCCACTTAGCACAAACCAGATGGGATGGCGTTGATTTACGCCATCCCATCTGGTTTGTGCTTAGTGGGACTATCATTTGTTTTCAACAGAACAATGACCCAAACACACCTCCAGGCTGTGCAAGGGCTATTTGACCAAGAAGGAGAGTGATGGAGTGCTGCATCAGATGACCTGACCTCTACCTTTACCCGACCTCAACCCAATTGAGATGGTTTGGGATGAGTAGGACCGCAGAGTGAAGGAAAAGCAGCCAACAAGTGCTCAGCATATGTGGAAACTCCTTCAAGACTGTTGGAAAAGCATTCCTCATGAAGCTGGTTGAGAGAATGCCAAAAGTGTGGAAAGCTGTCAAGGCAAAGGGTGGCTACTTTGAAAAATATAAAATGTATTTTGATTTGTTTAACACTTTGATTCCATATGTGATATTTCATAGTTTTGATGTATTCACTATTATTCTACAATGTAGAAAATAGTAAAAATAAAAACCCTTGAGTAAGTGTGTCCAAACTTTTGACTGGTATTGTATGTCCTAAAGCACAAATACACGCAAATAATACATTATCTAATGAAATTGCTTTGGAAGGGGCACCAGTCTTTTGGATGTCCTCTCTCCCCATTCTGTTTGCACTGGCAATTGAATTTCTTACAGAAAGAAAATTCTATGCCCCATTGCTAAAAATAATTTAAGAATACTCAAAAAATCTTAGGATTTAAAATTAACATGGGGAAAAAAATGAAATTAAGGCAATATTTATTTTATTTAACCTTTATTTAACAAATGTTCTGACTTTATACAATGCACTCAGAGAGGCAATATGACAAATAAAAATAACTCACAAGCTACAACAATCCTTTAAGTGGACCACAAAAAAATAAAAAAACTTCATTTAACCTATATTTAGCTAGGCAAGTCAGTTAAGAACAAATTCTTATTTACAAAAGGCCTCCTGATGGGATGGGGGCTGGGATAAAACAAACAACAAAAAACACACATCCCGACAAGAGACAACACAACACTACATAAAGAGAGACCTAAGACAACAACATAGCAAGGCAGCAACACATGACAACACAGTATGGTAGCAACACAACATGACAACAACATGGTAGCAACACAACATGGTAGCAGCACAACATGGTAGCATCACAAAACATTGTACAAACATTATTGGTCACAGACAACAGCACAACGGGCAAGAAGGTAGAGACAACAATACATCACGCAAAGCAGCCATGGCTGTCAGTAAGAGTGTCCATGATTGAGTCTTTGAATGGAGAGATTGAGATAAAACTGTCCAGTTTGAGTGTTTGTTGCAGCTCGTTCCAGTCGCTAGCTGCAGCGAACTGAAAAGAGGAGCGACCCAGGGATGTGTGTGCTTTGGGGACCTTTAACAGAACGTGACTGTCAGAATGGGTGTTGTATGTGGAGGATGAGGGCTGCAGTAGATATCTCAGATACAGTAGGGGGGAGTGAGGCCTAAGAGGGTTTTATAAATAAGCATCAACCAGTGGGTATTGCGATGGGTATACAGAGATGACCAGTTTACAGAGGAGTATAGAGTGCAGTGATGTGTCCTATAAGGAACATTGGTGGCAAATCTTATGGCCGAATGGTAAAGAACATCAAGCCGCTCGAGAGCACCCTTACCTGCCGATCTGTAAAATACATCTCCGTAATCTAGCATGGGTAGGATGGTCATCTGAATCAGGGTTAGTTTGGCAGCTGGGGTGAAAGAGGAGTGATTACAATAGAGGAAACCAAGTCTAGAGTTAACTTTAGCCTGCAGCTTAGATATGTGCTAAGAGAAGGACAGTGTACCGTCTAGCCAAACTCCCAAGTAGTTGCATGAGGTGACTACCTCAAGCTCTAAACCCTCAGAGGCAGTAATCACACCTCCGGGGAGAGGGGCATTCTTCTTACCAAACCACATGACCTTTGTTTTGGAGGTGTTCAGAACAAGGTTAAAGGAAGATAAAGCTTGTTGGACACTAAGAAAGCTTTGTTGTAGAGCATATTTATCACAAAATCCAGGGAGGGGCCAGCTGAGTATAAGACTGTATAATCTGCATATAAATGGATGAGAGAGCTTCCTTATGCCTGAGCTATGTTGATTATGTAAATTGAAAAGACCGTGGGGCCTAGGATCGAGCCTTGGTGACAGGTAGTGGCTGAGACAGCAGATGTTCTGACTTTATACACTGCACTCTTTGAGAGAGGTAGTTAGCAAACCAGGCCAAAGACCCCTCAGAGACACCAATACTCCTTAGCCGGCCCACAAGAATGGAATGATCTACCGTATCAAAAGCTTTGGCCAAGTCAATAAAAATAGCAGTACAACATTGCTTAGAATCAAGGGCAATGGTGACATCATTGAGGACCTTTAAGGTTGCAGTGACACATCCATAACCTGAGCGGAAACCAGATTGCATACCAGAGAGAATACTATAGACATCAAGAAAGCCAGTCAGTTGATTATTGTAACAAGTTTTTCCCAAAACGTTTGATAAACAGTCCAAAATAAAAATAGGCCTAAAAGCTAAGATCAGCTTGATCTCCCATTTAACTTCTTTGGGATAGGGGGCAGTATTTTCACGGCCGGATAAAAAAACGTACCCGATTTAATCTGGTTACTACTCCTGCCCAGAAACTAGAATATGCATATAATTAGTAGATTTGGATAGAAAGCACTCTAACGTTTCTAAAACTGTTTGAATGGTGTCTGTGAGTATAACATAACTCATATGGCAGGCCAAAACCTGAGAAGATTCCATACAGGAAATGCCCTGTCTGACAATTTGTTGTCCTTCTGTTGCATCTCTATCGAAAATACAGCATCTGTGCTGTAACGTGACATTTTCTAAGGCTTCCATTGGCTCTCTAAAGCCGCCAGAAAGTGGAATGGGGTGTCTGCTGTCTCTTGGGCGAAGAACAGCAGCAGAATCTGTGAGTGGTCAGCTTGGGGACAGTGACACTGGAGATGCGCGTTCACGAGACTACTCAATGTTTTTCTTTCAGCCTTTGAATGAATACAACGTTTTTGGAGCTTATCATAGGGGTTCAATCCTTTTTGGTTCAAAATATCCTTCTTGGCCATATCCAAATAATTTTCCTCTGTTTGTCTGATATTTTCAGGACCCTGTAATTGCTGTTTAAGTCTATCTAACTCTTGTTTTATTTGCCATCACACTTGGTGTTCAACCCCCATGTCTGGCAGCAATAAGGCTGGTGATGAAGGACACGGCTATACTTAGTAAAGCTAGAAGAAAACCCCCAGACTGTTGTATGCTATGTCTTTTCTTTTGAAGACTGGCCCTTTTATTGGCAAAGAGTTTGATCACGGTCTTTTGTCTCTTTAATTTTTTAATTGGGTCAGGGTGAGTGGAATGCAGCCTTTGAGAAGATTCAAAGCACTCTCACATAGGGATAATAGGAGATCTGAAGAACAGTGACCCAAGATGGCCTTCCGTTCTTTAGCGGTAGCCCCAACTAGGCTTCTCAAGAGCTGCAGGTTTTTTTTAAAATGCAGAGACATAGCGGTTACTTTTTAGGAATGGAAGCCACCGGCCACTCCCAACGGAACAAGCCGGTTCGGAGCCTCAGGTGTTCTGGAGTATTTGATTTTAAATCCACGATTAAATAAGAAAATGGCGCTTTGGTAGCGTCCTCATAGCTCTCCATAAAGTAGGATTTCCTTCCAGGGTACATCTGCTGAGCTAGAGTGTTTATTTATAGTTTGTCTCTAGGGTTTTTGAACAAAACCATGTAATTGGCGTTCAAACTAATGGTACTAATGGTACTAATTGTACGGCTATTTTTACCTTGGTGAAACACATTCTGCACCAAGTAAAGCATGGACAGGTTTCTACCGGTATGATGAGTATATTGGGTAAAAGCTTATGCAATTTCAGGATGTTCGCTACCTGCAAATAGCATATCAACCAAAACCAACAGATTGTTTTTATGAGGAGGTAAAAGTTCACCATCAGACAGGGATGCGGGTATTCCTTCAATAAACTTGATTTTTATTTTCTTCAACAGCTCATCATACAAAGGTTGATAACATGAATAACACCACACAATATTGTCAGGTTTCTGAGATAATACATGTTCAGAATTCTCTAAAATACTTTTTACAAAACAAGTTTTTCCGCTATTGGATGGGCCTGCGATTAAGGCCGAAAATGGTAGTTGCAACCTGGGGTCAAAATCTTCTACAGCAGCCATTATATCTTATGCTTTAAGACACACGGGGCTTGTAACATAAGTCAGTGGCCAAAGGGCAAGGTAAAAGCCATCTCTTGTCATAGACTCCTGGAATATTTTAGTAAGTGGAGCATTCCTTAGATGGAAGCCCTTTTTATCTCTAACAATCTATTTGTAGGAGCTCAAAATCTCCAAGTCACTATTTCGGTTGTTTATGAACACCTCGACCAATTTTGTGACTGATTCCAAGTTTATATGCGGGTCATTTTCATAGTTTTGAGTCACGTCTTTGGTTTTCAACACCACGTGATTGTCTTTAGTCCTAAAAGAATAGCTTTTGGACCACAGGAGGACCACTCTGTGATATGGTCACCATCTTCGAGTTCACTCGTTAAACCACCCATATAGTTGCTAAGTGGGGGGTTCCAATCACCCGGTTTGCTTACATAGACCACAGAGTCTGTGTCGTGGTAAAGAACCCTCCTCTGCAATTGCGCCATGAGGTTGTATAGTTCAAGTCGACCATAGGCCGTGGTAAATGCTGCAAGAAACACATTTAAATTACCCGGGGGTAGAACCCACTTCTTGTTACGTCTCCATTGCACCAGGGCAATGTCTTGACTCAAGAATGAAAAATGTGAAATTTCGTATTGGTCCGAAAAAACAAATTCCAAAAATTCTTCGGGTCTTTAATGATCGACGTTGTTAGCATATTGCTTCTCTGGGAAAGCTTGCCCCAAAGCGAGTTTAAGTACAATATCGACAGATTTCTTTTGGTTTTGTTGACCTCTATTCTGTCAGTGTCAAGAAGTATGCCTTCTCTGTCGTGATAGTCCTGAATGTACTTGTCTTTGCTCTCTTGATCTGTGACCGATGCAGGATAGCCTGAAGCCATTTGCTTGCATCTCAAGAAGGTCTTGATGTACTCTTTAAAAAGAGTGTCTGATTTCCTGGAAAAATTCCACACGATACCCCTTCTCTAGAGCCTTAGAGAATTCAACTGTGACCCATACACCTGTCAGGGCTCTTTCTTGATCTGAATGATGACAAGGCTTTTCCTGGTTGTTGTTTTCACTGCAGGTGCGACAAAGGGGAAAGAAATGTTTTCCGTGAGGTCTCTTGTAAGGCAACACTGGCAGAAACAAACCCCTAGAAGGGTAGACAGTTGCTTTGATCAGACGAAAATAGTTTTGGGGTAAGTCAAAGTCACGGTGAATAATTTCAGGATGCCCCATAGGATAGCATGAGGAACTCATTACAGGAGGATAAAGGGATGTAAAATCTACATGTCCTATTGTCTCGTCGGGTTCTGCTACATACCGCAATATCAAAGCATTGGTACGGCCTCCATACAAGGCCTGTCGTGGTTCCAAGGGTTCTGGTGTGTCAAAGCTGGAAAGGAAAGCTCGAACATGAGGATCAGACGTTTTGAGTTCGGTCCACTCATGCTCCCACATCACATTCACTTTCAACCCGTAAGTAGCCTGTAAAGATTCCAATTTGTCTTGGAACTCTTGGTACATTTCCCCAAAAGTCTTTTGGGTTAGGACACACATGGCCTTGGGCACAAAGCAAGATTTACTACGGTGGAAGAAACAACCGTTGTACTCAAACACGGTCTCAACACCGTCAATCTGTGTGTATCCATCTACGTGATAAGGCCCAAACGCCTTCTCACCCCTATTCAAAGCATGTTGAATAAAAATGTTTTTATCCTGGGCCAAGTTCTCCAACCATTGAATGGACCCACTAGAGTATGACTTGAATTGGAGTTGGTAGTTGTCAGGCGATGGAATAGCTATAGATGCTGGAGGTAAAAAGTGTGTACGATAGGTTTTCATGCATGCCGATGCAATAGTTGTACAACTCCAGGGGTCAATGCCGGCAGCTTTGATTACCTCTTCTCTGAATCTGAGGCATCCTTCACGAAGTATAACCACATACAGTATGACTCCATCTCTTTGTGGAAATCAAAGGTGCTATGGCATACTGTCTCATACCATGTCATGAATCTCTCACGCTCTTTGGGAGACATTTGATCACACCCGTACATTTCGGGGCTGGGATAAGATCCAATATAATGTAGATTCTCCTCAGATGTGAAGAAATGAGGAAACCACCCTTTCACAGAGTTTTCAAAACCCAAGGCCTCAGGCATTTGAGCCAATCTCATGGGTAAGAAACTTAAACTGTCAATGTATCTCTGGTTGAAGGCGAGGTCTACAAAACACAAGATTTTACTACCTTGAGCTATGACACTGGGTGCAACTGTTATAGTCAGTTGCACCCAGTGTCATAGCTGTTATATCTGGAGTATTTCTCCTGTCTTATCCGGTGTCCTGTGTGAATTTAAGTATGCTCTCTCTAATTCTCTCTTTCTCTCTTTCTTTCTCTCTCTCGGAGGACCTGAGCCCTAGGACCATGCCTCAGGACTACCTGGCATGATGACTCCTTGCTGTCCCCAGTCCACCTGGCCGTGCTGCCGCTCCAGTTTCAACTGTTCTGTCAGCGGCTATGGAACCCTGACCTGTTCACCGGACGTGCTACCTGTCCCAGACCTGCTGTTTTCAACTCTCTAGAGACAGCAGGAGCGATAGAGATACTCTCAATGATCGGCTATGAAAAGCCAACTGACATTTACTCTTGAGGTGCTGACTTGTTGCACCCTCGACAACTACTGTGATTATTATTATTTGACCATGCTGGTCATTTATGAACATTTGAACATCTTGGCCATGTTCTGTTATAATCTCCACCCGGCACAGCCAGAAGAGGACTGGCCACCCCTCATAGCCTGGTTCCTCTCTAGGTTTCTTCCTAGGTTTTGGCCTTTCGAGGGAGTTTTTCCTAGCCACCATGCTTCTACACCTGCATTGCTTGCTGTTTGGGGTTTTAGGCTGGGTTTCTGTACAGCACTTTGAGATATCAGCTGATGTAAGAAGGCCTATATAAATACATTTGATTTGATTTGATTTTTTGTATCAGAGGGTTCAAAAGAAGATAGGAGTCATAGGCTCTAGAATTGTGAGCTATAAACATGAAGTTTCTGTGCTGGGGTTTTCTGAAGTGTTTTAGAAAGAGTAGTGCACAATTGGTCCCCTCTGGCGACCACTTTTCACCCTTGAAAGTAATGGAAGACACAAAAATAAGCAAATGAACCCCTGATTGCTGATTAGTCTCAAAATCATAAAACATATTTCTCTGAATGTTCATCTTCAGCCAAGGGCTGAATATAAAACTCGTGTGGCACTTCTTGAACCTCTTCAGTGTCTCTGCTTTTCAAAGGCCATTTACAGATTGGGCAATGTATGATTCCACACAAATGAGGTTTCGGGCTGTCTATTTTAAGGTTGTAATTACAATGGCATTTTGGACATTTCTTGTTAATGTCACAACTGCCTACAGATTTACATGTCTTGGGGTGCCATGTTTCAGTTTTGTGTTTTTCGTTGCAGTAGGCCGAATGACATGTGCGTTGACAATCCGCACATGGTGTTAGTTTTAAAGGTTGCATCGGACATGTTTCATCCAGACATACTGAACAGTTATAATGACAAGAGTGCCCCCCCTTTCGGGTGTAGCTTGTATGACATGATGGACACACATATGGCGCTCCTAAAAATGCTGTGATGTTGGCAATAGCATAATAATGGGCGTTTTGCACATAAAAGTACAGAATCTGAGGATGAGGTTGTGGGTTGTTCTGGAATTTCAAGAGAGCTGCATTAGCTCTACTGTTGTACAAAACCACAATCTTGATGTTCAGAAAATGTTCAAATTTGACTATGTCAGAGAAAGTCACAGCATCCTGTATACCTAGACCCACGGCATTTTGAAGCTCCCGAGCCTTTTGTAAAGCCTCTAGATCAGTACATCCAGGGTTGAGTAAATGTGCTAGGCCTATTGCAAAGCATAACTGATTCACAGGATTGTGAACGTTTATGAGATATGCCCTTTTATTGCTTATGATTTCTGATTGCATGAGACTATCAAGTTTCCTTCTCTGACCCCCTCCACCTAGGGGTCCTATCAGCTATGATGGATAAATTAGATTGAACAAGTCATTCCAGCAGGGCTATAAATTGTTCAAGATCTGCTGCACCATTGGGTAAAACAAGAGATACAGTGTTTTGCATGCTATCTCCACAAATTTCAAGCTGTTAGACATCACGAGGTTCGGCAAAATCTGTTGCCCTGTCTAACAGTTCGTTCAGAGTATCCAATATCATCACATAAAAAACTGCATAATCAAGGTTCTGATTCAGCCATGTGAAATTTGTAACGCCCTGGCCATAGAGAGGGGTTTTTGTTCTTTATTTTGGTTAGGCCAGGGTGTTACATTGGGTGGGCGTTCTATGTTCCTTTTTCTATGTTTTTGTATTTCTTTGTTTTGGGCCGTGTGTGGCTCCCAATCAGGCACAGCTGAAGCTCGTTGTTGCTGATTGAGAGTCACACGTAAGGAGCATGTTTTCCTTTGGGTTTTGTGGGTAATTGTTTCTGTTTTGAGTATTTTCCTAACAGGACTGTTTGCTGTCGTTTCTTGTTCATTTTTGTAGTGTTCTCTTGTTTTCGTATTAAATTTCAAGATGAACACTAACTCCGCTGCACCTTGGTCTCTCTCTTACGACAGCCCTAACAAAATTAAACAACTGTAGAATCCCTGTAATGCTGAATTTATTTCGGTACACAACCCGAACACTTCTATCAAGACCATCGCCCCTCTGATTTATTATTATAACAGGTTTTCATCTGTCGGCCCTGCCTCATTTATTTGATTAATTAAGTATATGAGTTCGGCTGGGATCTATGATAACAGGTTTTCATCTATCGGAATTATGGGAGATGTCGCCCCGGTCTCATTGATTTGGTTAATTAGGGATAGGAGTTCTTCTGGGATCTGCGATAACTGTTAAGGGTGTGTACTGGAGGCGAAGTCAGGTGCAGGAGAGCAGAGTGTAGTTAACAAGCGCACTTTTTATTCCGGTCCAAACGAAAGCACATAAGTACATATAACGTGCCCAAAACACGGAATATAAACAAAAGTCTTGCGCGTAACAAGAGGTGGCTTGTTGCCCTCCTACGGCCTCCTCCACGTCTCCTGATGTACTGGCCTGGGCAACAACCCAGCAGCAGGACCGCTACCTCCGCCTTTGTGCAAGGAGGAGCAGGAGGAGCACTGCCAGAGCCCTGCAAAATGACCTCCAGCAGGCCACAAATGTGCATGTGTCTGCTCAAATGGTCAGAAACAGACTCCATGAGGGTGGTATGAGGGCCCGACGTCCACAGGTGGGGGTTGTGCTTACAGCCCAACACCGTGCAGGACGTTTGGCATTTGCCAAAGAACACCAAGATTGGCAAATTCGCCACTGGCGCCCTGTGCTCTTCACAGATGAAAGCAGGTTCACACTGAGCACATGTGACAGATGTGACAGAGTCTGGAGACGCCGTGGAGAACGTTCTGCTGCCTGCAACATCCTCCAACATGACCGGTTTGGCTGTGGGTCAGTCATGGTGTGGGGTGGCATTTCTTTGGGGGGCCGCACAGCCCTCCATGTGCTCGCCAGAGGTAGCCTGACTGCCATTAGGTACCAAGATGAGATCCTCAGACCCCTTGTGAGACCATATGCTGGTGCGGTTGGCCCTGGCTTCCTCCTAATGCAAGACAATGCTAGACCTCATGTGGCTGGAGTGTGTCAGCAGTTCCTGCAAGAGGAAGGCATTGATGCTATGGACTGGCCCGCCCGTTCCCCAGACCTGAATCCAATTGAGCACATCTGGGACATCATGTCTCACTCCATCCACCAATGCCACGTTGCACCACAAACTGTCCAGGAGTTGACGTATGCTTTAGTCCAGGTCTGGGAGGAGATCCCTCAGGAGACCATCCGCCACCTCATCAGGAGCATGCCCAGGCGTTGTAGGGAGGTCATACAGGCACGTGGAGGCCACACACACTACTGAGCCTCATTTTGACTTGTTTTAAGGACATTACATCAAAGTTGGATCAGCCTGTAGTGTGGTTTTCCACTTTAATTTTGAGTGTGACTCCAAATCCAGACGTCCATGGGTTGATAAATTGGATTTCCATTGATTATTTTTGTGTGATTTTGTTGTCAGCACATTCAACTATGTAAAGAAAAAAGTATTTAATAAGATTATTTCATTCATTCAGATCTAGGATGTGTTATTTTAGTGTGCCCTTTATTTTTTTGAGCAGTGTATATATATATATATGTGTATAGTTAAATTACCTCTGCTTTTTTGACACAGGCTGTTTTTTTCTCATGGCTTTACAGATTCTGTCGGGCGTGTATCGTTGGAGTCTGAAAAAAAACAACATTATTTGACATTGTTTTAACATATTCTATCAAATAATGTATAACTAATAAAAATGTTTAACTAATAACAAATGTATACTGGGGTCATACCGTATCCATAGAGCTCCTGTTCTTGAATCCGTACGATTTCAGCCCAGTAGCCCTTCTTGGGTCGGGGTGATTCTGCGCAATGCACTTGGGCCACAGTTGTGCGGAGTTGTGAAGGACTGTGATGCGTCGTAAATGCTAGATTATGGAGCGATTGGCTTGAGGTTTCCTGGGGGTGTGTAACAACCGGTTATAGCCACGGTTCTTGGAGTGTATGGAATTCGGGAAAAAACATTCGTACAAAACGGCAGAATACTGTCTGTTTCATCTGCTCCTCCGAAGTCATTCAGAGTCCATAATGCATCACGTATCCTTGCTGGGGGGCTGTCCACTGTAAACACAAGATTGGCTTTTAAAATAGGGTACACACTTTTTTGTTTTTAAATGTATAAATATTATTATGGATTTTATTTTTGGACTTACGTCGAAAATAGCATGATGGGGTCGGGCTTCGTAAAGAAGACGCGGTCTCGGTTTGAACCTTGGATTTCTCATCTAATGTTGGATGATCCAAATCAATTATTCCCGGTAGCAACTGGGTAAAGGACGGGTATCCTATAGACGTTAAATAATATTAACATATATTTATACGAAATATATACATTTTAACTTATAGAAATACTTGCAATTGTCATAAATACATACCTGAAAAATCGATGTCTACCCGTTTTAGAATATCTGTAAAAACATATATAACACCGGTTTAATATTAGAGAGAGAGAGAGAGAGATAGTTCCCAACAGGGCATTCATTTCATAAGATCAAACAATTCCCTGAAAATACCTAACTCAACCAAAAGCGAAAATATTAATATCCTCACCTTCTAAATTCTCCATGTGTATAGGCTTGCAGAAATGCAGGAAAATAGTTTTCAGCTGGGCCACTGTGTCATGACTGAGACAAAGTATGGAATGAATTTACAGAGCGATGGGTAAGTTTAGTGTTGCGAAGAAGCTTCACGGATGGATCGCGTTGTCCAGAATATGGACCGCTGGGAGAGACAGGGAGTTCTTCCAGTGCCTCTACCATCCCAACCGGGGTCTACACTGAGCGCCCCTTCTCAACCTAAACCCGGTGGCATCAGTCTATCCATGCCTCAGGGGTACGACGGAAGTACTGCCAGCTGCCAGGGTTTCCTCCTCCAATTAGACCTTTATCTGGCCACGGTCCACCCAGTTCCATCAGACCGTGAGAAGAGTTTCGCCCTCGTCTCGTGCCTCACTGGGAGAGCCCTGGAATGGGCCAGCGCTGTGTGTGGAGGGGAAGATGCGGCGTTGGACCGTTATGTAGAGTTCACCCGCCGTTTTCGGGCAGTCTTCGACCACCCACCCAAGGGCAGAGCGCCTCTACCATCTGAGGCAGGAGACGGGAGACGAGGAGCGTCCAGGATTTTGCCCTGGAGTTCAGGACCCTGGCAGCCGGTGCGGGATGGAATCACAGGGCCCTGATCGACCATTACCGCTGCAGTCTGTGTGAGGACATCCGTCGGGAGCTGGCCTGCAGAGACACCACCCTCACCTTCGACCAGCTGGTGGATCTGCCCGTCCGTCTGGATAACTTGCTGGCTGCTCGCCAGGGGTCTGGTGGTTCTGAGTCTGGTGGTTCCATCCTCCCGCACCCCCTCTGCTATACCCATGGAGCTGGGATGGAGGGTGCACAGGGAGACCGGAGGGTGCACCATCTGTGACCGCAGAGGTCACACTGCTGGTCGGTGCCGGGTAGGTTCTTCTGGGAATCGAGGTAGCAGGCAGGGCGCTCTGGCGCCACCCCAGGTGAGTAGGCACCATTCTCATCCAGAGCCCTCTGTTGCCCATTTATTTGTTTCTGTCACTTTTCCTGATTTTTATCTCCACGTTCCCAGCATAAGGTGCTAATAGATTCAGGCGCGGCTGGGAATTTTATTGATCAAGCATTTGCTCATAGTTTAGGGATCCCCATTGTACCCGTGGATGTGCCTTTCCCCGTTCACGCCTTAGATAATTGACCATTATGGTCAGGGTTTATCAGGGAGGCCACAGCTCCTTTGAGTATGGTGACGCAGGGGAGTCACAAGGAAAAAAAATGTATTTTCCTTATTGACACTCCTGCGTATCCCGTGGTGCTGGGTCTACCTTGGTTAACTTGTCATAACCCCACTTTTTCTTGGTCACAGAGGGCTTTCACGGGGTGGTTGCGAGAGTGCTCAGGTAAGTGTGTAGGGGTTTCCGTTGGTGCTACTACGGTGGAAAGTCCAGACCAGGTCTCCAGTGTGCGCATTCCCCTGAATATGCCGATTTGGCTCTCGCCTTCTGTAAAAAGAAGGCGACTCAATTACCACACCATCGACAGGGGGATTGTGAATAAACCTCATGGTAGACGCTGCACTTCCCAGGAGTCACGTGTATCCCCTGTCGCAAGCGGAGACGGTGGCTATGGAGACATATGTCTCCGAATCCCTGCGTCAGGGGTACATTCGGTCCTCCACTTCACCCGTCTCCTTGAGTTTTTTTTTCTGAAGAAGAAGGATGGAGGTCTGCGCCTGTGCATTGATTATTGAGGTCTCAATAAAATCACGTTGGGGTACAGTTACCCACTACCTCTGATCGCCCCGGCGATTGAGTTAATGCATGGGGCGCGCTTCTTCACCAAACTGGATCTCAGGAGTGCGTACAACCTGGTGCGTATCCGAAAAGGAAACGAGTGGAAGACAGCATTTAGTACCACCTCAGGGCATTATGAGTACCTCGTCATGCTGTTTGGATTGAAGAATGCTCCATCAGTCTTCCAATCTTTTGTAGACAAGATTTTCAGGGACCTGCACGGGCAGGGTGTTGTGGTGTATATCGATGACATTCTGATATACTCCGCTACACGTGCTGAGCATGTGTCCCTGGTGCGCAGAGTGCTTGGTCGCCTGTTGGAGCATGACCTGTATGTCAAGGCTGAGAAATGCCTGTTCTTTCAACAGTCCGTCTCCTTCTTAGGGTATCGCCTATCCACGTCAGGAGTGGAGATGGAAAGTGACCGCATTGCAGCCATGCATAATTGGCCGACTCCCACGACGGTGAAGGAGGTGCAGCGATTTTTAGGGTTTGCCAATTACTACCGGAGGTTTATCCGGGGTTTTGGTCAGGTAGCTGCTCCCATTACCTCACTGCTGAAGGGGGTCAGGTGCGCTTGCAGTGGTCGGCTGGGGCGGACAGGGCTTTTAGGCAACTGAAGACTCTGTTTATCTCGGATCCTGTTTTGGCTCATCCGGATCCCTCTTTGCAATTCATAGTGGAGGTGGATGCGTCTGAGGCTGGGATAGGAGCTGTGCTCTCTCAGCGCTCGGGTACGCCACCTAAGCTCCACCCCTGTGCCTTCTTCTCTAAGAATCTCAGCCCGGCGGAGCGAAACTATGATGTGGGGGACCGGGAGCTGTTGGCTGTCGTCAAGGCTTTGAAGGCGTGGAGACATTGGCTTGATGGGTCTAAACACCCTTTTCTCATCTGGACTGACCACCGCAATCTGGAGTACATCCGGGAGGCGAGGAGACTGAAACCTCGCCAGGCAAGGTGGGCCATGTTTTTCACCCGTTTTGTGTTTACCCTCTCTTACAGACCGTTTCTCTAAGTCCTGTCATCTCCTCTCTTTGCCCGGTCTCCCTACGGCCTTACAGACTGCGGAGGCTCTGTTTACCAACGTCTTCCGGCACTACAGTGTGCCTGAGGATATAGTGTCTGATCGGGGCCCCCAGTTTACATTAAGGGTCTGGAAGGCGTTCATGGAATGTCTGGGGGTCTCGGTCAGCCTTACCTCAGGTTTTCACCCTGAGAGTAACGGGCAGGTGGAGAGAGTTAACCTCTATGGGCTAGGTGGGACGCAAGCGTCCCACCCGTGGTGCACTCCATCAACAGCAGGTGCATTTCAAGAGCGGCAAATTTGAATCCAAATAAATGTCAAAATTCAAATTTTTCAAACATACAACTATTTTACACCCTTTGAAAGATAAACATCTCCTTAATCTAACCACGTTTTACGATTTCAAAAAGGTTTTACGGCGAAAGCATAAATTTAGAGTATGTTAGGACAGTACATTTACAAGAGTTGTGTGTAATGTTTTGTCAATTCAAAGACAGGGTCACCAAAACCATAAAACCAGCTAAAATGATGCACTAACCTTTTACAATCTCCATCAGATGACACTCCTAGGACATTATGTTAGACAATGCATGCATTTTTAGTTCTATCAAGTTCATATTTATATCCAAAAACAGCGTTTTACTATGGCATTGATGTTGAGGAAATCGTTTCCCTCCAATAACCGGCAGTCAAGTCAGTACCACAAATTAAATAATTAAAATTAGAAAACATTGGTAAAATATTATATTGTCATTTAAAGAATTATAGATTTACATCTCTTGAACGCAATCAACTTGCCAGATTTAAAAATAACCTTACTGGGAAATCACACTTTGCAATAATCTGAGCACTGCGCCCAGAAAAATACGCGTTGCGATACAGACTAGACGTCATGTTGGGGAGATCTAAAATCGAAAATACTATGTAAATAATCCATTACCTTTGATTCTCTTCATCAGATGTCACTTCCAGGTATCACAGGTCCATAACGAATGTAGTTTTGTTCAAAAAAGCTCATCATTTATGTCCAAAAATCTCTGTCTTGTTAGCACATGACCTAAGCCAGCCGGACTTCTCGTCATGAACGAGGGGAAAAAATATATTTACGTTCGTTCAAACATGTCAAACGTTGTATAGCATAAATCATTAGGGCCTTTTTTAACCAGAACATGAATAATATTCAAGGTGGACGAATGCATTCTCTTTTATACCGTATTGGAACGAGGGTACCCAACATGAACTCGCGTGCCAGGTGTCTAATGGGCCATCATCGTTCCATGGCTCTTGTTCGGTCAGATCTCCCTCCAGAAGACTCAAAACACTTTGTAAAGGCTGGTGACATCTAGTGGAAGCAATAGGAAGTGCCAAAATATTCCTCAGCCCCTGTGTTTTTCAATGGCATAGGTTTAAAGGTAATACAACACATCAGGTATCCACTTCCTGTCAGAAAATGTCTCAGGGTTTTGCCTGCCAAATGAGTTCTGTTATACTCACAGACACCATTCAAACAGTTTTAGAAACTGTAGAGTGTTTTCTATCCATATATAATAAGTATATGCATATTCTAGTTACTGGGTAGGATTAGTAACCAGATTAAATCGGGTACATTTTTTTTATCCAGCCGTGCAAATACTGCCCCCTAGCCCTAACAGGTTAACCAGGATTTGGGTAGGTTTCTGAGGTCTTATTGCCAGGACCGGCCGAGGGAGTGGGCGGCGTTCGTGCCGTGGGCAGAGATGGCCCAGAACTCGCTCCGCCACTCCTCCACTAACCTCTCTCCCTTTCAGTGTGTGTTGGGGTATCAGCCAGATCTGGCCCCTTGGCATCAGAGTCAGACCGAGGCTCCTGCGGTGGATGACTGGTTCCGGCGCGCGGAGGAAACCTGGGACACCGCTCACGTCCACCTTCAGTGCGCCGTATGGCGCCAGAAAGTTGGCGCAGACCGTCACCGCAGTGAGGCCCCGGTGTTCGCACCGGGGGACAGGGTCTGGCTCTCAACCCGAAACCTGCCCCTCCGCCTGCCCTGCCGGAAGCTGGGTCCGCGGTTTGTTGGGCCGTTTAAAGTCCTGAGGAGAGTGAACGAGGTATGTTATAGGTTAAAGCTTCCCCCCATTACCGCATTAACCCCTCGTTACATGTGTATCTCATCAGGCCGTTGGTGGCTGGCCCGCTCCAGGAGGCTGAGGTGCGGCAGGTTCCTCCGCCCCCTCTGGACATTGAGGGGGCCTCGGCGTACTCCGTTCGATCCATCCTGGATTCGAGACGTCGGGCGAGGGGCCTTCAGTACCTCGTGGACTGGGAGGGGTACGGTCTGGAGGAGAGATTCTGGGTTTCAGTGGAAGATGTGTTAGATCCATCATTGTTGCGAGAGTTCCATCGTCTCCATCCAGATCGCCCTGCACCTCGTCCTCTGGGTTGTCCCCGAGGCCGGTGTCGATGTGCTGCTGGAGCCACGCGTCGGGGGGGTACTGTCACAACTTCTACCGAAGTCGATGCCCCTCCTTGTTCAGGTGGTGCTCGGCGGTCGACGTCACCGGTCTTCTAGCCATCATTGATCAATTTTTCATTTTCCATTGGTTTTGTCTTGTCTTCCTACACACCTGGTTCCAATCCCATTAATTACATGTTGTGTATTTAACCCTCTGTTTCCCCTCATGTCCTTGTCAGAGATTGTTTGTTGTTATGTGCTCGAGTATTTGTATTGGTGTGCGACGGGTTATTTTACCCATGTTATTTTATTTATGTATGTTGGTTTTGGAGTTTGTTTTATCTTAATTAATCTACTCCAGTTACACCAAGTTTGTTTCTCCTGCGCCTTACTTCCCTGCCACCTACACACACGACAATGACATTTGGACTGACCAATGTAGATATTTGTAAATACATATAAAGTTCCATATCTCAAAATTTCGATTTGAAATATTTTGGATATCAGAGCAATCTTGAGGGAATCCTATTTGAGTCCAAAAAGGATATTCATATAATAGGTAAGATATACAAAACGTCTATCCAACTGACAATCTCTTAGAAAAAAATATAAACTATTGGAACCAAGAAAAAATAAATATTGGCACAAGATGGAGGGACTGTTGGAAAATAACTAATGAAATTACAGTTAATGAAAATTGACGCTTAATCCAGTATAAACTAATGTATAATTTATTATACAAGAGACAAAATTCACAATTTCTACAGCACAATGTCATATTCTTCGTCGTCTGAAGAGGAGAAATCATCGGACCAATATGCAGCGGGTATATTGCTCATCTTCGCTTTATTGAAGATAACACACTTAAACA
Organism: Salmo salar; assembly: GCF_965601325.2. Classification (NCBI taxonomy): domain Eukaryota; kingdom Metazoa; phylum Chordata; class Actinopteri; order Salmoniformes; family Salmonidae; genus Salmo; species Salmo salar. The sequence goes on from NC_138309.1 coordinate 76,189,970, forward strand.
AAATAACGACGATAAGAGTCCAGTAAGGTGCACAGACTAAACCGGAAACAACCACCCACGAACACAAGTGAAAACAAACACACTTAAATATGGCCTCCAATCAGAGATAACAACAAACAGCTGCCTCTGATTGGAGGTCATTGACCAAACTAACATAGACATAGAAAAACTAGAAAACCACATAGAAATAGAAAACATAGAACATAAACCAAAACCCCAAAACACACTAAACAAACACCCCCTGCCACGCCCTGACCAAACTACAATAACAAACAACCCCTTTTACTGGTCAGGACATGACACACAAAGGCAAAGTCATGTGTGAAGCATAAAACTAACGGTGATTCAATAATCCATGTCTTCTGGGAACGAGTTCGAAAGTTGGCTGTCAGAAGTATTACAATGTAAATGTACTTTTAATCTCTCTGTCTGCATATTTCAAGACATGGCATCTGAGGGTGCAGTGAGATACCTGATGGGTTGGACAATACTTTTCTTGTCAATCGTCTTAAAAAACGTATACTTAAAAACTGGAAATCAACCAATCCTCCATCATTAACACAATAGAAACGTCAAATGCTTTATTATTTAAATGTTGAACGTGTGTGGGCGACGGAATAAAAATGGTGCAGTTTGAGGCCATGTGGCGGAGAGTGATGCGGGCACTGGAGATGGGGGTGTGAGCAGTTAGGTCTGGGCAGGGGTGATGTTGTGGATGTTTATGTGCGTCTGTATGCGTCTGTATGCTGTCATCTGTATGTGGATGGGGTTTTTTATAATAGGAAATGTGAATGTGAATTATTATGTAGATTATTATTAATGGACATTTTTGTAGTGGTTGATACATTTTTCTTAAGTCTGAAATTTCTAAGCGGAAATTACAATTTTCAGAAGCCTTTTTAACCTCAAATAAACTACACCTTTAAATGTCCTGCATTGCAGGAAAGTTGTCCTGCAACAGTGTGATCAAATTAAGATCCTACATCTCTACTGCAGAGCAAGAGCTGGACCTGGAGAAGTTGCCAGCTGTTGTTGACATTACTGTTGACACTTTCTGTACCAGAAGTAACATCTCATATGGTTCTTCCTGTCATAGTACCTGCCAATGGTTTAATTCAGCCTGACAGGCTTTTCCTCCAGACAAGCCTCAGGCACTAGTTGTGCCATCATCAGCTCATTGGTCAATCACTATGTCCATAACCATTTCCTTCCTGTGTCCTCAAAACCAGGGTCACACATCAGCCTGGTGTTATCCTGTCACCTTGCTTTGACCCTCGCTCCATGGCCACATTCTTCATGGTCTGTCTGGTAATATTATTTTCCCTGAATAGAAAGCTTGGGAGCCGGTGGGATTTTTCCCAGGCGGGTATTACACTAGGTTAAGAGCACAGCATAACACATGCCCTCGTTCATATCTGGTGCAGGTAAGGCTAACAGAGATTTTTTTTATGCCATTGGTCATGCAAATATATATTGTTTTTACAATGGAATAAATATTGAATTACATAAAAAAATATATATAATTAAGGAAAAAGGAAATAGCCATATTTATAACTAGTACCAGGCCCAAGTGGCATTTACAACAACGGTCCGCCTTGACTGATGTAGTGTGCCCTCTAAATCACTACGCCTGGGCAGGGAGATCTAGTATACTGACATGCAATTATCGAAGCGTCCATCAGTGCACTCTTAACTAGCACACAGCACCCGTGATATCCCCTCCATCTATTCTAAGTAATTGTGATTGATGCCGCCTTTATTACAACAGTCATTTCAGACACTATCTGGGGTTGTATAAATCTGCTCTTCTGTTTAAAAGAAGACTGTGGTGCTGTCCCAAGTTGCCTGCAGGAGAAATTAATCTCTCCAGCAGTTGTATTTGGAAGGGCCGTGACTTGATTTGCATCCACTTGTCAATGGTAATCGCTGGTTTCCCTCATCTCTGATGGCAACTTCACTGGCCACTTCATCATCGTTGAGGGGTAAACTGGGTTCAAGGAAGAGGAATTTATATATATATTTTATTTAACTAGGCAATTCAATTAACCTGTTGAGGGTAGGGGGCAGTATTTGCATGGCCGGATAAAAAACGTACCCGATTTAATCTGGTTATTACTACTGCCCAGAAACTAGAATATGCATATAATTATTGGCTTTGGATAGAAAACACCCTAAAGTTTCTAAAACTGTTTGAATGGTGTCTGTGAGTATAACAGAACTCATATAGCAGGCAAAAACCTGAGAAGATTCTGTACAGGAAGTGCCCTCTCTGACCATTCCTTGGGCTTCTTGACTCTATTTATTGAAAACTTAGGATCTTTGCTGTAATGTGACACTTCCTACGGCTCCCATAGGCTCTCAGAACCCGGGAAAAAGCTGAATGATGTCGAGGCAGCCCCTGGCTGAAAAACATTAGCGCCTTTGGTAAGTGGTCTATCAGAGGACAATGAGACTGAGGCGCGTGCACGAGGCGACCCCATGTTTTTATTTTCTCTCTCTTTGAACGTAAACACGGTTTCCCGGTCGGAATATTATCGCTTTTTTACGAGAAAAATGGCATAAAAATTGATTTTAAACAGCGGTTGACATGCTTCGAAGTACGGTAATGGAATATTTAGAATTTCTTTGTCATGAAACGCGTCGGGCGCGTCACCCTTCTTTACACTTCGGATAGTATCTTGAACGCACGAACAAAACAAAGGATATTTGAACATAACTATGGATTATTTTGAACCAAACCAACATTTGTTATTGAAGTAGAAGTCCTGGGAGTGCATTCTGACGAAGAACAGCAAAGGTAATAACATTTTTCTTATAGTAAATCTGACTTTGGTGAGGGCTAAACTTGGTGGGTGTCTAAATAGCTAGCCCTGTGATGCCGGGCTATCTACTCAGAATATTGCAAAATGTGCTTTCACCGAAAAGCTATTTTAAAATCGGACATAGCGAGTGCATAGAGGAGTTCTGTATCTATAATTCTTAAAATAATTGTTATGTTTTTTGTGAACGTTTATCGTGAGTAATTTAGTAAATTCACCGGAAGTTTGCGGTGCTAGTTCTGAACGTCACATGCTAATGTAAAAAGCTGGTTTTTGATATAAATATGAACTTGATTGAACAAAACATGCATGTATTGTATAACATAATGTCTTAGGATTGTCATCTGATGAAGATCATCAAAGGTTAGTGCTGCATTTAGCTGTGGTTTGGGTTTATGTGACATTATATGCTAGCTTGAAAAATGGGTGTCTGATTATTTCTGGCTGGGTACTCTGCTGACATAATCTAATGTTTTGCTTTCGTTGTAAAGCCTTTTTGAAATCGGACAGTGTGGTTAGATTAACGAGAGTCTTGTCTTTAAAATGGTGTAAAATAGTTTGTGTTTGAGAAATTGAAGTAATAGCATTTCTAAGGTATTTGTATTTCACGCCACGGGATTACACTGGCTGTTGCGTAGGTGGGACGATACCGACCCTAGAGAGGTTGAGAACAAATGATTGTCCCCCCATCCCCCCAATAAAAAAGATATACGTATGTATGTATGTATGTATGTATGTATGTATGTATGTATGTATGTATGTATGTATGTATGTATGTATGTATGTATGTATGTATGTATGTATGTATGTATGTATGTATGTATGTATGTACACGGCGTTGGCCCACCCACACGGCATTGGCCCACTCCAGGGCTTTCCTCGAGAGGCATGAGACGAGGGCAGACACCCTCTCACGGCCAGAAGGAGCCGGGTGGACGGTCGCCAGGTATAACTCCAACTGCAGCAGGAAACCCTGGCAGTGGGCAGCCGTCCCATCGTACTCCCTGGGGAGGGCGAGACGAATCCCACTGGAACTGGGTGCAGGGGGAGCGAGTAGTGGAGGCCCATGTTGTGCTGGTGGAGGTGCTGGAGGGACTCTCTGTCTCTCCCAGCGGTCCATTGTTTGGACGACGCGGTCCACGGCGGCGCCGAGATGGTGAAGCATCGCTGCGTGTTCCTGGATGCGCTCCTCTACCCCTATAACAGGGGCACCTGCTCTTGCTGACTCCATGTACGGTGGGGTGTTCTGTCAACGATGGGTGTAGCTGGTGCATGGAAGTCAGGCGCAGGAGATCAGAGATGAGTGGACAAAGCACTTTACTGAGGCAATTATTAGAACAGAACGCAACCGCGTCACAAAAACAAATGCCCAAAGAACAAGTGAGGCAGCACAAAGTACAACAACCAAGTACAAAGTACTGGCTGCCACAAAGCACGGGTACAAAAGAAAACCCCGGCGCAAACCAGCCGGAAGCGTGCCAACCTTGACAATAAACAATACCCCACACAGACATGGAGGGAACAGAGGGCTAAATACACATAGTATTTATGAGGAGATGTAAACCAGGTGTGCAGGAAAACAAGACAAAACAAATGGAAAATGAAAGGTGGAGCGGCGATGGCTAGAAGACCGGTGACGTCGACCGCCAAACGCCGCCCGAACAAGGAGAGGGACCGACTTCGGCGGAAGTCGTGACAAAAGGCAATGCTACCAAAGACTAATTTAGTGTATGTAAACTTCTGACCCACTGAGAATGTGATGAAAGAAATAAAAGCTGAAATAAATCACTCTCTACTATTATTCTGACATTTCACATTCTTAAAATAAAGTGCTGATCCTAATTGACCTAAAACATTTTTACTTGGATTAAATGTCAGGAATTTTGAAAAACTGAGTTTAAATGTATTTGTCTAAGGTGTATGTAAACTTCCGACTTCAACTGTATTTATAACTTAGCAGAAATGTCCAGATTGTCACGTCCTGACCATAGAACGCTTTTATTTTCTATGGTAGGTCAGGGCGTGACAGGGGGTTTTGTCTAGTTTATTTATGTCTATGTTGGTTCTAGTTTATTTTTTCTATGTTGGGGGTTTGTCTAGTTTATGTATTTCTATGTGGGGTTCTAGTTTCTGTATTTCTATGTTGTTGTTTTTTGGGATGATCTCCAATTAGAGGCAGCTGGTCATCGTTGTCTCTAATTGGGGATCATATTTAAGTTGTTGTTTTTCCCACTAGGTTTGGTGGTAGATTATTTTGAGGTAGTGTATGTTTCACCTCTTTGTCACAGTTTGTTATTTTGTTTAGTAGTTTATTTGTATGTCTTGCATAGTTTCACAGTTATAATAAAATGTGGAACGATACACACGCTGCGCCTTGGTCCCATTCTTCAGACAGCCGTGACACAGATCAACTAGCCCATGCCAGCAAACTTTTTTTACCTCTTAGTTCAAATAAGACATGAATAGGCGTCAAAATGTATTGAATTGCAATAAAATTTGCTTTAAAACTGAAACATTGTCTTTACACCCTTGACAAAATGTGTAGAATTGCAGGAAATAAGCTTTAAACCTGCACCAACAAGAGAAGTGTGAACTGTTTGTGTCATGAACAGGAGAGATAATGTTCTGGCCATATGTGCTGTATCATCCTTATCGTTTGGACTAGTCAATTATTTAAAGTTTCTATAATAGTTTTAATATATAGTATATATATATACGTGTGTGTGTGTGTGTGTGTGTGTGTGTGTGTGTGTGTGTGTGTGTGTGTGTGTGTGTGTGTGTGTGTGTGTGTGTGTGTGTGTGTGTGCGATTGAACAATGTTTAATCATAGTTCAATTTTAGCTGGGAACTGAATGGAAATGTTGCTTCTGTTAATTAAACATTAACATCAATTAATTAAAGTGACTCTGATGAAGCAACATATTTTGTCCAACTGTAATCTGTATTGATATGATAGAACATCTTAACCTTGACAGGTCAATATCATGAGATACCATTGTAGTAGGTGATACATGCATATTAACTCTTATGGGTACCTGGGACAGTAGCGTCCCACCTGGCCAACATCCAGTGAAATTGCAGAGCGCAAAATTCAAAAATGCTCAATTCAAATATTTAACTTTCTTGAAAATATGTGTTATACATCAAAATAAAGCTTAACTTCTTGTTAATCCAGCTGCCGTGTCAGATTTCAAAAAGGCCTTACGGCAAAAGCAAACCATGCGATTATCTGAGGCCAGAGCCCCGCAAACAAAAGCATGAAAATCATATTTCAACCAGGCAGGTGCGACACAAAAGTCAGAAATGGCGATATAAAAATGCCTTACCTTTGATGATCTTCATATGGCTGCACTCACAAGACTCCCAGTTACACAATAAATGTTCGTTTTGTTTGATAAAGTCCCTCTTTATATCTAAAAACCTCCGTTTTGTTGCCGCGTTTTGTTCAGTAATCCAATGGCTCAAAGGCAGTCACAACAGGCAGATGAAAAATCCAAGTAGTGTCCGTAAAGTACGTAGAAACTTGTTAAACGATGTTTATAATCAATCCTCGGGTTGTTTTTAGCCTAAATAATTGATCATATTTCAACCGGACAATAGCGTCGTCAATATAAAAGAAAAACAAGAAAGGCGCACTCTCGGTCGCGCGCAGAAAACAGGTCTGGCGACTTCCCAGGGTCCACTCACTCAAAGTGGTCTTACTCCCACATTTTTCAGAATACAAGCCTGAAACAATTTCTAAAGACTGTTGACATCTAGTGGAAGCCATAGGAAGTGCAATTTGAGTCCTAAGTCAATGGATACTGTAATGGCATTCAATAGAAAACTACAAACAAAAAAAATCCCACTTCCTGGATGGATTTTGTCTCAGATTTTCACCTGCAATGTCAGTTCCGTTATACTCACAGACATTATTTTAACAGTTTTGGAAACTTTAGAGTGTTTTCTATCCGAATCTACCAATTATATGCATATCCTAGCTTCTGGGCCTGAGTAGCAGGCAGTTTACTTTGGGCACGCTTTTCATCCGGAGGTGAAAATAGTGCCCCCTACCCTAGTGAGGTTACTAAGAGGGAAAGCGCTGCCTGGCCGCTCTATCATCTTTGACAACCAAGCGAGAGCATCGGTAGCTCCCGCATCAGTCTCCTTCAAACAGACACATACATGAACAGTGTCAGCTCTTCACCTAGCTGCCGTACTGTAGTTTCTGAGAGAACGAGTTATTTGTATCTACTGTATGCGTTGCAAAGCTGTTTCAGGACAGATTTTTCTATAATTCGAAAGGGTAACTCTTCATTTAAGGGATCCTTATTACAGTTTATTACATATGTAATCACATTAACAAGTATTGTACAATTGTAATAATGCATAGTTACACTGTAATAACATGTATCTGATTGTAACTGCAGTCTGTAATTACAGAGGTGTAACAATGAACGCTTGTTACCATGCTTGTTTCAAATGTTGAAGTTTCCGATGGCACAGTATGGTTGGTTTGCTTTCAGAAAGTATTCATACCCCTTGACTTATTGCACATTTTTTGTGTTACAGCCTGAATTTAAAATGGATTAAATAGATTTTTCCCTCACCCATCTACATACAGTCCCCCATAATGAGAAATTGAAAACAAAATGTGACTTTTTTGCTAATGTATTGAAAATTCATTACAGGAATATCTCATTAACATACAGTAAGTATTCATGCTGAGTAAACACTTTGTAGAAGCACCTTCGGCAGCAATTGCAGCTGTGAGTCTTTCTAGGTGACATTTGCCCATTATTCCTCAAAAACATTTCTGGCAAATTCATTGTTGATGATTACTAGACAAACATTTTCAGGTCTTGCCATAGATTTTCAAGTAAATTTAAGTAAAAACTGTTACGCCAACATTCTGTCTTCTTGGTAAACAACTCCAGTGTAGATTTAGCCTTGTGTTTTAGGTTATTGTCCTGCTGAAAGGTGAATTCATCTCCCAGTGTCTGGTGGAAATTAGACTGAACCAGGTTTTCCTCTAGGATTTTATCTGTGCTTAGCTCCATTCTGTTTCTGTCTTATACCGAAAACTCCCCAGCCCTTAACGATTACAAGCATACCAATAACATGACGCAGCCATAGCTATGCTTGAAAATAGGGAGTGGTAATCAAAACAATGTGTTGTATTGGATTTGCCCCAAACATAACTTTTTGTCCTGAATACAAAGTGTTAATTGGAGGATTGGGTGCAGCACTCCAAGGACACCTGGAGGGCTGTCGAGGAATCCCTGAAACAAGCAGGAGGACGACAGAAGAGGAGCGCTGAACGCCACCGCAGTGAGGCCCCCATATTCGCACCAGGAGACAGGGTCTGGCTCTCGACCCGAAACCTGCCCCTCCGCTTGCCCTGCCGGAAGCTGGGTCCGCAGCGTGTTTGGCTCTTCAAAGTCCTGAGGAGAATAAACGAGGTGTGTTATAGATTAAAACTCCCTTCTTATTATCGTATTAACCTCTCGTTTCATGTGTCTCTCCTCAGGCCGGTGGTAGCTGGTCCCCTACAAGACGGGGAGGTGCCGGAGGTCCCTCCGCCCCCTCTAGACATCGAGGAGTCCCCGGCGTATACAGTACGCACCATTCTGGACTCAAGACGCCTGCAGTACCTCGTGGACTGGGAGGGGTACGGTCCGGAGGAGAGGTGCTGGGTGCCGGTGGGGGACATACTGGATCCATCACTGTTAGAGGATTTCCATCGCCTCCATCCGGATCGCCCTGCGCCTCGTCCTCCGGGTCGACCCCGAGGCTGGTGTTGGCGCGCTGCGGGAGCCGCGCGTCGGGTGGGGGGTGACTGTCACGACTACTGCCGAGGGTGGTTCCTCTCCCTGTTCGGGTGGCGCTCGGCGGTCATCGTCACCGGCCTACTAGCTGCCATCGATCCCCTTTTCATTTTTCTGTTAGTCATGTCTTTATTAGTTGCACCTGTGTTCTATTAGGTAATTAGTGGTGTTATTTAAGCCCGCCTTTCCACCTGTTCTGTGTGTGGGCTTGTTACGTGTTTTCACTGTGTTTGTGTAGTGGATCGTGTTATTGGACTTTGGGTTTTGTTTCGCCCTTTTGTGTTTGGGCATATTTTCTCTTTTTTGGTACTTATTAAATATATTGTACCAAACATTTTCTGCCTCCTGCGCCTGACTCCACACCCACGATGTCCAAGTGTTACACAATTAGATTAGTATTGTGGAGTAACTACAATGATGTTGGTCCATCGTCCCTTTTCTCCAAGAACAGCTATTAAACTCTGTAACTGGTTTAAAGTCACAATTTTAAAGGCCTCATGGTGAATTTCCTGAGTGGTTTCTTCCCTCTCCGGCAACGGAGTTAAGAAGGACGCCTGTATCTTTGTAGTGACTGGGTGTATTGATATACCATCCAAAGTGTAATTAATAATGTCACCATGCTTAATAACTACCCATCTACCAATATGTGTCGTTCTTTGTGAGGCTCCCTGGTCTTACAGAGATAAGGTACAGAGATGAGGTAGTCATACATATTTTTTTATTATTGCCATGCAACGCATTATGTGAGTTGTTAAGCACATTTTTACTCCTGAACTTATTTAGGATTCCAATAACAAAAGGGGTTGAAATCCAGCTTTTAATTTATTTGTAAAAAATTTGAACAAAATAATTCCACTTTGACATTATGGGGTAATCCCCCCAAAAATGATCGCTATTGAATCCATTTAACATTTAGGCTGTAACAACAAAATGTGGAAAAAGTCAAGGGGTGTGAATACTTTCTTTAGACACTGTATATCTCAACACACCATATATCAGCTTACACATTTCAGCCTGCACTAACCTTGTGATAAGTGTTAGCCAATTTAAAACCGGCCACCTCACTGACACAACTATGCAATAAATGGCTCTGCAGTCTGATGCCCAGGCCCAATGGCAAGAACAAGTTCACAAACAGTTCACATCAGAAAAATACTAAATTGTTACACTGAAAAAAAATCTAAAGCGCAACATGTAACGTGTTGGTCCCATGTTTCATGAGCTAAAATAAAATATCCTACAAATTGTACATTCGCACAAAAAGCTTATTTCAGCCTCACAACCGCAGACCATGTGTAACCAGGACCTCCACATCCAGCTTCTTCACCTGCGGGATCGTCTGAGACCAGCCACCCGGACAGCTGATGAAACTGTGGGTTTGCACAATCAAAGAATTTCTGCACAGACTGTCAGAAACCATCTCTGCAAAGCTCATCTGCGTGCTTCTCGTTCTCACCAGGGTCTTGACCTGACTGCAGTCCGGCGTTGTAACCGACTTCAGTGGGCAAACGTTAACTTTCGATGGTCACTGGCAGGCTCTTGACGGATGAATCCTGGTTTCAACTGTACCGGGCAGATGACAGACAGTGAGTATGGCGTCGTGTGGGAAAACAGTTTGCTGATGTCAACGTTGTGAACAGAGTGCCCCATGGTGGCGGTGGGGTTATGGTATGGGCAGGCATAAGCTATGGACAACGAACACAATTGCATTTTATTGATGGAAATTTTAATGAACAGAGCCACCGTGACGAGATCCTGAGGCCCATTTTCATACCATTCATCCACTGCCATCACTTCATGTTTCAGCATAATAATACACAGCCCCATGTCGCAAGGATCTGCACACAATTCCTGGAAGCTGAAAATTCAGTTCTTCCATGGCCTGCATACTCACCAGACATGTCACCCATTGAGCAGGTTTGGGACACTCTGGATCGACGTGTACGACAGCGTGTTCCAGTTCCTGCCAATATCCAGAAACTTCGCACAGCCATTGAAGAGGAGTGGAACAACATTCCACAGGCCACAATCAACATCCTGATCAACTCTATGCGAAGGAGATGTGTGGCGCTGCATGAGGCAAATGGTGGTCACATCAGATACTGACTGGTTTTCTGATCCATGCCTCTACCTTTTATTTTAATGTATCTGTGACCAAAACAAATTTTATAGGTCACATACACATATTTTGCAGTTGTTATTGCGGATGTAGGGAAATGCTTGTGATCCTAGCTCCAACAGTGAGCTCCAACATTGCAGTAGTATCTAAACAATTTACAACAATACACAAAAATCGAAAAGTTAAAGAACGGATTAAGAAATGTATAAATATTAGGACAAGCAATGTCGGAGTGGCACTGGCTAAAATACAGTAGTAGAGAATACATTATATTCATATGAAATGAGTAAAGCAGTATGTAAACATTATTAAAGTGCATATCTGTATTCCAAGTCATGTGAAATACATAGATTAGGGCCTAATGAATTTACAGCGCATTCGGAAAGTATTCAGAGCACTTTACTTTTTCCACATTTTGTTGAAGCACCTTTGGCAGTGATTTCAGACTTGAGTCTTGGGTATGATGCTACAAGCTTGCTACACCTGTATTTGGGGAGTTTCTATCATTCTTCCTTGCAGATCCTCTCAAGCTCTGTCAGGTTGGATGAGGAGTGTCGCTGCACAGCTATTTTCAGGTCTCTCCAGAGATGTTTGATGGGGTTCAAGTCGGGCTCTGGCTGGGCCACTCAAGGACATTCAGAGACTTGTCCCAAAGCCATTCCTGCGTTGTCTTGGCTGTGCTCTTAGGGTCCTGTTGGAAGGTGAACCTTTGCCCCAGTCTGAGGTCCTGAGCTCTGTCAGAGTGACCATTGGGTTCTTGGTGACCTCCCTGCCCAAGGACCTTCTCCCCTGATTGCTCAGTTTGGCCGGGTGGCCAGCTCTAGGAAGAGCGTTGGTTGTTCCAAACTTCTTCCATTTAAGAATGATTAAGGCCACTGTGTTCTTGGGGACTTTCAATGCTGCAGAAATGTTTTGGTACTCTTCCTGTGCCTCGACACAATCCTATCTCGGGGCTCTACGGACAATTCCTTCAACGTCATGGCTTGGCTTTTGCTCTGACATCCACTGTCAACTGTGGGACCTTATATAGATAGGTGTGTGGCTTTCCAAATCATGTCCAATCAATTTAATTTACAACAGATGGACTCCAATCAAGTTGTAGAAACATCTCAAGGATGATCAATGGAAACAGGATGCACCTAAGCTCAATTTCGAATCTCATATCTTCAATTGATTGATTTCCTTATATGAAGTACAACTCAGTAAAATATTTGAAATTGTTATATATCACGTTTATGTTTTTGTTCAGTGTAAATGACAACTTTTGTGTAAAAACTGACACACGCACATTTTAGGTTATATTATGTACATACGCACGGGTTTATAAATGTGTCACACCCTGATCGGTTTCACCTGTCTTTGTGGTTGTCTCCACCCCCCTCCAGGTGTCACCGATCTTCCCCATTATCCCCTGAGCATTTATACCTGTGTTCTCGGTTTGTCTGTTGCCAGTTCATCTGGTCAGGTCTTACCAGCGTGCTTTGCCGTTTCTCAAGTGTTTGTTCCTAGCATTTCCCGGTTCTGACCATTCTGCCTGCCCTGACCTCGAGCCTGCCTGCCATCCTGTACCTGCCTGACTCTGACCTGATTACGAACCTCAACCTGCCCTTTGCCCCGTGTTACAATAAATTGAGAACTGTACTATCCACCTCCTGTGTCTGCATCTGGGTCATATCATAGTCGCGATAGTACGAACTGGCCATGACTGACCCAGTAGACTCAAACCAGCTCCACAATGCTGTCTCCCATCAAGGAGCCAACATTAGAAGACACAAGGAGTTACTGCAATACCTTATGGAGGAACTCCAACCCTGGCAGAATGCCATGACTACGCGTTCGATACATTGCTGGAGCAATTCCACGGATTCCCTACAAGGCAGAAAGCCATAACAGTAATTCCCCAGACTCTCAGCAACTTTGCCACCAGCGACCCAGTGTCCCGAGAACCCCGCTTACCTCCTCCAGAACACTACGCTTGAGATTCTGGAACCTGCCGGGCCAGTTTGTACTATCACGACTCAGGATATGACCCAGATGCAGACACAGGAGGCAGATAGTACAGTTCTCAATAATTGATTATAACACGGGGCAGAGGGCAGGTCGAGGACAGGCAGAGGTTTGTAATCGTGATAGATAATGGGGAAGATGGGCGACACCTGGGAGGGGGGTGGAGACAAGCACAAAGACAGGTGAAACCGATCAGAATGTGACAAAATGAGGCCCCAGGAGTTGAAAGGAAGACAATTCTCTGATCCTCCCTCCGAGACGATTGTTATTCACTGATACAACATTTCAACTGAATTAAAATGTTGCTTGAATACAACAACTCTTCCTATTAGAGGGCTGTTTTATTTTTTTATTTTTATTTCACCTTTATTTAACCAGGTAGGCTAGTTGAGAACAAGTTCTCATTTACAACTGTGACCTGGCCAAGATAAAGCAAAGCAGTTCGACACATACAACAACAGAGTTACTGTCACGGTTGTCGTCGGGAAAGGAGGACCAAAACGCAGCAGGAATGTGGATGCTCATCTTGATATTTATTGAAACCAAGAAAATAACAAACGACGAAGAACTCACAAACAACCAAACAGTCTTGTAAGGCTCACACACGCAAAACAAGAGACAATCTCCCACAAACACTAAACCAAACACATACCCATATATAGGACTCTCAATCAGAGGCAACGAGAAAGCACCTGCCTCCAATTGAGAGTCCAACCCCCCATTAACCTAAACATAGAGATACAACTAACTAGACTAAACATAGAAATACATAAACAAGGAACAGTGCCCAAAAACCCCGGAATACATAAATCAAATACCCCTCTACCAAAAACACCACCCCGAACCAAATAAAACAAATACCATCTGCCACGTCCTGACCAAACTACAATAACAAATAACCCTTATACTGGTCAGGACGTGACAGTTACACATGGAATAAACAAACATACAGTCAATAATACAGTAGAAAGAAGTCTATAGACAGTGTGTGCAAATGAGGTAGGATAAGGGAGGTAAGGCAATAAATAGGCCATGGCGACGAAGTAATTAAACACTGGAATGGTAGATGTGCAGAAGATGAATGTGCAAGTAGAGATACCGGGGTGCAAAGGAGCAAGAAATAAATAAATACAGTATGGGGATGAGGTAGTTGGATGGGCTATTTACAGATGGGCTATGTACAGGTGCAGTGATCTGTGAGCTGCTCTGACAGCTGGTGCTTAAAGCTAGTGAGGGAGATATGAGTCTCCAGTTTCAGTGATTTTTGCAGTTCGTTCCAGTCATTGGCGGCAGAGAACTGGAAGGAAAGGCGGCCAAAGGAAGAATTGGCTTTGGGGGTGACCAGTGAGATAGATATACCTTGTGGAGTGTGTGCTACAGGTGGGTGCTGCGATGGTGACCAGTGAGCTGAGATAAGGCGGGGCTTTACCTAGCAGTCTGACAGCAGGCTGTCAGGAACAATCGCCCCGGAGTCTGGTATCAAACATTTATACAGATATTCTCCATCCCAAAAGGGACTAAAAATCCTACACGAGATGGGAGAGTTTGACAATGTTGTGCTGAAGGCACCATCTGTGACTCAACAAAGAGATTAATCTGCGTGGGCAGGCTGACAGTGTTCTTTCTTTCGTCTGTAATTCTAATTCAATTTTCCAGTGTTTGAAAGCTTGGTTGAGCTCGCAAAAAACAAAACGCAGATGCTACAGTACATTGCCTTGTTTGAGATTATGGGGTCAGTCAATATATGGTCAACAGATTATCGATTTAATCTGATCTCTATGTTTAAACATACTCAGTATTATAAATATAGTATACATGCACCATTGGCCTTACCTATTATGACGTGTGCATGGACAATTGGCTCGATTTTATGGAAAAATGTAATGATATAAAAGTCTAACCCTTTTCCCTATTGTTTCACAGAAATCTTTTAAAGCATAGCTGTGGTGACACTAGCGACAGAGGGGGAAATTACTTTCTTGGCCTGCTTTTAAATGCGTCACAGTCGAAGTAGCTCCGTCACAGTGAAATTCACAGGGAAGGATTGCAAGTGGCCGGAAAACCATCAACCTTTGATTCCGATCAGAGGAGGAGGAAATAAGAACCGAAAAATAAGAGCGAGGGACGGAAGCTTATCATAAACATGTTCTCTGTAAATGACCCTTGGTTGGAGAACTCACGTGTGAATAACGATGTGTACAGTAGCCGCATGACACAGTTTCTTAAGTCCCAGGCAATTAGATTACCATTGACCTTTGTCATAACCACTTGTGTGTCCATCCCTTATTCTCAGTTCTCAAAGAGTGGAGGAAGACTTAACGGCAAAACCTGAGTGAGAGCCAACCCATACTGCTACATTAAACCCGACCTTGGTCAAATATGGCAGATACTTTCAAATGCAGTGCCCTCCGTAATTATTATGTTCATCAGAATCATCAGACAGAATGCGTCTCCTTCCTGAGCGGTATGACGGCTGTGTGGTCCCATAGTGTTTATACTTGCATACTATTGTTTGTACAGATGAATGTGGTACCTTCAGGCATTTGGAAATTGCTTCCAAGGATGAACCAGACTTGTCTTGGCTGATTTCTTTTGATTTCCCCATGATGTCAAGCAAAGAGGCACTATGTTTGAAGGCAGGCCTTGAAATGCATCCACAGGTAAACCTCCAATTGACTCAAATGATGTCAATTAGCCTATCAGAAGCTCAAAAGCCATGACATCATTTTCTGGAATTTTCCAAGCTGTTTAATGGCACAGTCAACTTAGTGTATGTAAACTTCTGACCCACTGGAATTGTGATAAAGTAAATAATAAGTGAAATAATCTGTCTGTAAACAATTGTTGGAAAAATGACTTGTGTCATGCACAAAGTAGATGTCCTAACCGACTTGCTAAAGCTATAGTTTGTCAGTTATGTTGCTGCTCTACTGACAATCTCAGTGCGTCCTTGCTGGGCTGACACAATCAATCTACAGCCAGAGAATACGAACAACAAACACACTGGTTCACCGTTTCACCGGAGCAAACAGTACACCATAATGTTCTGATTAATGGCCAAGTATACCTCGCTCCCTATTCCACTGAACCGCTTAGGAGTAACAAACACAAGTCCAACATTTATCGGAAACTGTTAAACTACCCTCCTGCTCTCTGGGGATGTACAACTCAACCCTGAGCCTAACATCACCGAGCCAGCGATACTCACCGGAGTGGAAAGCTGTGGATGGCCTCGTCCACTGATCGTCGCCGCTGCGGAAGTGGGTCAGTGCTATGACCCCATGGTTTCTCTCGAGTCAACCGGCTCCAATATGGAATTTGACTCTCCAAACATATCCAAGTCGCTATACGCGATCCCTGACTCTGCTTCTGGCACGAAAGCTGTTTTAATTAGTGCCCCGCATCCAGTGCAGGCGGAAGGGATAGTCAATTGCACTACCGAACTGCGCCTAATCAAAACGGCCTAAACCAAGCCGTCAGAAAACAGAGAAAATGTAACTTTTCAATGTGTCAATCACTCTCTGTAACGGTCGTCGTATGGAGTAGACCAAGGCGCAGCGGGTTGAGTGCTCATATTTAACTTCTATTGAACACATAAAGAAAACAAGAAAACGAACGAACGACAAACAGTCTTGCAGGCTAAACACAGCAATGCAAAAACAACTTCCCACACTTCCCATTACAAACACACCCCTATACATAGGACCTTCAATCAGAGGCAACGAGGAACAGCTGCCTCCAATTGAAGGCCAATCCCAATTAACTAAACATAGAACTAAACACCCTAGATCTAACAGAAATACACTAACCTAGAACATAACCCATAAACCCCGGAACACTCTAAACAAACACCCCTCTACATAACACATATCCCAACAAACCCCGAACCACATAAAACAAACACCCCCTGCCACGTCCTGACCAAACTACAATAACAAATAACCCCTTTTCTGGTCAGGACGTGACAGTACCCCGCCAAAGGTGCAGACCCCGGATGCACCTCACAAAAACGAACCACAAAAATAAACCCCCCAAACTAAAGGGAGGGAAGGGAGGGTGGCTACCGTCACCGACGGTTCCCGTGCTACACCCCCCTCCCCAATCCTCCTACTGTGGAGGTGGCTCAGGCTCTGACCTTAATCCCCCACCTAACCAGTCCACCCCCGCTGAATACCTCGGGCTGAAGCGCGTCGCTGTAGACCTCGGGCTGTAGGGTGACTCTGGGAGCTCCGGACTGTAGGGCGACTCTGGGAGCTCCGGACTGTAGGGCGACTCTGGGAGCTCCGGACTGTAGGGCGACTCTGGGAGCTCCGGACTGTAGGGCGACTCTGGGAGCTCCGGACTGTAGGGCGACTCTTGGAGCTCCGGACTGTAGGGCGTCTCTCTCGGTTCCGGACTGTGGGCCGTCTCTTTCGGTTCCGGACTGTGGGCCGTCTCTCTCGGTTCCGGACTGTGGGCCGTCTCTCTACGGGGCACTGTCGCCGGAAGCTCTGGACTGGGCACTGTTGCCGGACACTCTGGACGAGGCACTGTTGCCGGACACTCTGGACGAGGCACTGTTGCCGGACACTCTGGCGAGGCACTGTTGCCGGACACTCTGGACGAGGCACTGTTGCCCGACACTCTGGACGAGGCACTGTTGCCCGACACTCTGGACGAGGCACTGTTGCCCGACACTCTGGACGAGGCACTGTTGCCCGACACTCTGGACGAGGCACTGTTGCCCGACACTCTGGACGAGGCACTGTTGCCCGACACTCTGGAAGAGGCACTGTTGCCCGACACTCTGGACGAGGCACTATTGCCCGACACTCTGGAAGAGGCACTGTTGCCCGACACTCTGGAAGAGGCACTGTTGCCGGACACTCTGGACGAGGCACTTTTGCCGGACACTCTGGACGAGGCACTGTTGCCCGACACTCTGGACGAGGCACTGTTGCCCGACACTCTGGACGAGGCACTGTTGCCCGACACTCTGGACGAGACACTGTTGCCCGACACTCTGGACGAGGCACTGTTGCCCGACACTCTGGACGAGGCACTGTTGTCGGAAGGCCTGATGTGTGGGGCTGGCTTAGGATGCGCCAGACTAAGGACATGCACCACAGGGCTAGTATGAGGAGCAGGAGCAGGACGAGCTGGACAGGGCTGACGCACTGGAGGCCTGGTGCGTGGGGCTGGTACTGGAGGTACCAGACTGGAGACACGCACCCCAAGGCTAGTGCGAGGAGCAGGAACAGGACGAGTTGGACTGGGCTGACGCACTGGAGGCCTGGTGCGTGGGGCTGGTACTGGAGGTACCAGACTGGAGACACGCACCCCAAGGCTAGTGCGAGGAGCAGGAACAGGACGAGTTGGACTGGGCTGACGCACTGGAGGCCTGGTGCGTGGGACTGGTACTGGAGGTACCAGACTGGAGACACGCACCTCAAGGCTAGTGCGAGGAGCAGGAACTGGATACACTGGGCCCTGAATCATTACTGGAGGTCTGGAGCACACAACCCCTATGGGCTGAGTGCTCACTCGAGCATGGCACTTGCGAGGGGCTGGAATCACTCTCACCGGACTGTTCGTGCGCATGGGCGAGATTGTTCGCACTTCCGCATAGCACGGTGCTCTTCTGATCCTCTGCTCCCCATAATAAGCACAGGGAGTTTTCTTAGGGCTCACCCTTGGCCCAGCCAAACTACCCGTGTGCACCCCCAAAAAAATGTCTTGGGGGTGCCTCTCGTGCTTCCCAATCGGCGTGTATAGAGCCTCATACTGGCACCGCTCCGCCTTGGCTGCCTTTATCTCCTCCGGTGGGCGACGATATTCGCCAGCCTGGTGCCATGGTCCAGCCCCGTCCAGGATCTCCTCCCATGTCCAAGTTTCCAGATAGTCCACATAATTCCTCTGTTGCTCCTTACTCCACTGCTTGGTCCATTTGTGGTGGGAAGTTCTGTAACGGTCGTCGTATGGAGTAGACCAAGGCGCAGTGGGTTGAGTGCTCATATTTAACTTTTATTGAACACATAAAGAAAACAAGAAAATGAACGAACGACAAACAGTCTTGCAGGCTAAACACAGCAATGCAAAAACAACTTCCCACACTTCCCATTACAAACACACCACCATACATAGGACCTTCAATCAGAGGCAACGAGGAACAGCTGCCTCCAATTGAAGGCCAATCCCAATTAACTAAACATAGAACTAAACACCCTAGATCTAACATAGAAATACACTAACCTAGAACATAACCCATAAACCCCGGAACACTCTAAACAAACACCCCTCTACATGACACATATCCCAACAAACCCCGAACCACATAAAACACGCGAACTAGGTCTACTGAACTAGGTCTACTGACCTAGTTCAGTAGTTTGAGAGGAAGAGCACGAAGATGAGAAGGAGGACTGTCACGAGATGGATTGGTAGATAAGTGGATGTCAGGGCTGGTGTGATCAGACGCACTTGCAGCGAGTTAGCTAAACAGACAGGTAGCTGGGGATTGGCTGTCATTTCCTTTAAAAGCCCTGTGTTTTGTAGTGTTTAGTGGAGAAAGTTTCTCTGTGGGTAGTGGGATTGGGCCCCATGCAAGTGGTCATGTATTGGGTGTTTACACTCTGGGATGAGAAGTCTTACTGGTGAATTCGAGTGAGGAAGTGGGTGGCTGTGCTGATGACAAACTGGGGCTGTGGAGCTGAATGTTGATCCGAGAGCAGAAGACCGAGCGAGGGATTGGTACAGCGCACATCTAGGAGCTTTAGCTCTGCCAAGTACGGGATGTGATTCTTCCTGTGTTTCCCTTACACTATTCTTCCTCTCTGGGCCGTTTTGCCACACCACTAAAAGCCACTATTGTCGCATGTTTCCTTTCCACCTGTCTTCCTCTCGTTTAGCAGTGGAGGTGGGGCCATCGGTGACCTCGCCAAGAAGAGTCTGACTGGTTGCGTTCTGGGATGGCGAGCGGCTCTGGACATCGCCATACAGAGATGTTTATTTTATTTGTGGGGATATGGTATTCGTCAAGCCCTAGAAACCGAGAACCTATCCCCACACCCTTTCTATACATTGTTTTTCCCCTCCCTATGTTGTCCCATAGCAGTAGAGGGTTTGGTAGAGCAGGGCTAAGGGTGGGTCCTACATTGTGTGCAGCACCAGAGTGAGAATGTAGTACCTTTCACCATATTGTTAGCAGCGCCATATCAGAATACTTCAGTGTGCAGTGTCACTTTTGCATGCCGGATATTTACCTGAGGGAGTCAGGGGGAAGGTAACCTACCTGAGGGGAGGCTCTATTGTGTCGAGGAAATTGTGCAGTGTATTGTGGGGAAACGGGGTCTGATCCATGTTAACTCATGAATTTAAAATAACTTACCTTGAGCATATTAACCTGTCCTGGTTGTCTATCTTGGTTGTGTGCTGGAGAACATTGCATCCTGTTGAGTGGAGTAAAAAGGGGTTCACACAAAACTGGCAGGACTGGGGGTAAGCTTGGCACTGCTATCATTTTAATAAAAGCAATGTTTCATTGCCCATGAAGCTATTTATCATTTGACCTCACAATAAGCCATTTGAGTAATTTACATAACTTGGCTCACTATGAAGAGGCAGCCACGGTGATGGACAGCAAATGGGTGCTGAAAGTAGGCTAATTTGAGAAGGCCTAACTATTCACTTAACTGGTGTTCATTTTAATTTAAGGCTACTAACGAGGGCTTTGTGTTGGAGCCTATTTCTTCTTGTTCAAGCAGTAGGCCTACCTGTTTGCCAGATGACATTAGTCTACTATCCATAGCATTTATCAGCTAATTCCTTCAGTCACCATGCACTTCTTATATATCTGTTGGTGAAGGTATTGGTGTGTTAAGGTAACCAGGGCTTGATTTAAGGGTATCGTGGCTTTTGTTAGAGAAAATGACAAAGCATGGGCCTAACCCTTTTTGTTTTGTTTTATGTATCGGATTATATAAAGCAATCTATAATGACGCGTTAGTCCAATGCTTTAAGATAGAAACTAGCTGTAAAATGCCAGGGAAAGAAGTGATGCATATGGGATATCTTGGGTTTGTCTGACATTGAGGCTGCGCTACAACCTTCTATAGCATAGGAGATTTTTTTTTAAAATTTGCTTTGGAAGTAATGTGATTCTGCTATCAATTGATGTTCAACAGGCTATTAAACATGAACTCTAAATCAGTCAGGAGCAAGCCAGTTAGACTAAGGAACAAATATATTATTTCACGGCTATAGCCTGCTTTAAGAAATCAATTGTGGAGCGCTCAGCATTTCAGCAGCACAACATGCCTATACATTTTGCGTTTAGGCTATATAAAATGTTCAAGAATTCATGAAACACAAAATACCTTATTAGGCTAGTCTTTCTACAGTGCTTTTTTTTTCTCAGACCACAAGATAAATTCATGTTTTTATTATAATGGAGATCTTTTCACCCCTACCCTTGTCTGCGGTGGTGTGCGAATCCACAACCTTCTGGCTACTTTTCCATGTAATGCTTATAAAACAAAGAACAGGAGAGAGGGTAAATGGTAGGCATGCTATCCACTTTGTTTTAATTATTATTTGGGGTATAGGGGAGGGTCACTACTTTTTTCAAGCATTCAGGGAGGGTCAGGTAAAAATATATTTTACTGAAGGGAGGGCCATCTATTTTCATTTCAGGTATCCCTCATAAATAATGTACAGTCCCTACCCAATGCTGTGCTGTGTAGGTCTAGAGTGGCAGTTCAGGAGGAGTCAAAATACTTCAGAAAATATTTTTGGATTAGGCCTATTCCCAAAAAATCTATATCTTGCCTATAGACTATTCTGTTCAGCTTGAGAAGGAGAGCACAAAGATGAGGACTGGAGGTCAATGTTGATAGCTTGCTACTACTATAATTGATTTGAACAAAGACTGTTTCTTGCCCATTATGTATTTCTCAGTTACTGACATAAGTCAGTTTTGCGTAACTTACATTGTGGTACTGAAACTTGAAGCAGCAGCCGCGGCACAATCAATCGGAAATGGACAGCTCATGGTGCTGAACGTAGGCAAATTCGAGTAGGCATAATTTCAAGTCTTCATTTTAATAAAACTATACTAACAACAAAACGGCTTTGTGTTGGAGCCTATTTCTTCCTATTTAAGAAAAAAGAGGTAGGCCTACCTGTTTGACAGACAAAATTAGGCTATATGCTGCTATACCCATAGATTTGAGACCTCGGCAAGACGGAGCTGCTCTTCCTCCCGGGGAAGGACTGCCCGTTCCATGATCTCGCCATCACGGTTGACAACTCCCTTGTGTCCTCCTCCCAGAGTGCTAAGAACCTTGGCGTGATCCTGGACAACACCCTGTCGTTCTCCACTAACATCAAGGCGGTGACCCGATCCTGTAGGTTCATGCTCTACAACATTCGCAGAGTACGACCCTGCCTCACACAGGAAGCGGCGCAGGTCCTAATCCAGGCACTTGTCATCTCCCGTCTGGATTACTGCAACTCGCTGTTGGCTGGGCTCCCTGCCTGTGCCATTAAACCCCTACAACTCATCCAGAACGCCGCAGCCCGTCTGGTGTTCAACCTTCCCAAGTTCTCTCACGTCACCCCGCTCCTCCGCTCTCTCCACTGGCTTCCAGTTGAAGCTCGCATCCGCTACAAGACCATGGTGATTGCCTACGGAGCTGTGAAGGGAACGGCACCTCCATACCTTCAGGCTCTGATCAGGCCCTACACCCAAACAAGGGCACTGCGTTCATCCACCACTGGCCTGCTGGCCCCCCTACCTCTGAGGAAGCACAGTTCCCGCTCAGCCCAGTCAAAACTGTTCGCTGCTCTGGCACCCCAATGGTGGAACAAGCTCCCTCACGACACCAGGACAGCGGAGTCAATCACCACCTTCCGGAGACACCTGAAACCCCACCTCTTTAAGGAATACCTAGGATAGGATAAAGTAATCCTTCTAACCCCCCCCCCCCCCCCCCTTAAAATATTTAGATGCACTATTGTAAAGTGGTTGTTCCACTGGATATCATAAGGTGAATGCACCATTTTGTAAGTCGCTCTGGATAAGAGCGTCTGCTAAATGACTTAAATGTAAATGTAAATTTGTCGGCCAATTCCTCCACCCACTATGCACTCTTTAAATAGTGTCAGTGAAGGGCTGTTAAGTTAAAACCAGGACTTGAATTGAAGAGGTATGAGAGGGTATGCCATAGGACTACATTTTAATAAAAGAAAATGGCAAAAAGCACAGGCCTACCCATAGTTGGCTTAAGATTTTGAAGGAAATAAAATAGATCTGATTATATAAAGTGATCTATAACAGTGCTTTGGTCTGTAACGCTTTGTGCTAGAAACAAGCTGTAAAATACCCGGGAAAGACATTGTAACCTTTATTTAACTAGGCAAGACATTACTCCAATGCGTATGGGGATACCAGCGTTGAGTTTCTATGCCATTCAGAGGCTGAGCTACAACCTTCTATAGCTGAGGAGACGTTGCTTGGGACGTAATATAATTATGTCACTATCAATTGATTAAGCTATTCACTTTCTGTACAATGTTTAAACCCAGACAACTTTTAGGGAAACACCTTCCCTCATTGGGTTATGGCACGGAGGAAGAGTAGCCAGCAGTTAAAGCTTAATTTGTTTTGCTAGCTAATTTATTTTGCAACAGAAATTTTGAAATCTATGTTATTAAATTATTGCACCCACACTGCTCGCACGTGTCAGAGCGTCTGCGTTGCCAAGGGCTAAAATAGAACTCCTTTCTATTTCTGACGCAGATCACGCTGCAGGTCCTGCCTTTCCCATCTCATTGGTTTATAGAAGCAGGTATCCACGTGCCATCTCCTCATTGGTTATACCCACGTGGGTGATTGAAAGACGAACTGTGTTGCCGGTCGGTGTAGTAATACTATGAAAGTTTAGATGCCAATCACCATATAAGTTCAAAGATGAAAAGCCTGGAAGGAAGAGAGATGACTAGAAACGATTCGGGCCGTTTTATGTGAGGATTAATTGGCGGAGTAGAGGACCTTGTGCATTTCAGGTAAAATAACAACTCAATGTTTATATCCCAGGACAAATTAGCTAGCAACAGCAAGCTAGCTAAATAGGACAAATTAGCTAGCAAGTGCAAGCTAACTAGCTAAATTGCCATAAATGTTTAATGCTTTTTGACCTGTTACCAAATTAATGTACTTGGTTCAGACTTTGTTTTGATATTTTAACCTGCGTGTCGTGATCACATTTGGTGTGGGGGGACAAAATACATTTATGCACGATGGTGCACGCGCGCAGCCGGTTTGGGTTCCATGTAAGGCTCTGGTCTGTACAAGAAGTGAGGGTAAATGGTAGTAGGCATGTTCTCTGCTATCCACTATGTTTTAATTATTGTTTTTAGTATAAGTAAGGGTCACTTGTTTTTTTTTCAAGTGTTCAGGGAGGGTATATATATTTTGCTGAAAGGAGTGCCATCCATTTTCATTTCAGAGGAGGTCCGATTTTCTCCATGTAACCCTTATTATAAACAACGTTCACTCCCTTAGACAAACAGAGAAAGTGGCTGCCTGGCTGTGAGTTGCACAATGAGGCTTTATTTAACTCCTTGTACATATCTGCTGGTAGGCCCTGGGAAGGATGTGCCGCTCTTATCTAGTGTTTGGGCTTTTAGCCTGTGGAGATTTGCTCTGTATACAGAAAGAAAGCTATTTTGGTTGACCCGCATCCTGCTCCTGTTGCGTAGCGCGCAATAAAACACAATAGCCCCACAGCTGGTCCAGAGGGTCTCCGATGTAATGCTGCCGCTCACATATAGCTACTAGCTAGCTACCAATTTGCTAACTAGCACCCACTGGGCACAGACTTCAGTGCATTGTGAACTAACGTAAATTCAATGACTCCCGTCATTGGATTTAGGTTGAAAGTTAGGCGAAGAAAAAATATATAAATATCCTTACATTGTTTTCCACGTTGATTCAACATCTCATAGATTTTTTTTAAATGTTGAAATGAGGTGGAAACAACGTTGATTGATCCAGTTGTTGCCCAGTGGACAGTTACTGGCTAGCTAGCTAGCTAGCTACAGTAGTGCATGGATCTGGTGGTGATAAGGCCTGTCTCGAATGAGCCACAAGGTTTCATAGTCATTACTCTGTTAGATGTTTAGCTCATGCCTCACATGTGAGAGGTCATGTTAACTTTACACTGTGCCAGGTGTCAGTCAAAGCTGATAGATGGATTGCATGGAAATTCAAGAATGACTTCTGCCAACCCAGGTTTGTGTAATCTAATACCACCTTTCTATAACTACTTCGGTCCAATACAAAAAGCAAGATATGAGAGGAAGTGGTCTACACTAAATGAGAAGCTTGTCTCTTTGGGGGCATCTGAAAATTGATGGACTTTTCCCCCTGACCTCCATTTCTGGCCATGGGGAGGGGGATTGGGGTATGAGCTGTGTATGTACAGTATGCGTGTCCAAATGAAGTACTCAAAATGTGTGTGTGTGTGTGCATGTAACCATACGCGTGTTTGCGTGTGTGACGTTTGTATTAGCAGGTCCAGCCCTTGGTCCCCACTAAGCCCAGGGACAGGCTTCTGCGGTGGGAGACAGAGGCGAGCTGTCTGCTCCGCCAGCCATCCCCTCCTGGGGCCTGCCCCCACAGAGCAACGCACACTGTGTGCCTTCCAGCTCCCCTCCCTACTGCCCCTTGACCTCCTCCTCTGTTTATGTTGGTGTTTCCTTCTGGGAAAAGGGGGGCGAGAAGAGGGACGTACGAAGGTCATTTGCTGTAGCGAATTTTCATAAATTCAGACAAAATGTTCCATTACTCCCTGATTCCACATGAAGAAATTATACATGTAATAAGGTAATAGGACCATTATAACATTGTATTGACATTGTAATAACACAAAAATATGTCCATCCCAATGGATGGAATTAGATAAGGTGGTAGACTTACAATTCTATCCTCTACAGTTTTGACTAACAGTGGTGATTCCACAAATGAAGATGAATCTTTATCGTAAAAAGAAAATCCCTCCACAAAGTTAAACAATCATACTCCTTTTTCCATTACCTTCATTCCTCCAACCTCTAAATGGAAAGATAAGGTCCAGTAGAGTGTTATATGGGCCTGTTACACCATGTGATTCCTTCAATGCAGCTAAACCAGTGGGGTTTCAGTGTAGGGGGTGATTATTATGCCCTTTGCGTGGGGGTTAGAAGTAAACCAATCCCTGCAGCTCATTTGAACGCTGGGAGAGCCTCCACTCCATTTCCTAGTGGAAATTGGGTTATGAGCACATTACTCAATTGCTGAAAGAGGGAGAAAAAAGGGTGCTGAGAAAACAAAGGCCGTTTGTGCAACGACTACTCTACACACATCCTGGTAGCAAACTTTTTATTTTACTTCAACTTTTCTGTAGATTTTGTCTGTAGTACTACTTGGGGGGTTGATGGTGAGTAAATTGCACCTACAAATTTGTAGTGATCATAGCTCGTTTCACAATGTCTCCCTCAATTTGTGTTCTTTCATCTTATTTCTTTATTTACATTTTATTACAAAAGACATTGTGGATGTACAGTATACGTCAGATATGGTAAACCTCAGGTTATTTTGTGACCCAGTACAATTTCAGGAAGGATGACTGACAACCAGGTAAGTTTCACAAGGAACAATACTTTATTTTGAAAAATGTCTCTGCAAAAAGATCCGGGTGAACCGGGTTAGCATTGATTGCATTAGTTTTGGGACCAGCTGCCTCCCTACGTGTGCCAGGTGCCCCGTTTTGGCCGACGGCTAAGTCTGCTCAAAACAAAAGTGACGTAGGTTAAGCACATGGAGTAATGAGTAAGATTCTGTTTTCACATGAAGTGATTGCTGTTGATAAAAAGACTATCTGCCTTCCCAATGAAAACTACAGTTATTTGAGAATTCAAACATATATTTTATGGAAAAGAGATGAATGTTTCTGAAGAATGCAACATAATGCCTTGTTGACAACATGACCGAGCAGCGTAGATTACTGTTCGACTTGGGCGCTCCTAGGATTGTAGCGATCATGACATTTTGTCAGATAGTAACTGTCATGCAAATTACTGCCGGTCTCACGGTAATTGACCGTTAATTAACAATCACGTTTAACATCTCCAGGCCCCCACGCATACAAGTCGCTGATTCGCACCTTTGGAACATCTACATATAAAAAAAAAGTCTAAATCAATTTAATGTACATTACACAATCACAATAAATCCATTATTTATTTTAGACAGGTCTAAAGAAACATAATACAAAGAAAATGTATTTCAGAAGAACAGAATAGTGATTCCTTTTTCAATCATGCCAGGTAGGCTACTCCGGGTTTTACAGCAGAGCTATGTGCTGAATATAAGCAGCTGAGAAGTAAATATATTAGCAGTAGAATGCTGGGATCCTCTTTTTAGTGGCAACATACATATTCTGTAGCTAAAGGTAATGTCAGCATATTAATTATGAAACTAGGCAAAATCATTTAGTAATCTGATGGTGGTTAGCAAGTTGGGTACTGCATCAGCGCCACTCATGTACAGAGCACATAGATTACCGTGACTCAACGGTCACATGGAATTTGACTGTGGTCATGACTCATGACTGCTGGTGTGGCGGTAATACAGTCACCACCATAGCCCTAGGCACTCTTCCCTCATCGCTTTTGTCTGTTCATGTCACAGGCCATAGCCCAGTGCACTTAATCAAACTCCTTCATTGGTAGCACACGTGAGACTTCCATTATTGAGCACACAGCACTAATGATAGGTCGGCACAGCAAATGTGAGAAGAAAAAGGCAAGCTCACCATCACCAGGTGACACACAGCCAACATCCCAAACGCTTCTTTGAGATAAGCTAAATGTGCCCAACCTTCAACAAAGTAAGATGCTCAAGCTTCCCTCAACAAAAAACTAAATGTTTATTTTGTGAAATACTGGATGGATGTCATATCTATGCCAAAATGGTTGGATCAAAACTATCTTCACTAATGCTTCCTTTTATGATTTCCTCAAAGCCTGTCACTCATAAAAGCATGTCGTGATAGAGTTGTAAATACTGGGGAAATAGAAAGGATCCCATCCCATTCAATAGTTTGATAGTAACTCAGACAGACATCTGAAAAACATACAGGGAAAAGGGTGACATCTGCAAAACAGCATTGAAATGTGTCCCCCAAAAATATTACTCAATACATTTCCAGCTGGGAGAATCACATAACTTTTATTTGACTCCACCTGTGAGAAGTAGGTAATACAGTATGTCAAGTACTTGTAGGTACGGGTTAAAAGTGACTAGGCAATCAGGTAATAAACAGAGTAGCAGCTGTGTGGTGTGTGTGTGTGTGGTGTGTGTGGGTGTGTGGTGTGTGTGTGTGTGGTGTGTGTGAGAGAGAGAGAGAGAGCGTTTGTTGGACTGTCTGAAGTATATGTGAGTGTGTGGTTCGAGTCTAGTGAGTGTGCATTGAGCCAGTGCAAGAACACACTTTTTGGCCTGAATGCAAAGCCTTATGTTTGGGGCAAAGCCAACACATCACTGAGTAACTGCCTCCTTATTTTCAAGCATGGTGGTGGCTGCATCATGGTATGGGTGTGCTTGACATCGGCAAATACTGGGGAGTTTTTCCGGATAAAAAGAAACAGGATGGAGCTAATCACAGGCAAAAATCCAAGAGGATTTCCTGCTTCAGTCTGCTTTACACAAGAGACTGAGATCTAGACGATGTGTTGCACACAATGCAATCACTATTCTGAACTCATTTTGGATTAAATGCACTCCCACCTACTTCAAATGTTCTGTGCAATGCTCTGAGAGCTGTTTTACAGACAGAAAATAGCAACCATACTGTACAATATGTCAAGATCCAATTCTTTATTTTCATCCCCTAACAATTTTATAATCATATGATTTCATGAAAAATGTGATATTATCAGAACTAAATAATGCCAGTAAGATTAGCATTGTGGCACATTAAAATATCAAAGCATGTCCAAAACAAGATGAAATATAATACTCCATATGGATTAAGATGCAGCTCAATTTTGGGGGACATTTACGTTCTGTTTGATATTGTTTTCCTAGGTCTTAGACAAAGCACTGTGTGTGATAATGATGGGTTGATGTGACCCAGTTGTAAACATCGCCCTCCCCTGACACCCTACCCTGCCTGTTATCTCCCGCACATACAGACTGGCACCCACACCCCAAGCCTGATCTGACCATTCCTCCTGATGTTTTCACTCGCTCGCTCACTCACTCACTCACTCACTCACTCACTCACTCACTCACTCACTCACTCACTCACTCACTCACTCACTCACTCACTCACTCAGCGGTGGACAGACAGAGAGTGGGAGTGAGACAAAATGGATGAGAGGAAGAAGACAAAAAAAGCCGGATTCAGTCAAACCTGCCTTGACAATGTCAGCACAGTATCCGTTGACTCAACTCCTTCCAAGGCGGAGTTGTCTTGTGCTAACATCTAGAGGCATATACCTGTATTCATATATCACCTTAAATCCAGGCAGGTTACATGAAATTCCACTCAAAAGTTGACATTTTGTTCTTTAGGGATCTTGAGCCTGTCTGTGTCAGAGGATATGCAGGGTTTCCCAAACCTGGTCCTCGGGACCCCAAGGGGTGCAGCTGATTCAAATAAATCAACTAATCATCAAGCTTTGATTAGCTGTGTAGTGATAGGGCAAAAAACAAAACATGCACAGGGTTTGGGAAATGCTGGATTCTATTAAGGACGGCTGGTAGCCTAGTGGTTAGAGCGTTAGGCTAGTAACCAAAAGGTCGCTGGTTGGAATACTTGAGCCGACAAGGTCTGTCGATGTGTCCTTGAGCAAGGCACTTAACTATAATTTCCTCCAAGGGCACCGTACTACTATGGCTGACCCTGTAAAACAACACATTTCACTGCACCCATCTGGTGACAATATAAACATCTTCTTCAGAGTTTGAACCATACCAAGTGGTACTTAACATCATTACATCATCCAGTCTTGGAAAAAATACCACATGTTCATACTTGAGTAAAAGTAAAGTTACCTTAATAGAAAATTACTAAAGTGAAAGTCACCCAGAAAAATACTATTTGAGTAAGTCTACAATTATTTTATATACGTTTTAAATATAGTTAAGTATCAAAGGTAAAAGTGTAAATCATTTCACATTCTTCATATTACGCAAACCAAATGGCACAAAATATATTTACAGACAGCCAGGGGTGCACTCCAATACCCAGACATAATTGACAAATTAACCATTTGTGTTTAGTGAGTCTGGCAGATCAGAGACAATAGGGATGACCAGGAATGTTCTCGAAGGAAAGTGTGCGAATTGGACCATTTTCCTATCCTGCCAATCATTCGAAATGAAACGAGTGCTTTTGGGTGTCAGGGAAAATGTAAAAAGTACATTATTTTCTTTAGGAATGTAGTAGAGTAAAAGTTGTCAAAAATCTAAATAGTAAAGTAGCAGATGGGTGCAGTGAAATGTGTTGTTTTACAGGGTCAGCCATAGTAGTACGGTGCCCTTGGATGAAATTATAGTTAAGTGCCTTGCTCAAGGACACATCGACAGACCTTGTTGGCTCAAGTATTCCAACCAGCGACCCAAATAACTGAAGTAAAAATACTTTCAAGTACTACTTAAGTATTTCACACCACTGACATCTTCCAACCAGAAAAAGGCTTTAGTTGTAGTCAGTGTGTCCCCCATAGTCAATGACAGTCATCTGAGCTGAAATGGTCTGATAGCTCTTATGCAAACCCTTTTTCCTGTTGAAGTGTTATTTTGGCAACTTTTTCGTCTGATACCAGATATACTCTGTGTTTAAGGAGAATTTGCGGTGCAGGGTTTTAGTGAAATAACATGTGGAACATGGTAACCATTCAGTTGCAGTGAGAGAGACTTACTTCAACGGACAGCCAGCTTGAATGTCTTTCCCACAGTAACTTGTATTGATCACTACAGTATAATCTTGCAAAAGGTATTTAGTATATCATTGCTAATTTCAAATCCACAGCAAGAGTCGGCATACTCCATGCCTTATTTGTCCATGGGCAGAGTAAATCCTCTTTTCCCATTTTAAAATGTGACAGAGTAAATGTGTGTGTAAAAAAAAAGGTCTTAGATCTTCCTCTTCATCATAGCTGTCACGCCCTGACCTTAGAGATCCCCTTTATTCTCTATTTGGTTAGCTCAGGGTGTGACTAGGGTGGGCAATCTATGTTTTCTATTTCTTTGTTGGCCGGGTATGGTTCCCAATCAGAGGCAGCTGTCTATCGTTGTCTCTGATTGGGGATCATACTTAAGCAGCCTTTTCCCACCTTAGTTTGTGGGATCTTGTTTTTGATACTGTGCTGTATGCCCTACTGAACGTTACATTTTTGTTTGTATTTGTTTTGGTGTTCATTTAATAAATGAAAATGTACACCTACCACACTGCACCTTGGTCCAATCCTTCCATCGACGAGTGTAACAATAGCAGGTGTTATTTTGGCCATAATGCCTTGCGCTTACACCAGCAGCACACCTCGCAGTTACAACAATGTCCTCGTGCTCTGTCGAACATCCTCCTCCAAAGCTGCAGGCTGAGGCACTTGGCAACAGCAAGAGATCTAGCTAAAGTCAAAACATGACAACCCTTCCCCTCAGACAGCTTAGCGCAGTTAGCAGTGTGCCCACGGATCTACAACTTTGTGATGCAGTATTACACACCAGTCTACTACCCCCCCCAAAAAGCAGGGTAAACGTCTGACAGAGTTGTTGGTTTTATCCACAATCACAATGTTCCCTGATTTGGAGCTTTGTCCAAGTGATAGCGGTGCCATCTTTAAAAGTAATCGCACTTGCTTTTCAAAAACTCCATGTAGTAAAAGCGTTTTGCTCCTGAGTAAGTAGAGTTCCAATATCAGCCACTGCTCAACTTTAGCTCTTACGTAGCTCTATCTATACCACCTGGTTTATAAAGGTGAGGTCCTCTGGTAAATAACTAAATACAACTAAACAATACTAAAGTAAAACAGGTTCTTAAACATCAGGTTAATTCCTGCCGATTCTGTTGCAAAATGTTTCTTAAGCGGAAGCAAACGGAACTGGTAGGGACCTACCTGCATTTGTCCAATAGAAACACGTGTTTTGTTCCTAATGCTTTGTGCACTAGTCCTCTCACAAACCAGAATGCGAAAATAGAACATTCTATAGTATGTGAATTTTAGAAAATCGCTTCTGAGGTGGTGTTCAAATGTAAGTCACTTTTGTTCTCCTAGCTATAGTTGTCCAGGTCAACCAATAAAGGCCAAGTCTTTGAATGCATGCATCCCCCAAAGATGGAGAGGGACAGTTCATGGCTTGATCAGAGAAAGTTGGTCAGGGAGATGGTTGATGAAGAGTCTGGTGATGATCTTGTATAGGGCTACTCTAGGAACCAGAGTAGTGTAGCCACTGGACTTCTTCACAATGTATGACACCTACTTGGGTTATGCTTCAGCAGCTCAGGTGGCCAGAAAGCTCACCACACATTACGAGCCCTCTGCCTCAGCACTCCCATTCCTCCCAATGTTCAGGGGACTTTTCAATTGATACATGCATAGGCCTACGGTACACTAAAGTTTACTCCAAATATGTTGATCCAAATCCTAGCTACTTAGCTAATATTTCAATTATATTTTAATTTTATTTAACCAAACGTTAGCCCAGAACAACACAAAAGGTCTCTGGGTGGGACTACAGACAATCCTTTCCAGTTCGTATGTGTCACGTCCTGACCAGCAGATGGGGCTATTGTATTCGTTTTGGGGTCAGGACGTGGCAGTTTTTGTATGTGAATGATTATGTTGTTGATTGGGACTTCCAATTGAAGGCAGGTGTGTTGAGTTGCCTTTGATTGGAAGTCCTATATAGGTGTGTGTGTTTTTCTTTGGGGTTGTGGGTGGTTGTTTTTGCACTGCGTTTCATAGCCTGCAGAACTGTTGCTGTTGTCACCTTTATTGTTTTGTCAAGTGGATGTTTTACTCCTTTTTTGAAATTAAATATGAGTATTCACATACCTGCTGCGCCTTGGTCTTCTCTCCATGACAACTTCTGTGACAGAACCACCCACCAAACCAGGACCAAGCAGCAGAAGAGGAGGAAGCCACAGGAGAAAAAAAGGGAGGAATGGACATGGGAGGACGTCCTGGACGGCAAGGGAGCCTACACCTGGGAAGAGATCCTGGCCGGAAGGGATCGCCTCCCATGGGAACAGGTGGAGGCACTCAGGAGAGTGGAGGCAGCTGGACAGAGGAACCAACGGGAACGTTATGCTGGAACACGGTTGGGTAGGAAACCCGAGAGGCACCCCCAATAAAACATTTTGGGGGGGCACACGGGTAGCTTGGCCGGGCCAGGGAAGAGCCGTAAGCCAGCTACCCGTGACTACAGGGAGGTGCGTATGAGGTGGAGGGCGCCATGTTACGCTGAGGTACGCACCATCTCGCCTATACGGACGCACAGCCCAGTCCGCCCAGTACCAGCGCCCCGCAGGTGCCAGGGCAAGGTGAGCATCGAGCCGGAAGGGGTGATGCCAACCCTGCACTCAAGACCGCCAGTGCGCCCTTTCGGTCCGGTGTTTCCCGCTAGACGCACTAGCATGGAGGTGCGTGTCTCCATGCTGCCACGTCCAGTACCAACCCCACGCATCAGTAGTCTAGTGCGTCAGCCCAGCCTCGCCAGTCAAGAGTCACCAGAGCTGCCCGCCAGTCGTAAGTCACCAGAGCTGCCCGCCAGTCGTAAGTCACCAGAGCTGCCCGCCAGTCGCCAGAGCTGCCCGCCAGTCTGCCCGGAGCTGCCAGAGTGGCCAGACTGCCCGGAGCTGCCAGAGTGGCCAGACTGCCCGGAGCTGCCAGAGTGGCCAGACTGCCCGGAGCTGCCAGAGTGGCCAGACTGCCCGGAGCTGCCAGAGTGGCCAGACTGCCCGGATCTGCCAGAGGTGCCAGCCTGCCCGGATCTGCCAGGGTGCCCTGCCTGTCCTCCGGCCCAGCCCGAGTGGCCCTCCTGTCCTCCGACCCAGCCCGAGTGGCCCTCCTGCCCTCCGGCCCAGCCCGAGTGGCCCTCCTGCCCTCCGGCCCAGCCCGAGTGGCTCTCCTGCCCTCCGGCCCAGCCCGAGTGGCCCTCCTGCCCTCCGGCCCAGCCCGAGTGGCCCTCCGGTCCTCCGGCCCAGCCCGAGTGGCCCTCCGGTACTCCGGCCCATCCCGAGTGGCCCTCCGGTCCTCCGGCCCATCCCGAGTGGCCCGCCTGTCCTCCGGCCCATCCCGAGTGGCCCGCCTGTCCTCCGCCCCAGCCCGAGTGGTCCGTCTGCCAGGGTCAGCCCGAGTGGCCCGTCTGCCCGGTGCAGCTATCGGCGCCACCAAAGTGGGCGACGCCGAAGGTGGAGCGAGGTCCATGTCCGGCACCTGAGCCACCTCCAGGATAGGTGGGTTGGGGAGGGAGGGTGTAGCACAGTGCCGTCGGTGACGGCAGCCACCCTCCCTTCCCTCCCTTATTGTTTAGGGGTTAGTGTTTATGGGTTTTTTGTTGGTGTTTTCTGTTGGTAGGTGCATTCCGGGGTCTGCACCTTGGGGGGGGGGGGGGGGGGGGGTACTGTCACATCCTGACCAGCAGATGGAGCTATTGTATTAGTTTTGGGGTCAGGACGTGGCAGTTTTTGTATGTGAATGATTGTGTTGTTGATTGGGACTTCCAATTGATGGCAGGTGTGTTGAGTTGCCTTTGATTGGAAGTCCTATATAGGTGTGTGTGTTTTTCTTTGGGGTTGTTTTTGCACTGCGTTTCATAGCCTGCAGAACTGTTGCTGTTGTCACCTTTATTGTTTTGTCAAGTGGATGCTTTACTCCTTTTTTTAAATTAAATATGAGTATTCACATACCTGCTGCGCCTTGGTCTTCTCTCCATGACAACTTCTGTGACAGTATGAAGCCTTAACTGATGGTGCATTCAAGACAACAGGGAACTCTGAATAAAAAAACGTGCTTCGACTGGGAAAAATTGTTTTGAACGGTCATCCAACTCAGAATTACAAGTCACAAACTCAGGCATCATCCTAGTGCTCCAACTTCAACCTGAAGATCATGACATCTTGATTTTTTCCAGTCTGAGCTCATTTTGTTTTGGAATTCCCAGTTGTCTTGAATGCACCAAAATTAGTATGTTTCGGCTGTGGCATACTGCTGACTTTTTACTAAACAGTACGTGCTAAGTAGTACGATTTAGTACACAGTATGCAGTTTAAGTAAGTAGTAGGCAAGCCAGAATTCAGACACAGCCACCATCATTTACAATTGCTTCCTATAGTTTCCATGCTTGCTTTTGTCAAAACCACCAACATCCTCCTAAGGCCCGCCAACCACAACATGGTAAATAGAATCCCCTGACTGAAAAGAATGGCCAAACTAGAGGGCAAGCCCTTAATTAACAATTAGGAGCACCTGTGCTAACAGGCCATTAGGCTGCATTCAAGAGCTCATTCAGTCCTGTTAGTTCACTGTGACTGTATTGCTGATGTTGAATATCAGCTGCTCTGCTCCAATGCACCCTGGTTGGAAAGCGAGGTAGCAATAACACAGGCAGAACTTTCACGCAAGACTACCCTGAACGTACCTTGACAAAGTTTGGAAAATCCATGAGACGGTTTAATCACCCTCCCTGTTTGAGGAACATGATAGCTGTGCTATACTGTAATTAGGGCCCAAAATATAGTCGCATCAGCAAATTTGTCAGTGAGCATATAGAGAAATTCCAGGAGATAAGCTCAGTTAAACATGTTGAATAGATGGGGAAGCAGGTAATAAATGCATTTTGCACCTATAATACCAACAGCCTGTTTTGTAATTGTAGTCTCTGCATCAGTTTATTAAAGGCTAAGCCAATGTGACTGGGGCCAGGAAAGTAGAGGGATAATTAATGCAGATGAAGCAAAACCACATTCATACTGTTGTCATTAATTATAACATGCTTTAAGTTTATGGCTATTAGTATTCTTGTGGTGTCTGCGTGTTGTGGTGTTTTTGTTCCTCATGAGGACACACCAGATAAATGTATGACTCTTAGTCAGTGAATGAACCTTAAAGCCTTATTGGGATGGGATGGGATAAGTTTTACTGGGGGAGCTCAGGTAATGCAATTACATGCACGAGCACCAAATACCTAATTTTAATCCCGTCCTAATCTGCCATTTTTACTTGGCAGGAAGGTTATTATCCCAGCCCTAAAAACCTACTGTTTTTCAGAAAACTCCCAGGTCCTCTGATAATACTTATCCCGTTGTCAGGAGCGTCGTAGAAAGTGGACCAAGGCGCAGCGGGTATCGTGCTCATCTTCTTTTATTTATATAAGTGAACACTCAAACAAAATAAATAGACGTAAACCAACAGTTCCGTAAGGACACAAGGACTATACAAAAAACAACTACCCACAAACACAAGAGAAAATAAACCCACTTAAATATGGCCTCCAATTAGAAGCAACGACAACCAGCTGCTTCTAATTGGAGGTCGTTCCCAAAACTAACATAGAAATAGAAAAACTAGAAAACCCACATAGAAATAGAAAACATAGAACATACACCAAAAACCCCGAAACACACAAAACAAACACCCCCTGCCGCACCCTGACCAAACTACAATAACAAATAACCCCTTTTACTGGTCAGGACGTGACACCCGTGCGAATCGTCATCCCTGTGTTTTGAGTTAAACAGGTACTGCGCCCAGTTTGGGTAAGAACTTGGGAACAAATTGATGCGTAAAACAAAGTGCTATGCACGTAGCCTACAGATGAATGAACAGTTTTTTTTCTTCACAATTCAACTTTCCTAGGGCCATACTTCTCTTTTAGAAGATGAAGTGGATGACATTGTGCCAATGAAAAGATAAATTGCCAGATCCGTCAGGTAATTAAATGTCTGCGTAGGTTACAGTTCATGGTTCTTACTGATATGCATTATTATTATGACTCTCTGAACTGAAGACCATCATGCCAATAGTAGAGCCTCCAGGCTTCCGTCATAATGGTACATTTTGAATGAGAAAAAAAAACATTTACAGGGGCAGTTTGGTATAACTAATCCCGCCAAGCACCACATCTGTCATTTTTGTCCCGTCCGAATCTGCCATGTCAGTAAATTTTACATGGCAGGAGAGTAAGAATTCCACCAGAATAACCTACTTTTTTTTGGCAAACTCCAAAGTCCTCTGATAATCCTAGTCCTATGCGAATAGACATCCCTGTGTTTTGAGAGAAATGTCTGAGTTTGACAGGTGTTGCTCGCAGTTTGAGCAAGAAAACAAGTGCTATGCATATATGAAGGGCCTCTACATGTATCAACTTTCATAGTGAATGCTTTTGTTTAATACGTTTTGTGTGAATTAATCGCCAAACATCGCCAAATGCATCATTAAAATAAATTGCACCTATTTAATGCAAACCTTTCTGTTAATAGATCGCAAAGCAGCAGCATGCAACTGAGCTAAACGTTTGGAACAAGTTCACTTTCTCATCCATAGCCCAAAAACGCTTATCAAGTGCAAGTTAGCTGTTTAGCTCACATCTGAAGGCTGGATGTCTTCTACTGTGGATCGCTAAAATATCCTGATGATTATGATCACACTTCCTAAATTGAAATATTTTGGCAACACTATACCTGTAGTAACTTGACAAGGAATGCGAACACGCAATTCAATATTCCTTTCCTTTACTTTCAACCTATTAAAAAAAGGTGTACAGCCATGTACAAACGATACAAACACAGCAAAGTGATACAGCCCACTCAACCTGTGGTAGAGTCACATTGAACAGGTACAACTCTGGGTGATGACATCATAAAATGGGAAAGGTCAAGGCCAACGCCAATAATAACCATGAACACATGAAGAGGAATCATACTATACTACAGGTAAGTACAATAAAATGTTCAATGTAATTATTTATGTAGTGTCCACACTATAACAATACCAAAGATGGTTTCGAAGCTGTAGCCTGTTATCGCCCAGACAAAAAAACCTCCAGGCTTCCATCATAACTGTACATTTATTGAAGAAAAAATATATATAATTACAGGGGGCAGTTTGGAAAAAAACTGTTCTGTCCGAATTGTCCTCTGGAATAACTGACGTTATATGGAAATAGCTGGGAAAACAGACTTATTAAATGCGGAAACAAGGAGAGTTGTGTCCTTACTCTTAGCTGAATTTATTCAACCACATTTTGGACACTTTTCAGTATTTACTGAACTGTCCTTTGAAATGAGGTATGACTTTTGGTTGGTAGATGAAGGGTGTGATGCAGATTCGTGGTTAAGAGGGCTTTCTCAGAAAGAGAAGGAAAGGACTCAGACAATGAACGGTCTCCACTGGAACGATTTGATTGATTTTATTTTATTAGGATCCTCATTAGTTCTCATTTGGACTAATCTTCCAAGGGTCCTTCAACATTAAAATACAATTTATAATACAATCACATTTTCACATATAACACACTGTTACAAACAACAGACATGACACTAACATTATTTTAAAATGTAACTTTTATTTAACTAGGCAAGTCAGTTAAGAAAAAAATATTATTTACAATGACGGCCTACACCAGTTAAACACGGACGACGATGGGGCAATTGTGCACCACCCTATGGGACTCCCAATCACGACCGGTTGTGATACAGCCTGGATATATTGATCTAAATGCTCTGACATTCTATAAATACTCTGACATTCTATACATACTCTGACATTCTATACATACTCTTTCTATTCATACTCTGGCATTCTATACATACTCTGACATTCTAACAATGGAGGATATGATTTTGATACATGGAAATAAGAGAGAAAGGTTAGAAAATCACTTTATACCGTATGAAGAGAAATGGAAACAAGAAAGAACACATCTAGCCCAGGGCTCCCTAACCCCGTTCCGAAGAGCTACCGTCCTGTAGGTTCTCACTCCAACCCTGTTCCTGAAGAGCTACCATCCTGTAGGTTCTCTTTCCAACCCCATTCCTGAAGAGCTACCGTCCTGTAGGTTCTCTTTCCAACCCCGTTCCTGAAGAGCTACCGTCCTGTAGGTTTTCCCTCCAACCCTGTTCCTGAAGAGCTACCGTCCTGTAGGTTCTCTTTCCAACCCCGTTCCTGAAGAGCTACCGTCCTGTAGGTTCTCTTTCCAACCCCGTTCCTGAAGAGCTACCGTCCTGTAGGTTTTCCCTCCAACCCTGTTCCTGAAGAGCTACCGTCCTGTAGGTTCTCTTTCCAACCCCGTTCCTGAAGAGCTACCGTCCTGTAGGTTCTCGCTCCAACCCCGTTCCTGAAGAACTACCGTCCTGTAGGTTTTCACTCCAACCCCATTCCTGGAGAGCTACCGTCCTGTAGGTTCTCTCTCCAACCCCGTTGCTGGAGCGCTACTGTCCTGTAGGTTTTCACTCCAACCCTGTTCCTGGATAGTTAGCGTACTGTAGGTTTTCACTCCAACCCTGTTTCTGGAGCCGCTACCATCCTGTAGGTTTCCATTCCAAACCCGTTCCAACCCTAATCTAGGGCACCTGATTCGAATAATTAGCTGGTTGATAAGCTGAATTAGGTTAGTTACAACTGGGATTGGAGTGAAAACCTACAGGAGAGTAGCTCTCCAGGAACAGGGTTGGAGATCTCAGCTCTGATCTAGCCTAATTGCTATTTTACCTGCCTTGATTCTAAATGTATATTGTTTTTATTGCGCGTGTACGTAGAGTACCTGTCAAAATTTGGACACACCTACTCATTCAAGGGTTTTTCTTTATGTTTTTAACCTCTCTAGGGTCGGCGGGACGAAATCGTCCCACCTACGTAACAGCCAGTGGAATCCTGTGGCGCGTTATTCAAATACCTTAGAAATGCTATTACTTCAATTTCTCAAACATATGACTATTTTACACCATTTTAAAGACAAGACTCTCGTTAATCTAACCACACTGTCCGATTTCAAAAAGGCTTTACAACGAAAGCAAAACATTAGATTATGTCAGCAGAGTACCAAGCCAGAAATAATCAGACACCCATTTTTCAAGCTAGCATATAATGTCACAAAAACCCAGAAGACAGCTAAATGCAGCACTAACCTTTGATGATCTTCATCAGATGACAACCCTAGGACATTATGTTATACAATACATGCATGTTTTGTTCAATCAAGTTCATATTTATATAAAAAAACAGCTTTTTACATTAGCATGTGACGTTCAGAACTAGCATACTTCCGGTGAATTTACCAAAAATTTACTAAATTACTCACGATAAACGTTCACAAAAAGCATAACAATTATTTTAAGAATTATAGATACAGAACTTCTCTATGCACTCGATATGTCTGATTTTAAAATAGCTTTTCGGTGAAAGCACATTTTGGAATATTCTAAGTAGATAGCACGGCATCACAGGGCTAGCTATTTAGACACCCAGCAAGTTTAGCACTCACCAAAGTCAGATTTACTATAAGAAAAATGTTATTACCTTTGGTGTTCTTCGTCAGAATGCATTCCCAGGACTTCTACTTCAATAACAAATGTTGGTTTGGTCCCAAATAATCCATAGTTATATCCAAACAGCGGCGTTTTGTTCGTGCGTTCAAGACACTATCCGAAAGGGTAAAGAAGGGTGACGAGCACGATGCATTTCGTGACAAAAAAATTCAAAATATTCCATTGCCGTACTTCGAAGCATGTCAACCTCTGTTTAAAATCAATTTTTATGCCATTTTTCTCGTAAAAAAGCGATAATATTCCGACCGGGAATCTGCGTTTAGGTAAAAAGACGAAAGAAAATAAAGCATGGAGTCGACTCGTGCACGCGCCTAAGCCCATTGTCCTCTGATCGGCCACTTGCCAAAAGCGCAAATGTGTTTCAGCCTGGGGCTGCCTCGATATCATTCAGCTTTTTCCCAGGCTCTGAGAGCCTATGGGAGCCGTAGGAAGTGTCACGTTACAGCAAAGATCCTCAGTCTTCAATAAACAGAGACAAGAAGAACAAGATCTTGTCAGAGAGGGCACTTCCTGTAAGGAATCTTCTCAGGTTTTTGCCTGCCATATGAGTTCTGTTATACTCACAGACACCATTCAAACAGTTTTAGAAACTTTAGGGTGTTTTCTATCCAAAGCCAATCATTATATGCATATTCTCGTTACTGGGCAGGAGTAGTAACCAGATTAAATCGGGTACGTTTTTTATCCGGCCAAGTCAATACTGCCCCCTACCCCCAACAGGTTAATATTTTCTACGTTGTAGAAAAATAGTGAAGACTTAAACTATGAAATAACACATATGGAATCATGTGGTAACCCAAAAAGTGTTAACCTCTCTAGGCTAGGCGGGACGAATTCGTCCCACCTACGTAACAGCAACTGCTATCCTGTGGCGCGATTTTCAAAACCTTAAAAATCCTATTACTTCAATTTCTCAAACATATGACTATTTTACAGCCATTTAAAGACAAGACTCTCGTTAATCTAACCACACTGTCCGATTTCAAAAAGGCTTTACAACGAAAGCAAAACATTAGATTATGTCTGCAGAGTACCAAGCCAGAAATAATCAGACACCCATTTTTCAAGCCAGCATATAATGTCACCAAAACCCAGAAGACAGCTAAATGCAGCACTCACCTTTGATGATCTTCATCAGATGACAACCCTAGGACATTATGTTATACAATACATGCATGTTTTGTTCAATCAAGTTCATATTTATATCAAAAACCAGCTTTTTACATTAGCATGTGACGTTCAGAACTAGCATACCCCCCGCAAACTTCCGGGGAATTCGCTAACATTTTACTAAATTACTCACGATAAACGTTCACAAAAAGCATAACAATTATTTTAAGAATTATAGATACAGACCTCCTCTATGCACTCGATATGTCCGATTTTAAAATAGCTTTTTGGTGAAAGCACATTTTGCAATATTATAAGTACATAGCCCAGGCATCACGGGCTCGCTATTTAGACACCCGGCAAGTTTAGCACTCACCATAATCATATTTACTATTATTAAAGTTTCATTACCTTTTGTTGTCTTCGTCAGAATACACAGCCAGGACTGCTACTTCAATAACAAATGTTGGTTTGGTCCAAAATAATCCATCGTTATATCCGAATAGCGGCGTTTTGTTCGTGCGTTCCAGACACTATCCGAAATAGTAAAGAAGTGTCACGCGCTTGGCGCAATTCGTGACAATAAAATTCTAAGTATTCCATTACCGTACTTCGAAGCATGTCAACCGCTGTTTAAAATCAATTTTTACGACACTTTTCTCGTAGAAAAGCGATAATATTCCGACAGGGAATCTCCTTTTCGGCAAACAGAGGAAAAAATCCCAAAGGCGGGGGCGGTCGGGGTCACGCGCATAAGCCAGTGTCTCTTGATCGGCCACTTGAGAAAGACGATAATGTGTTTCAGCCTGGGGCTGGAATGACGACATTCTGTTTTTTCCCGGGCTCTGAGAGCCTATGGACGACGTGGGAAGTGTCACGTTAGAGCAGAGATCCTT
The DNA here is from genome assembly GCF_965601325.2 of Salmo salar. NCBI lineage: Eukaryota > Metazoa > Chordata > Actinopteri > Salmoniformes > Salmonidae > Salmo > Salmo salar. The sequence goes on from NC_138309.1 coordinate 76,232,306, forward strand.
AGTAAATGATAGAGATGGAAAAGAAGTTCAACAAATGGTCAGACAGGCCACTTCCTGTAAAGGAATCTCTCAGGTTTTGACCTGCCGTTTGAGTTCTGTTATACTCACAGACACCATTCAAACAGTTTTAGAAAATGTAGGGTGTTTTCTATCCATATGTAATAAGTATATGCATATTCTAGTTACTGGGTAGGAGTGGTAACCAGATTAAATCGGGTATGTTTTTTATCCAGCCGTGTCAATGCTGCCCCCTAGCCCTAACAGGTTAAACAAATCAAAATATATTTGAGATTCCTCAAAGTAGCCACCCTTTGCCTTAATGACAGCTTTGCACACTCTTGGAGGTCAGGTGATTGTGGAGGTCAGGTCATCTGATGCAGCACTACATCACTCTCCTTCTTGGTCAAATAGCCCTTATTCAGCCTGGAAGTGTGTTTTGGGTCATTGTCCTGTTGAAAAACAAATGATACTCCCACTAAGTACAAACCAGATGGGATGGCGTATTACTGCAGAATGCTGTGGTAGCCATGCTGGTTAAGTGTGCCTAGAATTCTAAATAAATTACAGACAGTGTCACCATTAAAGCACCCCCACACCATCACACCTCCTCCCCCATTCTTCACGGTGGGAACCACATATGCGGAGATCATCCGTTCAGCTTCTCTACATCTCACAAAGACACGGTGGTTGGAACCAAAAATCTAAAATTTCATCAGACAAGGACAGATTTCCACCTGTTTAATGTCCATTGCTTGTGTTTCTTGGCCAAAGCAAGTCTCTTCTTCTTATTGGTGTCTAATAGTAGTGTTTTTTTGCAGCAAATTGATCATGAAGACCTGATTCACGCAGTCTCCTCTTAAAACCTCTTACGACGCCAATCCCGTTAGCGGGATTGAGTTTGACAATAGCCAGTGAAAAATCAGAGCGCCATATTCAAAACCACAAATCTAATAATTTCTATTTCTCAAACATAGGACTATTTTACACCATTTTATAGATACACTTCTCCTGATTCAAACCACGTTGTCCGATTTCAAAAAGGCTTTACAGCAAAAGCAAAACATTAGATTATGTTATGAGAGTACATCGACACAAATAACCACACAGCCATTTTCCAAGCAACTAGCATGCATCACAAATACCCAAAACACAGCTAAATGCAGCACTAACCTTTGACGATCTTCATCAGATGACACTCCTAGATCATCATTTTTTGGTTCGATAAAGTTCATATTTATATATAAAAACAGCATTTTACATTGGCATGTGACGTTCAGAAAATATTTTCCCTCAAATTCTGCCGGTGAATCTGTGCCACAATTTACAAAAATACTTGTCATAAACGTTGATAAAATATTAAACTGTCATTCAAAGAATTATCTCCTTTATGCAAACGCTATGAAAGATTTTAAAAAAGCTTCATGAGGAAAGCACTCTTTGCAATAATCTGAGTACTGAGCTCAGAAAAATACACTAGGCTATACAGATAGCCGCCATCTTGGAGTCATCTAAAATCATAAATTGCATTAGAAATATTCCCTTACCTTTGATGATCTTCATCAGAAGGCACTTCCAGGGAACCCAGGTCCACAACAAATGTTGTTTTGTTCGATAAAGTTCCTAATTTATGTCCAAATAACTCCTTGTTGTTCGCGCGTTCAGTTCAGCTACTCCAAATGTAGGAAGCTCGTGGATAATGTCACGACGAAAAGTAAAAAAAACTACTTTGTAAAGACTGTTGACATCTAGTGGAAGCCTTAGGAAGTGCACAATTATTACTACGTCACTGTGTGTTCAATAGGAAACGACTTGAAGAGAGCCCATGCATCCAGATTTCCACTTCCTGGTAGGATTTCTCTCAGGTTTTTACTTGCCATATGAGTTCTGTTATACTCACAGACATCATTCAAACAGTTTTAGAAACTTCAGAGTCTTTTCTATCCAAATCAACTAATAATGTGCATATCCTAGCTTCTGAATTTGAGTAGGAGGCAGTTTAATATGGGCACATATTTTTCCCGAAATTGTCAATACTGCCCCCTATCCCTAAAGGGCTATAAGAGGTTGAGATGTGTCTGTTATTTGAACTTTGGTCTGCAATCTGAGGTGCAGTTAATTGCTGATTTCTGAGGCTGGTAACTCTATGAACTTATCATCTGCAGCAGAGGTAACTCTGGGTCTTCCTTTCCTGTGGCGGTCCTCGTGAGAGCCAGTTTCATCACTCACCGTCCAGTTTATTAATTACACCACCCGTTCACAAAAAATGGGCTCCTTGCGCCCTGGCCATGGCTTGCTATATAAAACAAGCAGACAGGCATCGAGGCATTCAGTTACTATTCAATTGAACATTAGAATGGGCAAAACAAGTGACCTAAGCGACTTTGAGCGTGGTATGATCGTCGGTGCCAGGCGCACCGGATCCAGTACTTCAAAAATGGGCACCCTGCTGGGCTTTTCACACATGACAGTGGCTAGGTTTTACTGAGATTGGAGCAACGAACAAAAAACATCTAGTCAGTGGCAGTCCTGTGGGCGAAAACAGCTCATTGATGAGAGTCCACAATTGAGATTTTTGGTTCCAACCACCGTGTCTTTGTGAGATGCAGAGTAGGTGAAGGGATGATCTCTGCATGTGTGGTTCCCACCGTGAAGCATGGAGGAAGAGGTGTGATGGTGTGGGGGTGATTTTCTGGTGACACTGTCTGGGATTTATTTAGAATACAAGGCACACTTAACCAGCGTGGCTACCACAGCATTCTGCAGCGATACACCATTCCATCTGGGTTGCGCTTAGTGGGACAATCATTTGTTTTTCAACAGGACAATGACCCAAAACACATCTCCAGGCTATTTGACCAAGAAGGAGCGTGATGGAGTGCTGCATCAGATGACTTGGCCTCCACAATCACCCGACCTCAACCCGATTGAGATGGTTTGGGATGTGTTGGACAGCAGGGTAAAGCAGCCAACAAGTGCTTAGCATATGTGAGAACTCCTTCAAGACTGTTGGAAAATCATTCCAGGTGACTACCTCATGAAGCTGGTTGAGAGAATGCCAAGAGTGTGCAAAGCTGTCATCAATACAAAGGTTGGCAATTTGAATAATCTAAAATATATTTAGATTTTTTTTAACACTTTTTTGGTTACTACATGATTCCATGTGCGTTATTTCATAGTTTTGATGTCTTCACTATTATTCTACAATGTAGAAAATAGTAAAAATCAAGAAAAACCCTTGAATGAATAGGTGTGTCCAACATTTTGAAAGGTACTATATATATTTATTTTCTTAAAAAAAACAACTAAGTAGAGCTTTGAGATAACTAATGAAAAGCATTATACAAGTTGCATTTATTATTATTACTACTTCATTACTTTGCCTCTGACACACAGCAATATATACATTCAAAGTGCTTGATTATTGTTAAATCTTGGATGACTCAAATGCATTTGATGTTAATTAATGTGTTATGTGACCCAGTCTGCTAACCTGAATATAAGACAGGCAGGAACTATCCTCAGATAAGACACATTGTGTTGCTGTCCAATACATCCATAGCATCACCTGTATTTGAGACTACAAGTACATGGAGATCATTTCAGTCCTTTGAAGTGACATTTGAAAGTCGTCGAATGTATCTGCGTGCCGTAGACAAGAGCGCAAACAAACAAAACACCCCATAGCTCACAGTATATCCCATCCATGACCTCCAAGTGACCTTGACGTGACGATTCTCTCTCTGTTTTGACAGCTGTAACCTGACCACACAACCAGAAAGAGACAGCCGTGACTTAGTGCTGGGCTGCTGTAAGCGTCCTAGGGGACAGCCTCCATGTTATTTTTCTAAACTTGATATGCCTAATGATATTTTCAACACAGAGCACATTGGACATTCCTTTGTTTTAATCAAGGCTTTCAATCTCACAGAGGGGGTCGCAGTCCCAAGAAGTGATCTAGACCTTGAGAAAACAAGACCTTACGGTCATTTTTTGGAATGTATATTTTGAGTTTGAGCTAAAATGCTTGTCTTTGTTAAAGGTGTGTTTTGGGTCATTTTCCTGTTGAAAAACAAATGATAGTCCCACTAAGCACAAACCAGATGGGATGGCGTATTTCTGCACTTTAATTGAAGAGTGTTGCGCTACTTACTCTGTTGTAAAACCACCTCCAGTTATTACGAGGACGACAGCATCTAATGTTGACCTCGCCTTCCATACAAATCCTTCCATAAAAGAATTTACCTTATTTTTGGTCACTTTCTCATTATAAAATCATGGTGAGATTCAAATGGTGAGATTAATGCTTCCGCTATTCATGGCTTTAATATGTGTGCCTGCGTTAGCCATGCATGCATCCAATTTATTTAGTCAGGCAAGTCCACATTATTCTCACTTGCCAATATCCTAAAAATATTCATTATTCTTAAAGTGGTAATTGCCTACTTTTTTGTCACTTTTTGCATGCTTTATTGGGAGGGGGGGGGGCTATATTAGGCCCTATATGTACTATTATATAAATTATACAATTGTATAACATTAAGGTCCATAAAAATTACAATAAAATGCTTGAAAAAGTCCCTGAATGTCCTTGCATTTGACTTGCCAATGTCTGTATGAACCCTGCTTAAAGGATGTATAGTCCTAGGCCTATTTTGTTGAATAGATGGAGTTATGGGCCAATTTGTATACATTCACTTTTATTCCTTTAAGTAAACATGTGCAATAGCATGAAAATCCTTTTTATTTTTGTTTCAAACCATTTAAAAATTATTTATAGAAAGACCTATGTACATAAACGGAATCCACTGAACCTGTTTTTGATGTATCCGCATTTCCATGAGAAGACTCCTCTGGCTCTGTCCGAGGAAAAGACACTGAGGCTGTCAGTGGATCTAAGGGTGACGTTTTGATCAAACAAAGACTTGTGCTGGGTTTTTGTTGACTGAACAGAACACTACCTTAAGTTCATCTATGGTAAAAATGTTTTGGCCAACACTAAGGGGCCAGCTTTCCAAAACTAGATTAAGCCTATAGTTCTGGACAAAAAATGCAACAACAAAAAAGTCTCAATTGAAAGTGTTTTTTTCAAGGGCTAGGTTAATGATCTAACTTCGATCCAGTTGAAACATTGTCTTGTGTGCATCTCAATAAACCACTGGGAAGCGTTACTGTCACAACTTCTGCCGAAGTCGATGCCCCTCCTTGTTCGGGTGGTGCTCGGCAGTCGACGTCACCGGTCTTCTAGCCATCATTGATCCATTTTTCATTTTCCATTGGTTTTGTCTTGCCTTCCTACACACCTGGTTCCAATCCCATTAATTACATGCTGTGTATTTAACCTTCTGCTTCCCCTCATGTCCTTGTCGGAGATTGCTTGTGGTTATGTGTTTGTGTATTTTGTATAGGTGTGCGACGGGTTAGTTTACCCATGTTTATTTTTTATGTATGTTGGTTTCTTGGAGTTTGTTTTATAATAATTAAACTACTCCAGTTCCACCAAGTTGGTTTCTCCTGCGCCTGACTTCCCTGCCACCTACACACATGACAATTACATAATTGCAAACATGACTTGTTTCACTAGAATATTAAGTCATGGGAAGGTAGAGATATAAATAGATAAAAGCACCAGTAAAAATGCAATTCTGTGGCTAACTCAAACTGTGCATGCTATTCAAAGCATTGACCTTTCTGGGAACATTTTGAGAGAGACAGGGTAAGGCAAAGATGAGGAGAGAGCTCACGGAGTGTCATACACAGTTAGATTAACGCTGTTGATTAGGATGCAGCACAAAACATCTGTCTCGTTGAACCAGAAAATGAATGTCTGTTTATAGATGCAGTAGTCTATACCTAGATTTTGCTGCTGGGGGTCTGGTTCTCGGTAATATCGTTAATGAGGCATGTATTGCTTATTTACGTAAAAGCTCATGAAGCGGACTAAATTGAAATAGACTAGACTCGTGGAACATGTTGTTTGTCTTTGATTATCAATGTGTGAATATCACAAAGTATTAAAGTAAACCAAATTCCAATGTTCCTCATTAAAAAGCATCGAAGAGAATGGAATTTCAGTGTACTTCCTGAATTGTCCCCAACGCTGGTGAATGTGCTTATGTAATAATGAGCAGATATATCGTATCTGACGGATCAACTGTATTCTCTTATAAATCTTCAGATGAAGTTCCCAAGCATGTTATGTCATTCAAGTCTAAAGAATTTCATAGGAGTAATTTTGCAATGACCACCTTTAGAGCAATAGTAGATTACGAGAATGTCTACCCACAAGAGGCTCTGCGTTGTTCTCTCTGGTGCTTTCTGAACTCGGTCCCTTTATTACATCTGACTCATTTGGTTTTGCTCACACTGCGAGAGACTGCTTATCAATCTTGTTTATAAACTCCAAATGTCCCACATAATTGGTCTTGATCGCCAAGTAGGCAGTAGGGGAGGCAGGGCTGAGTGGCGGATCGAAGTGCTGGATTTAGTGATGCTTATAATATAGGCCTAGTCCATATTCTTTGCCTGGCGTTCATTGTGTACATACCGTATGTGTATTCGTAAATGTTGCATCTATATACTGTATCTTGAATGTATATACAGTTTATTTATTTTCTGTCTGTATATTCTGTTTATTGTGGCGGCACCATTTCACAAAATCAAATTCCTGTAATTGCAAATGTAGTTTGAGGATAAAGGTGATTTTGGTTCTGAGTGCCTTGAAGGAGGACGAAGACGTAGCGATTGTGGTGCCATCGGGTGAGCCGACAGGGAGGACCCCCATCGTATTTGGATATTACCTTCTGGAGACCCAGTGGCGATAGCTAGGAAAGACTGCTGATGTCTGGAAAAGACCAGAGACGGGGTGTGGGGGCTTGGCAGGCTTGAGCACAACCTTCCCAAGGAGGTACCCACTATCAATAGCTATGGAAAGCTACATAATAAGATACCCCTTAGGTTGGCGAGAGCGGGGGAGGATGATCGACCTACAGGGCAGACCACTGTTATGACCACCCATGACGGACAACTGACAATGGAATAGTTAAACAATTAATCTAGGGTCTGCAGATGTGGGAAGATCTACAAAAACGAGAGGGGTCTGAAGATACATCAGGCTGACATTAAGTGTACACTACCCAATAGCGATTTGCAACGCACAGTGCAACCTGGTGAGACAGAGGAGAGGCCGGGGCAGGATGTCCACAGAATCTCAGTCCACAGAATCCCCAGGAACATAACGAAAGGGGTAGCGACTGCAACATCACTGATGCACCAGGGGAGGCAGAGGACCAACAGGAGAGGGAACCCACTCGGCGCAGATGTCAGTTTAATGCTGAGTTTTGATTTACATTTGGTTGAGTTGTCAACTAACTTGAATTTAATGTGAAATCAACAAACCATGTCACTGTGTCATTGGATTTATTTTAAAAGTTGGGTGAAAAAATAAAAAAATCCTGTAGGTTGATGACTTTTTGCAAATCCAATCAGTTTTCCATGTTGATTCAACGTCGTCACATTTATACACTGCTCAAAAAAATAAAGGGAACACTTAAACAACACAATGTAACTCCAAGTCAATCACACTTCTGTGAAATCAAACTGTCCACTTAGGAAGCAACACTGATTGACAATACATTTCACATGCTGTTGTGCAAATGGAAATTATAGGCAATTAGCAAGATACCCCCAATAAAGGAGTGGTTCTGCCGGTGGTGACCACAGACCACTTCTCAGTTCCTATGCTTCCTGGCTGATGTTTTGGTCACTTTTGAATGCTGGCGGTGCTTTCACTCTAGTGGTAGCATGAGACGGAGTCTACAACCCACACAAGTGGCTCAGGTAGTGCAGCTCATCCAGGATGGCACATCAATGCGAGCTGTGGCAAGAAGGTTTGCTGTGTCTGTCAGCGTAGTGTCCTGAGCATGGAGGCGCTACCAGGAGACAGGCCAGTACATCAGGAGACGTGGAGGAGGCCGTAGGAGGGCAACAACCCAGCAGCAGGACCGCTACCTCCGCCTTTGTGCAAGGAGGAGCACTGCCAGAGCCCTGCAAAATGACCTCCAGCAGGCCACAAATGTGCATGTGTCTGCTCAAATGGTCAGAAACAGACTCCATGAGGGTGGTATAAGGGCCCGACGTCCACAGGTGGGGGTTGTGCTTACAGCCCAACACCGTGCAGGACGTTTGGCATTTGCCAGAGAACACCAAGATCAGCAAATTCGCCACTGGCGCCCTGTGCTCTTCACAGATGAAAGCAGGTTCACACTGAGCACGTGACAGACGTGACAGAGTCTGGAGACGCCGTGGAGAACGTTCTGCTGCCTGCAACATCCTCCAGCATGACCGGTTTGGCGGTGGGTCAGTCATGGTGTGGGGTGGCATTTCTTTGGGGTGCCGCACAGCCCTTCATGTGCTCGCCAGAGGTAGCCTGACTGCCATTAGGTACCGAGATGAGATCCTCAGACCCCTTGTGAGACCATATGCTGGTGCGGTTGGCCCTGGGTTCCTCCTAATGCAAGACAATGCTAGACCTCATGTGGCTGGAGTGTGTCAGCAGTTCCTGCAAGAGGAAGGCATTGATGCTATGGACTGGCCCGCCCGTTCCCCAGACCTGAATCCAATTGAGCACATCTGGGACATCATGTCTCGTTCCATCCACCAACGCCACGTTGCACCACAGACTGTCCAGGAGTTGGTGGATGCTTTAGTCCAGGTCTGGGAGGAGATCCCTCAGGAGACCATCCGCCACCTCATCAGGAGCATGCCTAGGCGTTGTAGGGAGGTCATACAGGCACGTGGAGGCCACACACACTACTGAGCCTCATTTTGACTTGTTTTAAGGACATTACATCAAAGTTGGATCAGCCTGTAGTGTGGTTTTCCACTTTAATTTTGAGTGTGACTCCAAATCCAGACCTCCATGGGTTGATAAATTGGATTTCCATTGATTATTTTTGTGTGATTTTGTTGTCAGCACATTCAACTATGTAAAGAAAAAAGTATTTAATAAGATTATTTCTTTAATTCAGATCTAGGATGTGTTATTTAAGTGTTCCCTTTATTTTTTTGAGCAGTATATATTATTTTTAAATGACAAGGAAACAATGTTGATTCAACCAGCCGTTCCACGTATTTGAACCAGCGACACAACTTTCACTGGAGAGATGTCTGCCCCACATTCTGAAATTGCATATTGCATTTTTATCCCTCCCAGTTTTATCATTGGAATGTGATATAAACGAGGAAACAGTGTGCTTTAGGATCATGCGGACACCTCAGATATATATATATATATAATATATATATATATAATAATGTCCCCCCCACTTCTAAAACCAAAGTTGCGCCCCTGATGTGAACTATTCCAGAGTTAGCACATCTGATTCCACTTGTCAACTAATCATCAAGCCCTTGTATTCAGACCCCTTTACTTCTTCTGTATTTTGTTACGTTACAGTCTTATTCTAAAATTGATTAAATTGTTATTTTTTTCTTATCAATCTACATCCAATACCCCATAATGACAAATAAAAATAGGTTTTTAGAAATGTTTGCAAATGTATTAAATATAAAAAATCTGAAACAGAACATTTACATATGTATTGAGACCCATTACTCAGTACTTTGTTGAAGCACCTTTGGCAGAGATTACAGCCTTGAGTCAAAAAATCTAATCAAATCAAATATTATTTGTCACATGCGCCGAATACTGTGAAATGCTTACTTACAAGCCATTAACCAATAATGCAGTTCAAGAAAGAGTTAAAATATTTAATAAATAAACTAAAGTTTAAAAAAATCGAATAAAAAAATAACAAGAAATGCACATAATATAAGAATATTTCGAAGATAAATACACAACGCAGAGGAGACAGAGGACGAACATCAATAGAGTAATAACGATCAAGGGAAATAGTGCTTTTTCTGTAATAGGGAATTATCAATGGAAGTGGTTTGTTTTCAGTTCAACATCTGTTAGGAATGTCAGTCCTGAACTTATGTGTGGCATGTTCTCATTGGTCCAATGTTACGCGGACTGGAACCGGGGGACCCAAGAGCAGACTCAGCCGAAGAGACTGGGATGAAGTAACCAAGATATTAATTGACACACAGGGGGAGATGGAGTGCAGGTCAGGGGAAGCTCGGGCGGGTTGCTGGAAACCAGGTGCAGAGGCTGAGGCTGGAGCGAGAGGGGTTGAGACAGGGTAAGCAGGTCCGGAAGGGAATCCAAGGGAGTAGTAGAGTGGGGAATCCAGGACAAAGTAGCAGGATGACGAGACATGGGACTGGAGACAGGGACCAGAGTCAGAGCGGGCAGAACTGTAGCGGAGAGGAAAACAGCATCAGGAAAGGACAACAGGGACAACAGGATAACTGGATCTGAATAATAATAATAAATGGCTAGAACCGTAGACTGACTGAGCAGAGATTACGATCTGGCAGCGTGGAAGTGGCAGGGCTGAGAATTTGTAGAGGTCTTGATTATGGAACAGGTTGCAGCTGGTGGGGATCTGCTCTGACTCCAGCACACCTGTCTCCACACACACAATCAAACAATCACACACACACACACACACACACACACACACACACACACACACACACACACACACACACACACACACACACACACACACACACACACACACACACACACACACACACACACACAGAGAGGGAGAGAGAGAGTACTGGGGGAGTGGCGGCAGGTCAAGGAGACACAGGATGAGCAGTAGAGGGCAATGCAGGAGCAGATGTGACATCCAATCTGAAATAAGATACTTGTTATTTGGCCATTGGCCCAGTTTTATTGCAAGGAATTCTAATTGGTCAATCCATTTGTTCTGTGGAGAGAACCACGGGAGAGAGAACCACAGGAGAGCATCACTGAGGACAGGTGAGTTGAATAAACCTATTTTCCTCCCCTCGATTTGCTTTGGGGTCTGTGTTCTTAACTTCCCTGGGCGTCCCACCCTAGTCAACAGCCAGTGGAATCGCGTGGCGCGAAATACAAATACCTCATAAATGCTATAACTTCAATTTCTCAAACATATGACTATTTTACACCATTTTAAAGACAAGACTCTCGTTAATCTAACCACATTGTCCGATTTCAAAAAGGCTTTACGGCGAAAGCAAAACATTAGATTATGTCAGGAGAGTACCCTGCCAAAAATAATCACACAGCCATTTTCAAAGCAAGCATACATGTCACAAAAACCAAAACCACAGCTAAATGCAGCACTAACCTTTAATGATCTTCATCAGATGACACTCCTAGGACATTATGTTATACAATACATGCATGTTTTGTTCAATCAAGTTCATATTTATATCAAAAAACATATTTTTACATTAGCATGTGATGTTCAGAACTAGCATACCCACCGCAAACTTCCAGTGAATTTACTTAATTACTCACGATTAACGTTCACAAAATACATAACAATTATTTTAAGAATTATAGATACAGAACTCCTTTATGCAATCGCGGTGTCAGATTTTAAAATAGCTTTTCGGCGAAAGCACATTTTGCAATATTCTGAGTAGATAGCCCGGCCATCACGGCTAGCTAATTTGACACCCACCAAGTTTGGCCCTCACCAAACTCAGAATTACTATTAGAAAAATTGGATTACCTTTGCTGTTCTTCGTCAGAATGCACTCCCAGGACTTCTACTTCAACAACAAATGTTGTTTTGGTTCCAAATAATCCATAGTTATATCCAAATACCGCCGTTTTGTTCATGCGTTCAGGTAACTATCCGAAGGGTGACGCGCGAGCACATTTCGTGACAAAAAAATTCAAAATATTCCATTACCGTACTTCGAAGCATGTCAAACACTGTTTAAAATCCATTTTTATGCGATTTTTCTCGTAAAATAGCGATAATATTCCAACCGGGCGATGTTGTATTCATTCAAAGGCTGAAAGAAAAACATGGAGAATTCTCATGAAAGTGCATCTCCAGTGTCACTGTCCTCAGCCTGACCAGTAACAAACAGAGCTGCTGTACTTCGCCCAGAGACTGCAGACATCTCATTACACTTTCTGGCGCCTTCTGAGAGCCAATGGAAGCCTTAGAAAATGTCACGTTACAGCACAGATGCTGTATTTTCGATAGAGAGGCTACAGAAAGACAATAAACTGTCAGACAGGGCACTTCCTGTATGGAATCTTCTCAGGTTTTGGCCTGCCATATGAGTTCTGTTATACTCACAGACACCATTCAAACAGTTTTAGAATCTTTAGAGTGTTTACTATCCAAATCTACTAATAATATGCATATTCTCGTTTCTGTGCAAGAGTAGTAACGATTTTAAATCGGGTACGTTTTTTATCCGGCCGTGAAAATACTGCCCCCTAGCCCAGACAGGTTAAAAGGTCTTACAATCTTTGGCTACGGAGATCGTGATCACACAGTCGTCCGGAACAGCTGATGCTGTCATGCATGCCTCTGTTGCTTGCCTCGAAGCGAGCATAGAAGTGATTTAGCTCATCTGATAGGCTCGTGTCTCTGGGCAGCTCACAGCTGTGCTTCACTATGTAGTCTGTAATAGTTTGCAGGCCCTGCCACACCCGACGAGCGTCAGAGCCGGTGTAGTACGATTCCATCTTAGTCCTGTATTGACGATTTGCCTGTTTGATGGTTCGTCGGAGGGATTAGCAATATTTCTTATTAGCTTCCGGGTTAGAGTCTTGCAACTTGAAAGCGCCAGCTCTACCCTTCAGCTCAGTGCGAATGTTGCCTGTAATCCATGGTTTCTGGTTGGGGTATGTACGTATAGTCACTGTGGGGACGACGTCCTTGATTTAACTTCTCTAGGGCCAGTGGGACGATTCCCACCTACGTAAGAGCCAGTGGAATCCCGTGGCGCGTTATTCAAATACCTTAGAAATGCTATTACTTAAATTTCTCAAACATATGACTATTTTACACCATTTTCAAGACAAGACTCTCGTTAATCTAACCACACTGTCCGATTTCAAAAAGGCTTTACAACGAAAGCAAAACATTAGATTATGTCAGCAGAGTACCCAGCCAGAAATAATCAGACACCCATTTTTCAAGCTAGCATATAATGTCACATAAACCCAAATCACAGCTAAATGCAGCACTAACCTTTGATGATCTTCATCAGATGACAATCTTAGGACATTATGTTATACAATACATGCATGTTTTGTTCAATCAAGTTCATATTTATATCAAAAACCAGCTTTTTACATTAGCATGTGACGTTCAGAACTAGCATACCCCCCGCAAACTTCCGGTGAATTTACTAAATTACTCACGATAAACGTTCACAAAAAACATAACAATTATTTTAAGAATTATAGATACAGAACTCCTCTATGCACTCGCTATGTCCGATTTTAAAATAGCTTTTTGGTGAAAGCACATTTTGCAATATTCTAAGTAGATAGCCCGGCATCACAGGGCTAGCTATTTAGACACCCAACAAGTTTAGCCCTCACCAAAGTCAGATTTACTATAAGAAAAATGTTATTACCTTTGCTGTTCTTCGTCAGAATGCACTCCCAGGACTTCTACTTCAATAACAAATGTTGGTTTGGTTCAAAATAATCCATAGTTATATCCAAATAGCGGCGTTTTGTTCGTGCGTTCAAGACACTATCCGAAAGGGTAAAGAAGGGTGACGCGCCCGACGCGTTTCGTGACAAAAAAATTCTAAATATTCCATTACCGTACTTCGAAGCATGTCAACCGCTGTTTAAAATCAATTTTTATGCCATTTTTCTCGTCAAAAAGCGATAATATTCTGACCGGGAAATCGTGTTTTAGTACAAAGAGAGAGAAAATAAAAACGTGGTGTCGCCCTGTGCACGCGTCTCAGTCTGATGGTCCTCTGATAGACCACCTACCAAAGGCGCTAATGTTTTTCAGCCAAGGGCTGGAATTACATCATTCAGCTTTTTCCCGGGCTCTGAGAGCCTATGGGAGCCGTAGGAAGTGTCACGTTACAGCAAAGATCCTAAGTTTTCAATAAACAGAGCCAAGAAGCCCAAGGAATGGTCAGAGAGGGTACTGCCTGTACAGAATCTTCTCAGGTTTTTGCCTGCCATATGAGTTCTGTTATACTCACAGACACCATTCAAACAGTTTTAGAAACTTTAGGGTGTTTTCTATCCAAAGCCAATAATTATATGCATATTCTAGTTTCTGGGCAGTAGTAATAACCAGATTAAATCGAGTACATTTTTTTATTTTGCCGTGTAAATACTGCCCCCTAGCCCTAACAGGTTAACATATTGATAAAGCCAGTGACTGATGTGGTGTACTCCTCAATGCCATCAGAAGAATCCCAGAACATATTACAGTCTGTGCTAGCAAAACAGTCCTGTAGTTTAGCATCTGCTTCATCTGACCACTTTTTTTATGGACCGAGTCACTGTTGCTTCCTGCTTTAATTTTAGCATGTAAGCAGGAATCAGGAGGATAGAATTATGATCAGATTTGCCAAATGGAGGGCGAGGGAGAGCTTTGTTCGTGTCTCTGTGTATGGAGCAAAGGTGATCTATAATTTGTTCCCCTCTGGTTGTGCATTTAACGTGCTGATAGAAATGAGGTAAAACTGATTTAAGTTTCCCTGCGTTAAAGTCCCCGGCCACTAGGAGTGCCGCCTCTGGGTGAGCGGTTTCCTGTTTGCTTATTTCCTTATACAGCTGACTCAGTGCGGTCTTACTGCCAGCGTCTGTCTGTGGTGGTAAATAAACAGCCACAATTTTTTTTTAATGAAAACTCTTTTGGCAAATAGTGTGGTCTACAGCTTAACATGAGATTCTCGAGACTTCCTTAGATTTCGCGCACCAGCTGTTGTTTACAAATATGCACAGACCGCCCCCCTCGTCTTACCAAATTTTCTATAAGATTGAGGTCAGGGCTTTGTGATGGCCACTTCAATACCTTGACTTTGTTGTCCTTAAGCCATTTTGCCACAACTTTGGAAGTATGCTTTGGGCCATTGTCCATTTGGAAGACCCATTTGTGACCAATCTTTAACTTCCTGACTGATGTCTTGAGATGTTGCGTCAATATATCCACATAATTTTCCTGCCTCATGATGCCATCTATTTTGTGAAGTGCACCAGTCCCTTCTGCAGCAAAGCACCCCCACAACATGATGCTGCCACCCCTGTGCTTCATGGTTGGGATGGTGTTCATTGGCTTTTTCCTCCAAACATAACGATGGTCATTATGGCCAAACAGTTCTATTTTTGTCCATCAGACCAGAGGCCTTTCAGGTTATGTCGATATAGGACTCCTTTCACTGTTTTGTACCTGTTTCCTCCAGCATCTTCACAAGGTCCTTTGCAGTTGTTCTGAGATTGATTTGCTCATTTCGCACCAAGTACGTTCATCTCTAAGAGACAGAACGCATCTCCTTCCTGAGCGGTATGATGGCTGCGTGGCCCCATGGTATTTATACTTGCGTGCTATTGTTTGTACAGATGAACGTGGTACCTTCAGGTGTTTGGAAATTGCTCCCAAGTATGAACCAGAGTTGTGGAGGTCTACAATTCTTTCTGAGGGCTTGGCTGATTTCTTTTGATTTTCCCATGATGTCAAGCAAAGAAGCAATGAGTTTGAAGGTTGGCCTTGAAATACATCCACAGGTACACCTCCAATTGACTCAAATTATGTCAATTAGCCCATCAGAAGCTTCTAAAGCCATGACATCATTTTCTGTAATTTTCCAAGCTGTTTAAAGGCACAGTCAACTTAGTGTATGTTAACTTCTGACCCACTGGAATTATAAGTGAAATAATCTGTCTGTAAACAATTGTTGGAAAAATTACTTGTGTCATGCACAAAGTAGATGTCCTAACCGACTTGCCAAAACTACAGTTTGTTAACAAGACATTTGTGGAGTGGTTGAAAAACGAGTTTTAATGACTCCAACCTAAGTGTATGTAAACTTCCGACTTCAGCTGTATATATATTTCATATGGATATTAGATTGTGTTATTTGTGATAGGGCGTAAATGGTTTTAGTCTGATGGAGAAACTGGTGATGATAATGTTAATGTAAATTTAGGCGTACTCATATCGAGGGTCCAGTCCACTGCTGATTGATTAATTTCACTGATTGGCAAGAGAGTCCACTCACACAGTCCCTGATTAGAGGGGGAAATGAAAATCAGCACCAAGAGACATTTTAGTCAATTTTATCCCACCTCTGTATGTTGTAAAGGGGCTCAGCAACCAGTGAGCCGTACCACTCTCAATTGTCTTACCATGATTTTCAATATGTTTTAACACAGTGTGCGGTATCTGTAACGCAGTGTGTTGTGTCTTACATGCTCCTTTTTCTCTCTGCCTCTGTCCTCTCTCTCTCTCTGAGAGTTCAAACCCTTGAAGCAGTGTTTGTTCTCAAGTTTACATCAGCGCAGAGCCTCCGCAGCCGGCCAAATTCCCACGGGCCCCTCTGCCACCCCCCTGGTCAAGGCTCACCACGATGAAGGGTGATTCATATCTCTTATATCTACAGGTCTAATCGTAATGAAGACTTGTGGGTTATCTTTGTCGTTACAAATGAATATGAATGTTTGTTTACAAAAGATTGTGGTCTCCCCCAGAAAACACAGTAACAGATTGAATGATTTACTGACGATGTGACGTTAAGAGCATTGTGGTGCCGTTTATTTAATTTTATACATCGGGTGGGTCTAATCCTGAATAATGATTGATTAAAAAACACATTCCAGCCAGTGTTTATTCCACAAGTTACCACCAGCTATATCTATGACATTAAAATGCCTATTTACTCTGTTCCACCTGACTGCGCAATCCACTGTCTCATCAGCCCAGCCAAGCAATTTAAACTTGATCTCCACTATAAAAGGATCTAGACATTATCTGACATGTCTTTTAGACTAACATTTAGCATTCTGGTGCTGTTTATTTAGCTCTAAGTACTCCATAAAGTAACTAAAAAGCAAAAGGTGTAGCTGGGTGCGTAATTGGTGGCAGAGAAGTCAGGTGCAGGAGAGCAGAGCTGGGTAATAACCGGAGATGTATTAAGCAAAACCAACGGCATCCAGAACAACAAGATAAATGGGCACAGAAGTAACCCGTCGTGCGCTCACGGGTAACGTGCACAAGCACCCAAATAAACAATCCCACACTAAGACAGGGGGGGAACAGAGGGTTAAATACACCACAAGTAATTGAGGGAATTGAAACCAGGTGTGAGAAAAAATAAGACAAAACACATGGAAAATGAAAAGTGCATCGATGATGGCTAGAAGACCGGCGACACCGACCGCCGAGCGCCGCCCGAACAAGGAGAGGACCCAACTTCGGTGGAAGTCATGACAAAAGGCTTGTGCAGGTTTCACAAATGAGTAAGGACAAGTGTATTATGGGAGATGAATAGATAAATAGTAAACAGACTAGAAGATTGACCTACAGTACAAGCTTCTTTAGGAGAGAAGTAGGATGATGAGGTTTGGGCACCTGTGGCTTATGTCTTTTACTGCAGTGGGCTAAATCAGGGTCACTCAGAGGGAGTCTTGGTAGTCTTAAACAAATCTACTTTGAAACAACAGTATACACCTCACACATGGTTATGGGCTTAAAAAAAGAAGATCTGTACCATGTCAGATATGGTCATTGACTGCAGGAAAGGGCTACGAGAGATTGCATAATGAGGTTTGGGCATCTGGGCCAATATTTCAAAAATGTGTTTAGTTCTTGTGCAACATTTTAGTGTATGATCTGTTCTTCAAATGTCAGAAGATAAACACAATATAGGGACAATTTAGAAAATACAAACATGTATAAGGCTGTGTACATAACAAATAAGCATGTTTCATTTATAAATCACAAAAACCAAGCAACATCCAAGTAAATTGCATATTTTCATGTGGTGTTTGACATGTATAAATCACACTTCTTTAGTCAAGTGCTCAGCACTTCACATAAGTAAACATTTGTGAGGCTGTGAGAAAACCCCCTTGATAACTTGGCATGCCATTTTGACAGAAAACAGTAGTACACTTCAGGGCTGGCTGTCCATATACCATCCCCTCTAGCATCCGTAGAAAGAGATTTCACTTTTCACTGTGGAAGTGTTTTAAGATGTCATACCAAGGATCATTTAGCTATTTTATTTTGAATTTAGGTATCATAACTTATATAAACAAATTATTTGATAAAACATTTAATTTTAGCCCATAGAAACACATTGAATAACAGATTCATACATGGAAAAACAGATAGTAAAAAAATACATCAAAAGTTTGTTTTAAAATGTCTGTCCTTTATCAGAGAGATATAAGAAAGATCAGGAAATTATTTGTATTTGCTATTTCCATAGTGCCTTCAGAAAGTATTCATACCCCTTGACTTATTCCAAATTTTGTAGTGTTACAGCCTGAATTAAAAATGTATTAAATATATTTCTCACCCATCTGCACACAGTATCCCATAATGACAAAGTGAAAACATGTTTTTAGAAATTGTTGCTAATTTATTGAAAACGAAAAACAGAAATATCTAATTTACAAAGGTATTCACACCCCTGAGTTAATACGTTAGAATCACTTTTGGCAGAGATTACAGCTGTGTCTTTCTGGCTAAGTCTCTAAGAGCTTTGCACACCTGGATTGTACAATATTTGCCCATTAGTCTTTTTAAAATTATTCAAGCTATGTCAAAATGCTTGTTAGTCATTGCTGGACAACCATTTTCAAGTCGTGCCATAGATTTTTCAAGCAGGTTTAAGTCAAAACTGTAACTTGGTCACTCAGGAACATTCACTGTCTTCTTGTTAAGCAACTCCATTATAGATTTGTCCTTATGTTTTAGGGTATTGTCCTGCTGAAAGGTGAATTAGTCTCCCAGTGTCTAGTGGAAAGAAGACTGAACCAGGTTTTCCTCTAAGATTTGTCTGTGCTTAGCTCCATTCCTTTTCTTTTTTATCCTGAAAAACTCCCTAGTCCTTAAGGATTACAAGCATACAAATAACATGATGCAGCCACCACTATGCTTGAAAATATGGAGAGTGATACTTAGCAATGTGTTGTATTGAATTTGGTACAAACGTAACACTTTGTATTCAGGACAAAAAGTGAATTGCTTTGTCACATTTTTTTCAGTATTACTTTAGTGCCTTGTTCCAAACAGGATGCATGTATTCTGTACAGGCTTCTTTCTTTCAGTCTGACATTTAGGTTAGTATTGTGGAGTAACTACAATATTGTTGATCCATCCTCAGTTTTCTCCTATCACAGCCGTTACTGTCACGAATTCCGCCGAAGTCGGTCCCTCTCCTTGTTCTGGCGGCGTTTGGCAGTCGACGTCACCGGCCTTCTCGCCATCGCCGATCCACTGTTAATTTTCCATTTGTTTTGTCTTTGTTTTACACACCTGATTTCAATTCCCCAATTACATGTTCATTATTTAACCCTCTGTTTTCCCCATGGTTTTTGTGTGTGTTTGTTTTATGTATTTCGGTCCTTTTGTGTTGGCTTGTTATTTACTACATGGAATGTATATTATTGAGTAAAGTTACTTTTATTACTCATCTCTGCTGTCCTGCGCCTGACTCCTCTGCACCAGCTACACCCAGACCGTTACATAAATTCTGTAACTGTTTCTTGGCCTCATGGTGAACCTGCCATTGGCCTCATGGTGAAATCCCTGAGCGGTTTCCTTCCTCTCCGGCAACTAAGCTAGGAAGGACGCCTGTATCTTTGTAGTGATAGTGTATTGATACACCTTTCAAAGTGTAATTAATAACTTCACTATGCTCAAAGGGATATTCAATGTCTTATTTTTTTGTCCATCTACTAATAGGTGCTCTTCTTTGCGAGGCATTGAAAACCTCCCTTGTCTTTGTGCTTGAATCTGTGTTTTAAATTAATTGCTCGACTTTCAACTTATTATGTGTGTCGTGATGTGACTATCATTCATGTGATGACTGCTATTTATCAAATAATTACCTACTACGTTTAATTATTACTCTATTAAATTATTCATGTAACAATTAATTCAATAGTAATTTGAGGGACCACGGGAAAAGTTATTTAATGAGTTACCGTTTCCCAAATTAACTCAAGAATATATCAAATCAAAGTTTATTTGTCACTTTCACCGAATACAACAGGTGTAGACCTTACAGTGAAATGCTTACTTACAGGCTCTAACCAATAGTGCGAAGAAAAAAAAAGAAAAAAGGTATGTGTGTGTAGGTAAGTAAAGAAATTAAACAACAGTAAAAAAGACATTTGAAAATAAGAGTAGCAAGGCTATATACAGACACCGGTTAGTCAGGCTTATTGAGGTAGTATGTACATGTGGGTATGGTTAAAGTGACTATACATATATGATGAACAGAGAGTAGCAGTAGCGTAAAAAGAGGGGTTGGCGGATGGTGGGACACAATGCAGATAGCCCGGTTAGCCAATGTGCGGGAGCACTGGTTGGTCGGGCCAATTGAGGTAGTATGTACATGAATGTATAGTTAAAGTGACTATGCATATAAGATAAACAGAGAGTAGCAGAGGGGGGGCAGGGGGAGGGCACACAATGCAAATAGTCCGGGTAACCATTTGGTTACCTGTTCAGGAGTCTTATGGCTTGGGGGTAAAAACTGTTGAGAAGCCTTTTAGAGAGAACAGTATATGACTGGGGTGGCTGGGGTCTTTGACAATTTTCAGGGCCTTCCTCTGACACCGCCTGGTGTAGAGGTCCTGGATGGCAGGCAGCTTTGCCCCAGTGATGTACTGGGCCATACGCACTACCCTCTGAGGTGCCTTGCAATTGCCGTACCAGGCAGTGATGCAACTGGTCATCATTTCCTCATATCAGTCTCATTCTGAACATTGTTAACTCTGTAAATCTGCACGAACCCTAGCCTAAGTGATGAATAAACGATTCACAAATTGCCTTAATTATTTATTTTCTAACTATCTAAATAATCACACAGAAATACATAAACACACACACACGGTAAAGGTTAACGATTACTAACATAATGCATATGAAAAGTCCCTAGTGGACTAACACGTTATGATGGCTTGTTACACAATGGAAAGGGGTGGGGAAAGAAAGAGCGGGAGAGACAAAGGTAGTGGACTTACTTTTGGAAATTACGCTGACCGTAAATATTAGTATTTAGCACCCCAACAATCCCTCATTCGGATTAGAAATGCAACATATATTTACGCGTTGATGTCTTTCTCTGTCGTCTCTCAGTTGAAACCACTTTATCTGTCTATGGCGAGTAGTTCAATGTAAGTCTCTGGTTGTCCACCAGAGGTCCCACTGTCTTTCTTAGCTGTAGGCTTCCTTGTCTCGGCGTGTTCGGTAGAATGGATATATCAGAGTACCACACGGTGGTCTGAGGAATCTGTTCTACTGGCCTTGTCTTTGGTCGAGTTTCCTTGACTATTTTACATATACAGCTGCAGACTGTGAATGTGTAGTCTAGTCTTTACATTCACTTGTCGAGAGTATCAGAGGGTGTTAACATTTTCTGGTCTTGTAGTTTTAAACCATTTGTCAGCCGTGTAGCTACCGCTCCACACTGTCTGGTCTCATGTAAATTCCAACCATTTCAACGTGTGGATGGTCCTCACGTTCTCTTGTCTAATACGTTAATTCTTCAGCGAGTCCTTTTAATCACTTGCCTTGGAGGGCGGTTCCATCATGTTGCCACAATGTCTGTGCTCACGTGGGCGTGGTTATTGACTTGGCAAAAGTTTATATGAAAAACAATCATCTCATTTAGAAGGCTACAATCACATTGCTACAGTATCTTTTCACAAATAGTTTAATATTTAATCATATAAGTTTTACAACATTAAACTCTCTAGGGTAGGGGGCAGTATTTTCACATCCGGATAAAAAACGTACCCGATTTAATCTGGTTATTACTACTGCTCAGAAACTAGAATATGCATATAATTGTTTGATTTGGATAGAAAACACCCTAATGTTTCTAAAACTGTTTGAATGGTGTCTGTTAGTATAACATAACTCATATGGCAGGCCAAAACCTGAGAAGATTCTGTACAGGAAGTGCCCTCTCTGACCATTTCTTGGCCTTCTATACCCTCTTTATCGAAAACAGAGGATCTCTGCTGTAACGTGACACTTTCTAAGGCTCCCATAGGCTCTCAGAAGGCGCCAGAACATTGAATGATGACTTTGCAGTTCCTGGCTGAAAAACAGTAGCGCATTTGGATAGTGGTTGATCTGAGAACAATGAGACGGGTGCGCGTGTGCACATGAAGAGTCCATTTTACATTTTCAGTCTTTGAACGAAAAAGACATCTCCCGGTCGAAATATTATCACTATTTTACGAGAAAAATCGCATTAAAAATTGATTTTAAGATTTAAATCTGATATCTACATTGTGAAAGCTCTTAAAGATAGTTATTTAGTCACAAAATACTAAATGATATGACATGATTATTGTTTGGAATCCCACCGACCATTCCAAACGTTTGGATCCCAAAACTAATGTTCTAATAACCAGTCTTTTGATGTTAAAGTTTTTAGCAAGAGTCTCTCTTCTGTAACACTCAGACATTCCATTCTCAATACTGCAGAGCCAAAGAGAGAAAGTTTACGACTGGCGTTAAGTCATAAAACTGGCCCAACTTCCCCCCTTTCCTCTCTGGTGTGTGGGGGGGCTGCTATCTTTGATCGTTACCCAGGAGAGAGAGTCATGACATGTGACTTGTTAAGCAAGTTTTTACTCCTGAACTTATTTAGGTTTGCCATAGCAAAGGGGTTGAATACTTATTGACATTTTTTTTTAATTAGATGAACAATTCCAGTGGATCATTTTTTTTTCAAGTTTTTAAATTAAGGCTGTAACACAACAAAATGTGAAAAAGTCAAGGGGTGTGAATACTTTCTGAAGGCACTGTACAGCCATTAATTGTAAACTAGTTCTGGGCTACCTTCAGACGAGTCTTGTGAGGCTTGTGGACGTCCTAGAGTAAAACAACCGACATGTACATGTTCGTGAGAGTCTCACCTTACTTATTTTAGAGGTGTCAAACTGTTCTGACACTACAGACTGAATTTGGCAGATCGGCGTTACTGACTTCAGTCGAGGCCCGTGACGCTTGTGGGTGTCGTAGCACAAAAAGGATTAGTTTGCAGGCCAAACCGTTCAAAGGCTACAGACGTTTTCGGGAGAAGACTGATTTTTGGGATGTCTCATGGTCTGACAAACAGCACTGTAGCTCGGCCACCTTCCACCGCAGATACGGAAGGCCACCATTGGCAGATGCTGTGTATTGAGACACAGTTCATGCCCACATATCTCTAGTTTAAATAGACAGATTTGTATGTTTTTCTATTTATTATGCTAATTAGATTCCAGCGGGGCCACTGACATCAACTCTAGGGGGTGAACATAGAAGGCTATTCCTGACTTAAATAGTAAGATCTTGATCACATGTACACTACCGTTCAAAAGTTTGGGGACACTTTGAAATGTCCTTGTTTTTGAAAGAAAATAACATTTTTTTGTCCATTAAAACAACATGAAATTGATCAGAAATACAGTGTAGACATTGTTAATGTTGTAAATGACTATTGTAGCTGGAAACGGCTGATTTTTAACGGAATATCTACATAGGCGTACAGAGGCTCATTATCAGCAACAATCACTCTTGTGTTCCAATGGCACATTATGTTAGCACAGCTGAAAACTGTTGTTCTAATTAAAGAAGCAATAAAACTGGCCTTCTTTAGACTAGTTGAGTATCTGGAGCATCAGCATTTGTGGGTTCGATTACATGCTCAAAATGGTCAGAAACAAATAACTTTCTTCTTTAACTTGTCAGTCTATTCTTCTTCTGAGAAATGAAGGCTTTCCATGCGAGAAATTGCCAAGAAACTGAAGATCTCGTACAACGCTATGTACTACTCCCTTCACAGAACAGCGCAAACTGGCTCTAACCAGAATAGAAAGAGGAGTGGGAGGCCCCGGTGCACAACTGAGCAAGAGGACAAGTATATTAGAGTGTTTAGTTTGAGAAACAGGTGCCTCACAAGTCCTCAACTGGCAGCTTCATTAAATAGTACCCGCAAAACACCAGTCTCAACATTAACAGTGAAGAGGCGACTCTGGGATGCTGGCCTTCTAGGCAGAGTACCTCTGTCCAGTGTCTGTGTTCTTTTGCCTATCTTAATCTTTCTTTTTTTTGGCCAGTCTGAGATATGGCTTTTTCTTTGCAACTCTGCCTAGAAGGCAATCCTGTCTCTGAGCTCTACAAACAATTCCTTTAACCTCATGGCTTTGTTTTTGCTCTGACATGCACTGTCAACTGTGGGACCTTATATAGACAAGTGTGTGCCTTATCAAATCATTTTCAATCAATTAAATTTACCACAGGTGAACTCCAATCAAGTTGTATAACATCTCAAGGATCCTCAATGGAAACAGGATGCACCTGAGCTCAATTTTGAGTATCATAGCAAACGGTCTGAATACTTATGTAAATAGTATTTATGTTTTTTTATACATTTGCAAACATGTCTAAAAACCTGTTTTTGCTTTGTCATTATGAGGTCTTGTGTGTAGATTGATGAGGAAAGTGTTTTATTTAATCCTTTTTAGAATAAGACTGAAATGTAACAAAATGTGGAAAAAGTCAAGGGGTCCATTCACAGGGGCAGTGGTAGCCTTGAGGTTAGATCACTGGGCCATTAACCGAAGTGTTGTCGGTTTGAATCCCAGGGAGTGAAATTTGGTGTTAGTGACAAACTCATGGTACGACCTACTATTGTGCCATTGAGCAAGGCATTTAACCCCTAACCAGTGTTTCCAGCCTCTAATGTGAATGTACTGTATGTGTGGTATCCGAGGTGTTGGGAAAAAGCAAAAAGGACAATGGACAAATCAAATTGTTTTGAAGGAGGCAATGCACTTGGATGGCACTTGAAAGTGTATGCAATTTCTGTGTTTGTCAAAGAATGGAGGGGTATTTTGAGATGCAGGACGTTGTTAAGTCGATGGTACGGGACGGTTGTTTTTGCCCATGCATAAGCGGACATTGCCCATTCAAAATGCACTCAAATACTATGACTGATCTAAAAAAAAAAAAAAATATCGACCATTTTATTTGGATCATCTCCTAAACAAATCTCTTTAAGCCTTGTTAATCTAGTCAATGTTGTTTTGGTGGTCACTGATTGAAGATATTAAAAACTGACAGTAGTAGTGGAAAAGCAGTTGACCAGTCGTTTGTTGACACAGAATCTACAGATTGTTTGAAGTGGTGGACTATCCAAACAAAATGGGACCAAATCCTCTTCCGATACTAACCCCTAAAAGCTAGGACATTTGCCATGCTCTGAACAACAACCTTGCCTGACCTCTCTTCCATTGGTCCTTAGCCATTCCTAGCTACCATCAGTCACGGAATGAAGGAGGGCAGCTGTATCATTACTCCCTTTTGGTCTTTATTGTCTTTTAAAGAGAACTTGTTCTCAATAACTTACCTGGTTAAATAAATAAAATATATAATCTCCTCTGTCTTCATGTCCATGGCAATAACTTCTAGAGCAGAGGAGGCTGGTGGAAGGAGTTTTTGACGACAGGCTCATTGTAATGGCTGGAATGGAATTAATGGAACGGAGTCAAACATGTGGTTTCCATATGTTTGATGTGTTTTATACCGTTCCATTTATACCATTCCAGCCATTACAATGAGCCCATCATCCCATAGCACCTCCCAGCAGCCTCCTCTGTTCTAGAGAGCACTTCTACATCTACCTGCCTCAGTCTTCGTTGAGTGTTCAAGGTTGACCCAGTTTGCGGAATATCACAGGGCCGTCATGTGGTAGTGCGGTCGTCTTTTTTTAGATCAGAGCCCTGGAAGTGATGGGATCATCATTATGTATGAAGTACCACCCAGTCTGGTCCTGCATGCATGGAAAGGAAGATAATAAAGAATAATGGAATTCTAGTTATCAGGGAAAACCAGGTGACAGAACATATTTGGTTGGTGTTTTTATCTTCCTCCATCATTGGGATGCTGTGGTTAAATAAATATAATTACAACAGATGTAGGATGTTTATTTGAGCCAGCTTGCTACGGCAGGAAAATAATCCTCCAGTGTCAGGAAATGTAAATTATTATGTGGATTGTAGTCAATGGACATTTTTGTAGGGTTTAATAGATTTTTCATTAGGGCAAATCAAGTCTGACATTTTAAAGTGGAACTTATACACTTCAGAAGCCTTTTTAAACCTTGAATACTGTACACTACAAGTTTGCATTGATGAAAAGTTTTCTATGCAGGAAAATTCTCAGAAACAAAAGAGTGATCAAATGAAAATCCTACATCTGTAGGATGACTATTCCCATGCAGATTAATGTTCCTTGATGGGTGGACCAGCGGTAATTCTATTTCTTTGGCTTTAGTTATGTGTAATTATAGCACATCTTTGATATTCCAATGCATGCCAGAGTGCCCTATGAGACATTCCCTGGTCCATACCCTGAAATGGATATTCATTCTCAATGCATTGCCTATTAAATTATTATTAAGTTCTTCCCCATTAATAGCAGAATAGGGTTAAGGTTAAAAGACCCTATCCATTACTACTCCAAGACTGATTCTCACTTTGAAGTGAAAAAGTTGCCACAATATGATGGTCTGCTTAGTGTTGATCTCAAGGGCAATGGCTACGAAGAGGTGATTGGAAGGTTAATGATATACCATCTGGTGCTTATTTACCCAGGTTCTAACATTCTCTCGCTCTGTTTGATTCGTAAAACGTAGAGGGGTTTCTTCTGTCTCCCATCGTCTCAGCTCCAGCACAATACTGGTACTCCCCTCATCCCTGACCTCCCGCCCGCATAACAAATCATGCTTTTTACTCAGCTTGTAAAGTAAATAAGACCCCCATAACCTCCCATGCTATGAGAGGAAAGAGCACTGTCCTGCATATGATTAAGTTACTCAGTCTCTTGGGAAGCAGGAAGCCAGTCTGGCAGCTACCAGATGGGGTTCCCATGGAGACATAAAGCTGTGTGATTCGTGCGTGTGTGTGTGTTTATGTGGATGTGGGAAATTCCAGACCATGTAAATGGTGAGGAGAGGAGCTGTCAGAGAATCTACCTAACTGTCAAATGTACTGTAGGACTGGTGGGAGCTAATTTACGTCTTGAAAATAGGTTTGAGATCTGAAAATGTCAGTGGACAAAGTTATCATCATCATCACCACCCACAACCCTGCCAGGTAGATTCTATTCAACCATGAACCTGGCCTCCACCATGGGGAAAACAAAAAAACAGAACAAACTACTGGACAGTGTGGGAGGGGGGAGAGGAGATAATCTAATCCATTCCGGTAACACAACATGGATAAACGCCCACCCCACTGTGTGGCGGATCCCCTATGGGGTAAACTTTGTGCCGTTCCCTGTCATTTCTTTCCACAGTTTAGACGACTGCAAAGTCTTCATGTTCAAGGGGCTCATCGGGGGGGGGGACTAATTTTAGTTTCTCTTTGTACATCCTTTTTTTTACTTGATTGCAAAGAGTGTCCAGTATTGCTATGGGAAGAGCCTTTGGGGGGTTCTACAGAGGGCAGGACTTGGCTCTGTGTCTTGTTCCTAGAGGAAGTCTCTCTATTACAGTTTATTCTGAATACTTAAACACTAACAGTGATTCTTGAAGCACTAACACTTGTAGCCAATGCATTTACCAAGTGTGCCAAACTGAACGCACATTCTCTGCTTTACACTCAGTTTGTAATTTTATAACACACTTTTTGCAAAACTGTAAACACAACTCACTGTTTTACACTCAGTTTGCAATTTAATAACACACTTCTAGCAAAACTGTAAACATTGGTCTTTACATTGCTACACTATTTCGCCAATTGCCTTTCCACATTGACACATGTGAAAACACTTTTAGATAATGAGTTACAAATCAGAGCTTACAAATCAGAACATGAGCACTATAAATAGGCCACAGGTAAACATTTGGTTTGAACAACAATGGAGGCCAATACTGGATAGAGAGTAAGAGGGGTGAAAACTACAGGAGGATGAGGAGGTGAATAAGTAAGAGGAGGATGAGGAGGAGGAGAAGGAAGAGGTGAAGTAGGACGGCAGAAGGAGACGACGGAGAAGAGGAAGGGGAGTCAGGAACACAATAACTGATGAAATCAGAGCGACTGTGGTTGACCATGTTGTCAGCCATGGGATGAGCATGAGGGAGGCTGGGCAACGGGTTCAACCAAATCTGAGTCGCTATACTGTTGTAGGTATCACCCAGATATTTCGAAATGAAAACCGGTAAGTAACTAAGTGCGGTAGTTCTACTGGTACAGTAATATGTACTGTACTTTCATAATGAGAAGGATCTATCACTAAAACCATTCAAATGTTTTACAGAACTGCAAGAAAACCAGTATCTGGTGGAAGAGATCGACTGAGAGCAGGAGACCCACGTTGTAAAGATGGTCATTGCAAATAACTGCATCAGACTCAGAGAGCTACAAGACCACATAATGGCAGATAACACGATATTCCAAAATGTCAAAAGAGTGAGTCTCGCTGCACTGTCTCGTCTACTGAAACACAATAGAATTAGGATGAAGCAGCTGTACAGAGTCCCTTTTCAAAGAAACTCAGACCGTGTAAATCAACTGAGATATGAATATGTGCAGGTAAGCCATACTATCCTATCATTGGTACTGGATCTGGAAATGTATGGTGCTACATCATATTGACTGATCCCTGTCTTTTCGTACTGTGCTACATTGTTTTGTCTTGTCTCTTTCAGAGAGTCATGGAGCTAGAAGCAGATGCAGTGCATCATGAGCTAATATATGTGGACGAGGCAGGTTTCAACCTTGCAAAAACAAGGGGCCGCGGCAGAAATATCATCAGACACCGTGCCATCATCAACGTCCCGGGACAACTTGGTGGCAACATAACAATGTGTGCGGCTATTAGTCAAAACGGCGTCCTTCACCATCATGCAATCCTAGGCCCATACAGCACTGCACACATTACCACATGTCTGGACACCCTCCACAACAGACTAATCCCTAATGACCAGGGGACAGAGCAGCCCAGGTACGTTATCATCTGGGACAATGTTAGTTTCCACCGGGCTGCTGTGGTCCGCAATTGGTTCACAGGTCACCCACTTTTCATCGTACTTAATCTCCCCCATACTATGCTCTCTTGAATCCTATTGAAGAATTCTTCTCTGCATGGTGTTGGAAGGTGTATGATCGCCAGCCCCATCAACGCATACCCCTTCTACAGGCAATGGAGGAGGCTTGTGGAGACATGGATCAGGGGTCATGTCAGGCCTGGATACGACACTCCAGGCGATACTTTCCACGCTGCCTAGCTCAAGACAACATCGCATGTGATGTGGATGAAGTCTTATGGCTAGACCCACAAAGAAGGCGAGATGTAGCCACATTTTTTCTGTTCTTTTTTTTGTTGCACAAATGTTTTGGTTTTCTTCTACTGCACTTTTGTTGTTTGAGTGTTTTGAGAAGAAGAAAAAAAAAAAAATTCTACTTATTTGTATTGATAGTGTGTTATGTTCGGAATACACATCCATACTTTACACATTTGGATACCTGTGTGTATGTGTGTTTACTACATGTATGACAATGTACTTTATTGCAAACTGCTATGCCCTGCACACAGTGTTTTTCATTTATACTATCAGTGCGTAGTTGGTGCTTCGTGTGCTTATTCAAATGATGGTTTGTGTGTACTGTATTGAACCAAAAACAAGAAATAAGGTTTTGTGGTTAGTGTGTAGAGTTTTGCAAAAATAGCCTATAGTTTCAAAGATAGTGCCTAAGCAATCAGAATAAACTGTAAATCAAACCATGGTATCACTAGATGCATTATCCATGTTGTAACACATAAGCCATATACCAAGCTACTGACAGTGGACACCCTCATGCATATATATATGTGTGTGTGTGTGTGTGTGTGTGTGTGTGTGTGTGTGTGTGTGTGTGTGTGTGTGTGTGTGTGTGTGTGTGTGTGTGTGTGTGTGTGTGTGTGTGTGTGTGTGTGTGTGTGTGTGTGTGTGTGTGTGTGTGTGTGTGTGTGTGTGTGTGTGTGGTATAGAAACATTAATCCTGTGGGGGAGAAACCGTTAAATAAATGATGAACGACTAGAACGCGATCTCAAAACAATAAAATTAATGGTGGGGAAATGAGCCTGTCCAAAGGCTCTGTTTTAAAAAAGTTACTTTTTGAGCTTTTGATATCTTACCCTCTGGGGATGCAACCAAACGAATGACAGCAATTTCCTGTGTATTGTTATCACAGCAAAAGCATCAAGTGGGTGAATGAATCAAAACATTTTGTCTGTTGAATTGAAAAAGCCTGTGGTGAGAGCTCTGTTATTCCACAGAGAAACACAAGCAGTCTAGGACTAGGATTCTTTGATACAGGGGGGTAAACAAATTTCATATGAGCGTTGTTGGTTGTAAATAGATGAATTCATTGATAAGTGTGTCACAGTGTTTAGCTAACCATCCAGATGAGAGACTGCGGATGCACCACTAGCTACAGATTGTAATACCAGATAATGTTATTTAACCTAACATTTTTGGTATCCATTACTGGGAGTTACAGGTTTGGCAATACAAAACATTGCCAGAGATATTTTCAACTAACCTGGTATTGGCAACACTATCATCTCGATCAATGAGAGAAGACTTGAAATAGACAAGATGGCGCTGTACACATTGTTGGATTACTTCATGGAGCAAAACAATGATTTATTTGAATAACGGCACATTTTCTAAATTCAAACGGACCCTTGCAACTGGGCACAGACATTTTTAAGATAACTATTTTCCAGAATCGCGAACGAAGATAGTATCGCCTGTACCAGGTTAGTTGAAAACTCTGGCAATGGTGTGGAATGATGAAATGCTGCTTCTGCTCCTGGCCTGTTATGCTCATGTTTACTGTATGTCGATTTACCCTTCCTTGATTATAACTAACATGTATTGTCACATAATGTAAAACAATTATTGAGTGAAGCCGATCAGTTAAAATGGGTATTATGAATCATTTAGATATGAATCATTGTGCTGTGGCTGCTAGTAGGCTACTGGCAACTTGTAAATGGTGAATCAGTCTAAACTCACTACATCTGAAAGGAGAAGTCTCACACTTGATGAACAGAAATATATACACTTTTAATTGAGTAGACAGGGTCTATGATGACATATCTTCTCTACTCCTTGCAATAATTGAATGACAGACCAATTTAAATGCAAATGGTTTTAAAACACTTTTGGTTTGTGGGCCTAATTCTCCTCATGTCTAATCTATTCATATAATATAAATTGTAGGCTTCTACGGTGGATCTGGCCACCAACCACACTAACGCCGCTTGCAGCTCATCAAACGCTACGGTACATAAAAAAATGTTTTTGGAGGCCGCTAAAACCTTCCGGCTAATTCTCTCCTCTAATGGGCCTGTAAAAACGTCTGTCCCCTCAATAAACCACCGATTTAGTCACAGAGGCTAGTCTACAGCAAATGGAATACCAGATGCAAGCAGCAACCCCTCATGCTATCCCAATTTCACAGAGTATGCTTTCAGGTAAACCATGATACAGTGCCTTCAGAAAGCATTCACACCCCTTGACTTTTTCCACATTCTGTTGTTTTACAACAGTACCTCACAATGTCAAAGTAGAATTATATATTTTAGAAATATTACAAATTAATTAAACATGAAAAGCTGGAAAAGTCTTGAGTCAATAAGTATTCAACCCTTTGTTATGGCAAGCCTAAATACGTTCAAGGGTAAAAAGTTGCTTGACAAGTCGCATAATAAGTTGCATGGACATGATTTTTTAATGACTACCTCATCTCTGTACTCCACACATACAGTACAATTATCTGTATGGTCCCTCAGTCAAGCAGTGAATTTCAAACACAAATTCAATCACAAAGATAACAAAATCACAAATCCAATTCAACACATTACTGAGTAAGACTCTCCATATTTTGAAGCATAGTGGTGGCTGCATCATGTTATGGGTATGCTTGTAATTGTTAAGGACTGGGGAGTTTTTCATGCAAAAAAATAAATGGAATGGAGCTATGCACAGGCAAAATCCTAGAGGAAAACCTGGTTCAGTTTGCTTTCCACCAGACACTGGGAGATTAATTCGTCTTTTAGCAGGACAATAACCTAAAACACAAGAGCAAATCTTCACTGGAGTTGCTTACCAAGAAGACTTACCCAGAAAGACTCTGTAATCACTGCTGAAGGTGCTTCTACAAATTATTGACTCAGGGGTGTGAATGATTATGTAAATTAGCTATTTCTGTATTTCAATAATTTGCACAAGTCAATGGGTATGAATACTTTCTGAAGGTGCTGTATTACTATATTTCTATGTGGTAAAATCTATGCATTTAGTATGCGTTGCAAGTCAAAATGTTACAGGGACATTCACATCCCTTATCTTCAACGAACAGACAGGCATGCTATATTTGAGCTTGTTGATGCGGTATTCATTCTTTTGTGTAAATAATGGAAATATCTGATTGGATGCTAGTGCCAAATAGCTAGCCATCTGTGCTGAGGCAGATTCTTATATTTAAATATTACTGTAGGCTTTTACACACAAGAAGTGGAATGCAACTTTCCTAGCGCTGTGAGCGAGCTCTAAGCCACATCTTTTTTCTCATAAATGGCAATAAAGGTTTAACATGAGCATCCAGTCCAACAAAAGTATACAATTATTTTTGTTGGGAAATAACTAATTTGTTTAAAACATATTAACATAACAGCAATATTTCCCTTGCAAATGTATTTTTCATGTCTCTCAAGTTTTTAAAGTTTATGTTTTTATTACTTTAACTTAAACTCCCTAGAGTCGATGTCCTCACCGCGAGGAAAACAAATTAGCATAAAAAGAAAATCCCCATCAAAATGTGTCTGATAAAGCTAGAGATATCTGTGGGCTACGTCTCAATCCACCGCATCCGCCAATGGTACATCTGTGGTGGAATGTGGCCGAGCTACAGCAGTGTTTGTCAGACCATGAGATGTCTGTAGCGTCCGAAAAAATGTTCTGATCTTTCTTCTATCGCTCAGATATAGGACATACACTGTTTTTCCATGTATGAATCTGTTATTCAATGTGTTTCTATGGGCTAATAGAAAGCCAAATTCAATGTTTTGCCTAAAAAATACATATATATATAATTTTTTTCAAAATAAAATAGCTAAATGATTGTTGGTATGACCATCTTAAAACAATTCCATTCATTAGCTTACTAGACCCCCCCAGTGTTTTTCAATTGTATTCGCCTAGACGTCTCCTTGCTCCCAGGTTCCCAGGGGACCTGTGGAGGCAAAGGTCCGCCGCACTACAGCAGCAGCACAAAGATGATTCATCAGCATGTCTACCTGCCTTGAACAGGACAGTGGATGTTCACAGAACAGTGTAGCGCTTCACAAACTCTCCGTCTACATGTCACCGCTTCCATTTCATTAAACCAGTTAGAGGATAATGAGCTCTTTCCTCTTCAGGCTCATTTTGCCAGTGTGAAAAGTTGAAGAGGAAGTGAAGGGGGACTTATCTCCTATGGCTGCTTGTTGGATGCTAGATTCTTGTAGTGTGTCCTTGAACTCTTCACAAACACCCTATTGAGAGCACTTTTTGTAAAATGAACGGAAGTTACAGAAGAACATGTTGTGTCCGGAGATAATACTGTACATGTCAAGAAAATCTTGAAGTTGGTTTATAAAAATACCAAAATGTCTCGGTTTCATGCATTGTGACAAAGTAATCAACTATTGTATGTCAACCTACCATTCCTTGAATCCTTATCTGACGGAACTATGAATGTCAAGTTCACTGGAACGACAACATGATTAAGCAAAACTGAATGAGTGCCAAGCTAACATGTGATGTGAGGAGCAGTGACACCAAGGATGATGCACATGGCTGATCACATTGGTCTACAGGTCAGGATCCCTTCACCTTCAGTGCAACTGTAAAATCTCTCAGTGGTGTCATCCAGCCATCCAGCCGTGAAGTGAATGCACAGTAATGAGTCTGAGTTCACTCTGACTTTAATTGTCCCTTCCTCCTACTGTGAAATGAGTGACCTTTGAGGGAAGGGTGTGTGTGTGTGTGTGTGTGTGTGTGTGTGTGTGTGTGTGTGTGTGTGTGTGTGTGTGTGTGTGTGTGTGTGGTCGGTCCCCCTTCATGTTGATGAACATGGATTAAATGTTTTAATTTGTGGACATGATTCATAATACATTATCATATATAGAAGCATACAACAATCTAATCAAATCAAATTTATTTATATAGCCCTTCTTACATCAGCTGATATATCAAAGTGCTGTACAGAAACCCAGCCTAAAACCCCAAACAGCAAGCAATGCAGGTGTAGAAGCACAGTGGCTAGGAAAAACTCCCTAGAAAGGCCATAACCTATGAAGAAACCTAGAGAGGAACCAGGCTATGAGGGTTGGCCAGTCCACTTCTGGCTGTGCCGGGTGGAGATTATAACAGAACATGGCCAAGATGTTCAAATGTTCATAAATGACCAGCATGGTCAAATAATAATAATCACAGTAGTTGTCGAGGGTGCAACAAGTCAGCACCTCAGGAGTAAATGTCAGTTGGCTTTTCATAGCCGATCATTGAGAGTATCTCTACCGCTCCTGCTGTCTCTAGAGAGTTGAAAACAGCAGGTCTGGGACAGGTAGCACGTCCAGTGAACAGGTCAGGGTTCCATAGCCGCTGGCAGAACAGTTGAAACTGGAGCAGCAGCACAGCCAGGTGGACTGGGGACAGCAAGGAGTCATCATGCCAGGTAGTCCTGAGGCATGGTCCTAGGGCTCAGGTCCTCTGAGAGAGAAAGAAAGAAAGAGAGAATTAGAGAGAGCATACTTAAGTTCACACAGGACACCGGTTAAGACAGGAGAAATACTCCAGATATAACAGACTGACCCTAGCCCCCCGACACATAAACTACTGCAGCATAAATACTGGAGGCTGAGACAGGAGGGGTCAGGAGACACTGTGGCCCCATCCGATGATACCCCGGGACAGGGCCAAACAGGCAGGATATAACCCCACCCACTTTGCCAAAGCACAGCCCCCACACCACTAGAGGCATATCTTCAACCACCAACTTACCATCCTGAGACAAGGCTGAGTATAGCCCACAAAGATCTCCGCCACGGCACGACAGAGGAACACATTTTAAATGTATCGTTTGAACGTAATGTAGTTCTACCCCCAGTCTAAAAACCATGCCGAGGCTATGAATGGCTTAATGCTTTTTTGGCAAATAGTTTCCTCCCCCCCAAAAAAATATTCTGCTGATACAGACAGATGAGGGAAGACGGAGAGGAATAAATCAGGAAATTCCACAAACTTTTCTTGGATCATCATCTCAAGTGCTCTTGACACAATCATTATGATGTATTGGGGGATAGGCCGTATGTGATGAGTGAGGAGATAAAGTAATTGAATTTGAAAATAGGGAGGTCTAACACTGTAATTGTCATATGAGCTCCGCAAGCTCCCATTTATCCAATGTTATTTCTCCTCGGAACAATAGCAAATTCAACAGAAATGACCCACGAAGGAGTGAGGGCTCTCGGGGGATGAAGACTTAATATGTTTCTTTCTTCAATATTTGCCTAGTTTTGCGGGAAAGTGGCCGAGAAATGCCGTGATTTAGGAAAAGGCTTTCAGGCTAGCATTTTTTTCAACTAATCATCTCTTCAACACCTCATAAAGGTTTCTCAACGTAACTCATATTTTTCAAACATTATCCCCCACCGGTGGAGAGTTATGTGTATCCGTGTGAGGAACAGTCTGGCACTTTTCCATATCAGTTTGACTTTAGCTGGAGTTACTTTTCCTGCTAGCCGGGTGACCTAAACATTGAAGCCAGTCATGTGTGGTTACAGCATAGCTGTCACTGCTAAAATAAATAATTCAGTTACTCCTGACCTAATGTGTAATGTGTTAAACCCTGACTTACTTGTTATTCTTGATTATTACTGATATTGTACTGGACTGTTGAGGAAGCTTCCAAGTAAGCATTTAGCTCAACCTGACCGTCCTTCCATGGAATTACTTTGATTCATCAAGAGTCACAGCCCCCCCAGCATATACTGTACTAGTCTTGAAAACCTGACCCTAGGCAACAGTGACTCTGGTTGGCAACTTCAGACAGACAACTCTCCCAACAAATCACGAGGCAGACATGCCAGATCGTCGCGAATCGAAACCAGGCAAATCCTTCGCAGTGGTTTTTGTTAAATTAAGTTAAGTTCAATAAAGGTTAAATATAAATAAATAAAACAATTAGTTGATGCAAACAAGCCACTTGCAAAATTAACTCATTATAAATAACCTCAGTGATCTGCATCTTTCTAGCTTCCATTTAGTATTTTATTCAAGCAGATAAGGTAGTGACGTAGACAGTGGCGTAGTTCCTCTATGTCGAAAGAGTATAATTGAAACCAGACCCTAGTCACTGTTTCCTAGGGTTGGTTTTCAAAACTAAGCACAAGCTGGAAGTGAACGTCAATCCACTTCCTGTCTGAGTCAGAGCCTATCAAGAGTTAACACAAAGAAACCAGGCGAGTATGTAAGCCTAATCAGGACTACTAAGGTAGCAGATGGTGCTCTGTGCTACATCCCCTCTTCCTCTCCACTCTGCTTTTATCCTCCTCTCTCTTTTCCTCTGAGGCATATCAAGAAGATGATTAGACAGCATGATCATTACACAGGTGCACCTTCTGTCACACAACACAAGATGTCTCAAGTTGAGGGAGTGTGCAATTGGTATGCTGACTGAAGGAATGTCTACCAGAGCTGTTGCCAGAGAATTGAATGTTCATTTCTCTACCATAAGCCGCCTCCAATCGGCCTCACAACCGCAGACCACATGCAAGCATGCCAGCCCAGGACCTCCACATCCAGCTTATTCACCTGAGGGATGGTCTGAGAGCAGCCACGCGAACAGCTGATGAAACGGTGGGTTTGCACAACCAAAGAATTTCTGCACAAACTGTCAAATTGATGTGAGTTATGCTGGAAGCTTGTGCAGCAGAGCTTATTATACAAAAAGTGAGAAATGAAGTGACCTATGGGACTTTAGTGATGTCCAGCTGACCTTCTGATACAGGATGCAGTTATGAGTACTAAACCTGACACCTGTGAAAAGGTGAAGAGCGCTGTGGTAAACTGCATCCAAGGGTTTTAGAGTTGTGGCTGCTGCATTCTTATAGATGGTGTTACCATAGTTGAGAACTGGCAGGAAGATTGTACAGTCAATCTGCTTCCTGCTGTTTAGGCAGAGGCATGATCTATCCCCCACCCCCCAAAAGCCCACTTTAAATTTCAGGTTCTTAATTAGCTCATACCTATGTTTTTAAAACATGAAATCTTCAATCCAAATGCCCAGATATTTATAGGCCGTAACTAGATTGATGAGAGAGCCATTCAATATTGGAAGAACTGTCAGCCAACAAGATGAGTAGGCCTGACGAACAGCAAAAGCACTAGCCTATGTCAATCTACTATCCCCCATAGTACAACAGTTGACCTATTCTATTCTGTGCAATAAATAAATATTCCAAACATAGTCTGGGACACATGTGGGATGTGATAGATCCCAAATTAATACAACCACTAGCATCAAAAAACCTGTTTTAAGGAATGAGCCTGATGCAACAGATGAGAACATTTAGCTTAAAATGTTTAACTTTTAGGCCATTTCTTCACATTATGGTGTGTTCCATTAGTAGGAAAACACCATTATCAAAGTGACCACAAATGCAATTATGCATGTAATGCTTTTATTATAAATGTGCATTTTTATGGTGAAAATTATCTTCCCCAAACTTGAAAATCACACGCAGTGTATGTATGCAATAAGGCTCTACACCCATTGTAAAGTGGATTAATCTGCTCAATTTTAAAGGTTATTCGGACACTTTAATTGTGATACAAACCTTATCAAAACATATAGGCCTATGGGCTAGGTCACATGAGGCGTGTGACTATGATTTGTAAAAGTCGCAAAAAAAGCATGCGCTATTTCTTGCCTTCAGCTGGGCATCATTCACAAGTGATAATAAATCATTCACAAGTGATAATAAATCATTCACAAGTGACAAGCTAATATTGTCACCCATCAGACTAAATTGATTCAATCTTGTCTTTACATATACTAAATAATATATGTGTGAAATTTGTTTTGATTTAGAATGGACCATTACGCACCTTTCTCGAAAAAAAAACATGTCATCTATACACTTAGCGAAGGGAGGTTCATTTGGTTCATTTTCATGCCAGCCAGGTAGGCTATGCTCCTGTTGTAAAGAGACGCAATGTGCTTAATATTAGGAAAGTTGAGAAATAAATATACTAGGCCTAGCTTATAGAAAGCTGATGGGATCCTCCTCTTTTTAATAGAGGCCATCAGTCAGTTTTCTCACACATTTGCATAGCCTATAGAAATGTTGCGCAACATTAACTCATGGGCACTCATGAAGTGTTTGATTTGATTTTCGATTACATTTGCATTGGTGTCATGGTGATTAGATGGACAATAGAGTGCTGAGTACCAGGCAGTTAGCAAGTTTGGTAGGCCTCTAATGACCATCAGCAGCATCAGAGCTTGGAGAAGCCTAATTTCCGTGATTAAACGTAGAATCACGTGGAATTTGAATGCCGTCATGACTCTTGACCCCTGATGTGGTGTTAATACGGTCACTGCAACAGCCCTACATGTAGGTGTGGGTTTTACCCCAATTTCGATCTTGTCTCATTGCTACAACTCCCAAAATGGGCTCGGGAGGCAAAGGTCGAGTCATGCGTCCCCGAAACATGACCCGCCAAACCACACTTCTTAACACCCGCCCGCTTAACCCGGAAGCTCGTCGCACCAATGTGTCGGAGGAAACACTGTTCACCTTACGCCTGAGGTCAGCCTGCAGGTGCCCGGCCCGCCACAAGGAGTCACTGGAGTCTGATGAGCCAAATAAAGCCGCCCCAGCCAAACCCTCCCCGAACCCGGACGACACTGGGCCAATTGTGCGCCGCCCTATGGGACTCCCGATCATGGCCGGTTGTGATACAGCCCCGGATCAAACACGGGTCTGTAGTGACGCCTTTAGCACTGCGATGCAGTGCCTTAGAACGCTGTGCCACCCGGGATGCCCCAAATTCAGACACTTCTGAACACAATTATGGCTGATGTGAGACAAATTTTACTCTCTCAAACCAAGCAAATTGGAAACATGACAGTCAACATGTACCACTGACTGAAAACAGTCTGAAAAGGTGGGCAAAGAATGACAACAAACATAATAAAATAACTCTTAAATATCCATGTTCAAACATCCTCAATCATCAAACTAAGGGCTGGCTTATGTAAACTTGCTTAATGTGGCCAGATAAAACATGTTGTGAGTATTTAATTAAACCTAACACTTTATTTGGAAGGATTCATATTTATTGTACCTTTATTCATACAGGTAAGTAAATTAAGAACAGATTAGTATTTGTACTGACAACCTGACAGGTCATCTAAAAGAGTGGTTCATCATAGATTTGAGGTGAACCTGTCTCTCCGGTTAAAGGCAATTACCTCGGGTTCACCGTAATTGGTTACCTATTATCTATTTGGACCAGTGACACTTCCTGTGATCATTTTTCTCACCAATGACACTGGATAATGCCATTCATTCTATACTATAGCAAGGTTGTGTTCATTAGGGCACACTGTTTTCATTTTCCTACAATAACAAAAAATGATTGGATGAATGCAGGTAGTCGGTCTAGAGGTCACCAGATGCTGGCTAGTCCTATCGGCAGTAATTGATATCAAAATCACATTTTTTGTCACATGCTTTGTAAACACCAGGTGTAGACTAACAGTGAAATGCTTACTTACTGGCCCGTCCCAACAATGCAGAGAAAAAATGAAAAATAACAGAAAAATAAATAACACAAGGAATAAATACACAATGAGTAATGATAACTTGGTTATATACACTGGGTACCAGTACAGAGTTGATGTGCAAGGGTATGAAGAAATTGAGGTAGATATGTACATATAGGTGTGCATATAGATTTTTTGGTCAAAGGAAGTGATAGCGGAGACAATATGTACAAAAAAAGTTCAACTCAGCATAAGAAAACACACTAAACAACAGAATTGGTCAGGAGCCTCAGTCAGATCTCCACACCCTACCTACCACTGTGACTGGCACCCAGAAAATTAGTTCTGTGTCGACTCGAGGAAGATGTAGACAAGCATACAAATATAATCTTTCTATGCAGACAACTGCCTCAAGCATTGTGATTCACACAGAGCAAACTGAGCTCTGTGACCAAGCTATCTCTAGTGGCACACTGTTGACTAGTGAGACACTATGCTGTACGTCTCTCTGGCACCTCTCGAATGCAATAGCGTGGTATCGGGGTGTGCTGATGAATCTTTCATCTGTAATAAACTCCTCTACCCATAGGCAGTAGGAACCAACCTCATTGGGGGAGATGCTTTCTCTGATGTTGTAATTAATCACCTCTCCTATCCACAGTGTTCTCCTTACCAGGCTTTCATCTTATTTAGTATCCACAATTTTTTTTTTTTACTTTATTTAACCATGTAGGCAAGTTGAGAACAAGTTCTCATTTACAATTGCGACCTGGCCAAGATAAAGCAAAGCAGTTCGACACATACAACAACACAGAGTTACACATGGAGTAAAACAAACATACAGTCAATAATACAGTAGAAAAATAAGTCTATATACAATGTGACCAAATGAGGTGAGATAAGGGAGGTAAAGGCAAGAAAGGCCATGGTGGCAAAGTAAATACAATATAGCAAGTAAAACACTGGAATGGTAGATTTGCAGTGGAAGAAAGTGCAAAGTAGAAATAGAAATAATGGGGTGCAAAGGAGCAAAATAAATAAATACAGTAGGGGAAGAGGTAGTTGTTTGGGCTAAATTATAGATGGGCTATGTACAGGTGCAGTGATCTGTGAGCTGCTCTGACAGCTGCTGCTTAAAACCTGTTGGGGCTAGGGGGCAGTATTTGCACGGCCGGATAAAAAATGTACCCGATTTAAACTGGTTACTACTCTTGCCCAGAAACGAGAATATGCATAGCAGATTTGGATAGAAAACACTCTAAAGTTTCTAAAACGGTTTGAATGGTGTCTGTGAGTATAACAGAACTCATATGGCAGGCCAAAACCTGAGAAGATTCCATACAGGAAGTGCCCTGTCTGACAATTTGTTGTCCTTCTGTTGCATCTCTATCGAAAATACAGCATCTCTGCCGAAACGTCACATTTTCTAAGGCTTCCATTGGCTCTCAGAAGGCGCCAGAAAGTAGAATGGGGTGTCTGCTGTCTCTGGGCGAAGAACAGCAGGAGAATTTGTGAGTGGTCAGCCTGGGGACAGTGACACTGGAGATGCGCGTTCATGACAATTCTCAATTTTTTTCTTTCAGCCTTTGAATGAATACAACGTCGCCCGGTTTGAATATTATCGCTATTTTACGAGAAAAATTGCATAAAAATTGATTTTAAACAACGTTTGACATGCTTCGAAGTACGGTAATGGAATATTTTTTAAAAAATTGTCACGAAATGCGCTCGCGCGTTACCCTTCGGATAGTGACCTGAACGCACGAACAAAACGGAGCTATTTGAATATAACTATGGATTATTTGGAACCAAAACAACATTTGTTGTTGAAGTAGAAGTCCTGGGAGTGCATTCTGGCAAAGGTAATCCAATTTTTCTAATAGTAATTCTGAGTTTGGTGAGCCCCAAACTTGGTGGGTGTCAAAATAGCTAGCCATGATGGCCAGGCTATGTACTCAGAATATTGCAAAATGTGCTTTCGCCGAAAAGCTATTTTAAAATCTGACACCGCGATTGCATAAAGGAGTTCTGTATCTATAATTCTTAAAATAATTGTTATGTATTTTGTGAACGTTTATCGTGAGTAATTTAGTAAATTCACTGGAAGTTTTCAGTGGGTATGCTAGTTCTGAACGTCACATGCTAATGTAAAAAGCTGGTTTTTGATATAAATATGAACAAAACATGCATGTATTGTATAACATAATGTCCTAGGAGTGTCATCTGATGAAGATCATCAAAGGTTAGTGCTGCATTTAGCTGTGGATTTAGTTTTGTGACATATATGCTTGCTTTGAAAATGGCTGTGTGATCATTTTTGGCAGGGTACTCTCCTGACATAATGTAATGTTTTGCTTTCGCTGTAAAGCCTTTTTGAAATCGGACAATGTGGTTAGATTAACGAGAGTCTTGTCTTTAAAATGGTGTAAAATAGTCATATGTTTGAGAAATTGAAGTTATAGCATTTTTTAGGTATTTGTATTTCGCGCCACGCGATTCCACTGGCTGTTGACTAGGGTCATGCCCAGGGAAGTTAAAGCTAGTGAGGGAGATAAGTGTTTCCAGTTTCAGAGATTTTTGTAGTTCGTTCCAGTCATTGGCAGCAGAGTACTGGAAGGAGAGACAGCCAAAGGAGGAATTGGCTTTGGGGTTGACCAGAGAGATATACCTGCTGGAGCGGGTGCTGCTGGAGCGGGTGCTACAGGTGGGTGCTGCTATGGTGACCAGTGAGCGGAGATAAGGGGGGACTTTACCTAGCAGGGTCTTGTAGATGACCTGGAGCCAGTGGGTTTGGCGACAAGTATGAAGCGAGGGTCAGCCAACGAGAGCGTATAGGTCGCAGTTGTGGGTAGTATATCCTGTTAGGACTAGGGGGCAGTATTGACACGGCTGGATAAAAAACGTACCCGATTTAATCTGGTTACTACTCCTGCCCAGTAACTAGAATATGCATATAATTATTGGCTTTGGATAGAAAACACTCCAAAGTTTCTAAAACTGTTTGAATGGTGTCTGTGAGTATAACAGAACTCAAATGGCAGGTCAAAACCTGAGAGATTCCTTTACAGGAAGTGGCCTGTCTGACCATTTATTGTCTTTCTTTGACATCTCATTCCATTACAAAGGATCTCTGCGGTAACGTGACACTTCCCACGGCTCCAATAGGCTCTCAGAGCCCGGGAAAAACCTGAATGTCGTCATTCCAGCCCCAGGCTGAAACACATTATCGCCTTTCTCAAGTGGCCGATCAAGGGACTGTGGGCTTAGGCGCGTGCACTGGCCGCCCCTGTCTTTGTGTTTTTTCCTCTGTTTACCGAAAAGGAGATTCCCGGTCGGAATATTATCGCTTTTTTACGAGATAAATTGCATAAAAATAGATTTTAAACAGCGGTTGACATGCTTCGAAGTACGGTAATGGAATATTTAGAATTTTTTTGTCACGAATCGCGCCATGCGCGCGACCCTGATTTACCATTTCGGATAGTTTCTGGAACGCACGAACAAAACGCCGCTATTTGGATATAACGATGGATTATTTGGGACCAAACCAACATTTGTTATTGAAGTAGAAGTCCTGGGAGTGCATTCTGACGAAGACAACAAAGGTAATAACATTTTTGTTATAGTAAATCTGATTTTGGTGAAGGCTAAACTTGCCGGGTGTCTAAATAGCTAGCCCGTGATGGCTGGGCTATGTACTTAGAATATTGCAAAATGTGCTTTCACCAAAAAGCATATCGAGTGCATAGAGGAGTTCTGTATCTATAATTCTTAAAATAATTGTTATGCTTTTTGTGAACGTTTATCGTGAGTAATTTAGTAAATTGTTAGTAAATTCCCCGGAAGTTTGCGGGGGGTATGCTAGTTCTGAACGTCACATGCTAATGTAAAAAGCTGTTTTTTGATATAAATATGAACTTGATTGAACAAAACATGCATGTATTGTATAACATAATGTCCTAGGGTTGTCATCTGATGAAGATCATCAAAGGTTAGTGCTGCATTTAGCTGTCTTCTGGGTTTTTGTGACATTATATGCTAGCTTGAAAAATGGGTGTCTGATTATTTCTGGCTGGGTACTCTG
Source organism: Salmo salar (assembly GCF_965601325.2). Taxonomy (NCBI): domain Eukaryota; kingdom Metazoa; phylum Chordata; class Actinopteri; order Salmoniformes; family Salmonidae; genus Salmo; species Salmo salar. Next base: position 76,276,346 of record NC_138309.1, read on the forward strand.
TTGACATAATCTAATTTTTTGCTTTCGTTGTAAAGCCTTTTTGAAATCGGACAGTGTGGTTAGATTAACGAGAGTCTTGTCTTTAAATAGCTGTAAAATAGTCATATGTTTGAGAAATTGAAGTAATAGGATTTTTAAGGTATTTGAAAATCGCGCCACTGGATTACACTGGCTGTTACGTAGGTGGGACGATTACGTCCCGCCTAGCCCATAGAGGATATGGGGCTTTGGTGACAAAACGGATGGCACTGTGATAGACTGCATCCAGTTTATTGAGTAGGGTATTGGAGGCTATTTTGTAAATGACATCGCCGAAGTCGAGGATCGGTAGTATGGTCAGTTTTACAAGGGTATGTTTGGCAGCATGCGTGAAGGATGCGGTGTTGCGAAATAGGAAGCCAATTCTAGATTTAACTTTGGATTGGAGATGTTTGATGTGAGTCTGGAAGGAGAGCTTACAGTCAAACCAGACACCTAGGTATTTGTAGTTGTCCACATATTCTAAGTCAGAACCGTCCAGAGTAGTGATGCTGGACGGGCGGGCAGGTGCAGGCAGCGATCGGTTGAAGAGCATGCATTTAGTTTTACTTGTATTTAAGAGTAGTTGGAAGCCACGGAAGGAGAGTTGTATGGCATTGAAGCTCGTCTGGAGGGTTGTTAAAACCTCTTACATCTAGATGTGCCACTAGCGGAACGCCTCGCCAATATCCAACGATAGAGCGTGGCGTGAATTACAAACACCTCAGAAATCCAAAGACTTCCATCTTTCAAACATATGACTATTTTACACCATTTTAAAGACAAGACTCTCCTTTATCTAACCACATTGTCCGATTACAAAAAGGCTTTACAATGAAAGCAAAACATTAGATTATGTCAGGAGAGTACCCAGCCAGAAATAATTACGCACCCATTTTTCAAGCTAGCATATATGTCACAAAAACCAAAACCACAGCTAAATGCAGCACTAACCTTTGATGATCTTCATCAGATGACACTCCTAGGACATTATGTTATACAATACATGCATGTTTTGTTCAATCAAGTTCATATTTATATCAAAAACCAGCTTTTTACATTAGCATGTGATGTTCAGAACTAGCATACCCACTGAAAACTTCCAGTGAATTTACTAAATTACTCACGATAAACGTTCACAAAAAACATAACAATTATTTTAAGAATTATGCAATCGCGGTGTCAGATTTTAAAATAGCTTTTCGGTGAAAGCACATTTTGCAATATTCTGAGTAGATAGCCCGGCCATCATGGCTAGCTATTTTGACACCCACCAAGTTTGGCACTCACCAAACTCAGATTTACTATAAGAAAAATTGGATTACCTTTGCTGTTCTTCGTCAGAATGCACTCCCAGGACTTCTACTTCAACACCCAATGTTGTTTTGGTTACAAATAATCCATAGTTATATCCAAATAGCTGCGTTTTGTTCTTGCGTTCAAGACACTATCCGATGGGTGACGCGCCGGCGCATATCGTGACAAAAAAATTCTAAATATTCCATTACCCTACTTCGAAGCATGTCAAACGCTGCTTAAAATACATATTTATGCAATTTTTCTCGTAAAATAGCGATAATATTCAGACCGGGAGACCTTGTTTTCGTTCAAACACTGAAAATAGAAAATGGAGTCTTCACATGCACGCGCACACCCGTGTCATTGTTCTCAGAACGACCACTTTCCAAAAGCTCTACTGTTTTTCGCCCAGGGACTGCAGAGTCATCATTCCGCTTTCTGGCGCCTTCCGAGAGCCTATGGGAGCCTTAGAAAGTGTCACGTTACAGCAGAGATCCTCTATTTTCGATAAAGAGGCTATAGAAGGACAAGAAATGGTCAGACAGGGCACTTCCTGTATGGAATCTTCTCAGGTTTTGGCCTGCCATATGAGTTCTGTTATACTCACGGACACCATTCAAACAGTTTTAGAAACTTTAGGGTGTTTTCTATCCAAATCAAATAATTATATGCATATTCTAGTTTCTGGGCAGGAGTAATAACCAGATTAAATCGGGTACGTTTTTTATCCGGCCGTGAAAATACTGCCCCCTATCCTAAACAGGTTTACACAGTGTCCAAAGAAGGGCCAGAAGTATACAGAATGGTGTCGTCTGCGTAGAGGTGGATCAGAGACTCACCAGCAGCAAGAGCGACATCATTGATGTATACAGAGAAAAGAGTTGGCCCAAGAATTGAACCCTGTGGCACCCCCATAGAGACTACCAGAGCCCCGAACAACAGGCCATCCGATTTGACACATTGAAATCTATCAGAGAAGTAGTTGGTGAACCAGGCGAGGCAATCATTTGAGAAACCAAGGCTATTGAGTCTGCCGATTAGGATGTGGTGATTGACAGAGTCGAAAGCCTTGGCCAGGTCAATGAATACGGCAGCAGAGTATTGTTTCTTATCGATGGCGGTTACGATATCGTTTAGGACCTTGAGCGTGGCTGAGGTGCACCCATGACCAGCTCTGAAACCAGATTGCATAGTGGAGAAGGTGAGTGTCCCCTCCTTTGAAGAGGGGGATGACAGCAGCTGCTTTCCAATCTTTTGGAATCTCAGACGACACGAAAGAGAGGTTGAACAGGCTAGTAATAGGGGTTGCAACAATTTTTGCAGATAATTTTAGAAAGAAAGGGTCCAGATTGTCTAGCCCAGCTGATTTGTAGGCGTCCAGATTTTGCAGCTCTTTCAGAACATCAGCTGACTGGATTTGGGAGAAGGAGAAATGGGGAAGGCTTGGGTGAGTAGCTGTGGGGGGTGCAGTGCTGTTGTCCGCGGTAGGGGTAGCCAGGTGGAAAGCATGGCCAGCCATAGAAAAATGCTTATTGAAATTCTCAATTATAGTGGATTTATCAGAGGTGACAGAGTTTCCTATCCTCAGTGCAGTGGGCAGCTGGGAGGAGGTGTTCTTATTCTCCATGGACTTTACAGTGTCCCAGACCTTTTTTGAGTTTGTGTTGCTTGAAGCAAATTTCTGCTTGAAAAAGCTAGCCTTGGCTTTTCTAACTGCCTGTGTATATTGGTTTCTAACTTCACAGAAAAGTTGCATATCACGGGGGCTGTTCGATGCTAATGCAGAACGCCACAGGATGTTTTTGTGTAGGTTAAGGGCAGTCAGGTCTGGAGAGAACCAAGGGCTATATCTGTTCCTGGTTCTACATTTCTTGAATGGGGCATGCTTATTTAAGATCGTGAGGAAGGCATTTAAAAAAAATAACCAGGCATCCTCTACTGACGGGATGAGGTCAATATCCTTCCGGGATACCCGGGCCAGGTCGATTAGAAAGGCTTGCTCACTGAAATGTTTCAGGGAGCGTTTGACAGTGATGAGTGGAGGTCATTTGACCGCTGACCCATTACGGATGCAGGCAATGAGGCGGTGATCGCTGAGATCTTGGTTGAAAACAGCAGAGGTGTATTTAGAGGGCAAGTTGGTTAGGATGATATCTATGAGGGTGCCCGTGTTTACGGCTTTGGGGTGGTACCTGGTAGGTTCATTAATCATTTGTGTGAGATTGAGGGCATCAAGCTTAGATTGTAGGATGGCTGGGGTGTTAAGCATGTCCCAGTTTAGGTCACCTCGCAGCACAAGCTCTGAAGATAGATGGGGGGCAATCAGTTCACATATGGAGTCCAGAGCACAGCTGGGGGCAGAGGGTGGTCTATAGCAGGCGGCAACGGTGAGAGACTTGTTTTTAGAGAGATGGATTTTTAAAAGTAGAAGTTCAAATTGTTTGGGTACAGACCTGGATAGTAGGACTGAACTCTGCAGGCTATCTCTGCAGTAGATTGCAACACCGCCCCCTTTGGCCGTTCTATCTTGTCTGAAAATGTTGTAATTAGGGATGAAGATTTCAGAGTGTTTGGTGGACTTCCTAAGCCAGGATTCAGACACGGCTAGGACATCTGGGTTGGCAGAGTGTGCTAAAGCAGTGAATAAAACAAACTTAGGGAGGAGGCTTCTAATGTTAACATGCATGAAACCAAGGCTATTATGGTTACAAAAGTCATCAAAAGAGAGCGCCTGGGGAATAGGAGTGGAGCTAGGCACTGCAGGGCCTGGATTCACCTCTACATCACCAGAGGAACAGAGGAGGAGTAGGATAAGGGTCCGGCTAAAAGCTATGAGAATTGGTCGTTTATGACGTCCGGAATAGAGAGTAAAAGGAGCAGGTTTCTGGAGGCGATAAAATAGCTTCAAGGTATAATGTACAGATAAAGGTATGGTAGGATGTGAGGACAGTGGAGGTAAACCTAGGCATTGAGTGATGATGAGAGAGATATTGTCTCTAGAAACATAATTGAAACCAGAAGATGTCATAGCATGTGTGGGTGGTGGAACTGAAAGGTTGGATAAGGTATAATGAGCAGGGCTAGAGGCTCTACAGTGAAATAAGCCAATAAACACGAACCAGAAGAGCAATGGACAAGGCATATTGACGTTAAGGAGAGGCATGCTTAGCCGAGTGATCATAAATGTCCAAGTGAGATTCAGACAGCTAGCAAGCTGGCCATAGGTAGCAAGCTGGCAGAAGATGGAGGGAGGTCTGTTCTTAGCCACCTCGTGCGTTTCCGTCTGTAGGTTAGTGGGGTTCCGTGTGGTAGGGGGGACCAGTCCAATTGGCTAAAATAGTTATAGTTATAGTGGCCCAAGAAAACTGTCCGATAGACCTATTAAGATAGCAGCCGATAAGACAGCTAACGATTAGCGGGCCGCAGATGGGCGTTCAGGTTACGTCGCGACGGAGGGGCCAGTTGGATAACTCCCTCGGGCACATAACGTTGGTAGTCCAGTCGTGAAGGCCCGATGGGGCTCCGCATCGGCAGTAAAACGGGTCCGGATAGGTGATTGTAGCCCAGAGGTGGCTGGTGGAACTCTTCAGCTGGCTAGCTTGAACAGCTAGCTCCGGAATAATTGATGTTAGCTCCGGGACCGACATTAGCCAATAGTCACTCGGGTAACAGCTAGCTAGCTGCAAGATACAGGTGTAAATGTCCAGAGCCTGTGGTAGAAATCCAGGGATATGGAGAGAAAATAGGTCCGGTATGCTCTGGTCTGAGTCGCGCTGTACAAAACTGCTGATAGCTTTTCGAGCTACGGGATAGCTGATGACCGCCAACCGTGGCTAGCTGAACTCCAACGTTAGCCAGTGAACTGGCCAGCCTCTGGCTAACCTCTGGCTAGCTTCTGTTGTGGATTTCAGATTTGAGGTAAATAATACTTTTTTCTTTTTTAATTGGTGAGGCGGGTTGCAGGAGAGTGTTTTGAGGTTGAGTTTTTAGAAAAAAAATATATAAAAAGATATGCGAAGAAAAGATGTAAATATATATATACACGGGACACGACAAGAGGAGGACAACAGACGTCTGACTGCTATGCCATCTTGGAAATATAAGTGATACCCTATTTAATCTACACTTATGTTGGAGTCATTAAAACTATTTTTTTCAACCACTCCACATATTTCTTGTTAACAAACTATAGTTTTGGCAAGTCGGTTAGGACATCTACTTTGTACATGACACAAGTCATTTTTCCAACAATTGTTTACAGACAAATGATTTCACTTAAAATTCACTGAAAAGCCGCTCAGCAAGGAAGAAGCCACTGATCCAAACCCGCCATAAAGAAGCCAGACTACAGTTTGCAACTGCACATGGGGACAAAGATCGTACTTTTTGGAGAAATGTCCTCTGGTCTGATGAAACAAAAATAGAACTGTTTGGCCATAATGACCATTGTTATGTTTGGAGGAAAAAGGAGTGGCTTGCAAGCCAAAGAACACCCATCCCAACCATGAAGGACGGGGGTGGCAGCATCATGTTGTGGGGGTGCTTTGCTGCAGGAGGGACTGGTGCACTTCACAAAATAGATGGCATCATGAGGATGGAAAATTATGTGGATATATTGAAGCAACATCTCAAGACATCAGTCAGGAAGTTAAAGCTTGGTTGCAAATGGGTCTTCCAAATGGACAATGACCCCAAGCATACTTCCAAAGTTGTGGCAAAATGGCTTAAGGACAACAAAGTCAAGGTATTGGAGTGGCCATCACAAAGCCCTGACCTCAATCCTATAGAAAAGTTGTGGGCAGAAGTGAAAAGGCGTGTGCGAGCAAGGAGGCCTACAAACCTGACTCAGTTACACCAGCTCTGTCAGGAGGAATGGGCCAAAATTCACCCAACTTATTGTGGGAAGCTTGTGGGAGGCTACCCAAAACGTTTGACCCAAGTTAAACAATTTAAAGGCAATGCTACCAAATACTAATTGAGTGTATGTAAACTTCTGACCCATTGGGAATGTGATGAAAGAAATAAAAGCTGAAATAAATCATTCTCTACTATTATTCTGACATTTCACATTCTTAAAATAAAGTGGTGATCCTAACTGACCTAAGACAGGGAATTTTTACTAGGATTAAATGTCAGGAATTGTGAAAAACTGAGTTTAATAAATGTATTTGGCTAATGTGTATGTAAACTTCCGACTTCAACTGTATGTAATTGTCAACAAATAGAGAAATGATGTGCTGGGGTAATATGGAATTGATCAAATATGTTGAAAGGATTGTTAATAAACATACACTGAACATTGCTTACCACTCATGTTGTCAATTGTTTGCAGTGGCTAGTTTAACAAAACCAAAGTGTGGATTACAGCCACTCCAAAGTCCATTGACTGCTTTCAAGGTAAGGCAACAAATACCCAAATAATTTATATTCTATGATATCGAGAAACAGCAAGCAATTGCCACATAGAATTTGATTCAAACCCTCAGAAAGATATGGTTTGCTCTACATCCACGGCATCTAAACATAATCATGATGACTGATGTTTCGCAATATAAATCCTAGTACAATTGACTCACAGGTTTTTCCATTATTCAACACAAACACAGTCTTGCCGCCCACTCTCTGTAACTCAAGGCTAATATCCCATCCATGATTTACGTACAGGGATTGTCAAATAGGATCAACAGTAATACATTCCTATGGCAGTAATTTGTATCTCGCCCCATGCTCGCGTCGCCTCTCCTCCATTAGTCTCCCTGAGAAGACTTCACGCACACAAACACTCACATGTGCATGCCTGCACACCCACACACAGACCGACAGTCACAGTCACAGGCACGCAAGCATGTACACACACACACACACACACACACACACACACACACACACACACACACACACACACACACACACACACACACACACACACACACACACACACACACACACACACACACACACACACACACACACACACAGTTTGTTCTATAAAAGTCAAACTCCATAGCACCAGAACCATTTTGTACAGTCCAGACTAATACACTACAATTCCAGAGTTGACACACAGTACATTAGAAATGTATGTATTCATGTTTGGTAAGAACACATGTTATCATAAAGCTGCAATGTTCTTTGGTTTCCATATTTAAAACTACAGTTCCCTGCATTGTGTTTCACATCATCAGCACCTCCACATCTGGCCTCCTTCCCCAATGACTTGACCTGAAAAACTCCTGTGGTTAAGAGCTTTTGTGCAACTTGAATAAGAAAATACTTCACAGACAATCAAACATCCACTGACCAAAATATAGCAGATATTGATGAAATCAATGGATTCTTGCCTGGCCTTAAGGAGTTGTACTTGAGCTACTGTAAATGCAACGATACAGTAACACAAGTACTTCCCGATTATATTTCTGGTTTATTTCTTCAAGTATTCAATAGCTTTTTTTCTTGCTTTGGGCCTCGGAGAACGATAACATACAGAGTTTGATAATTAGATTAAAGGATAGACATCTGACTAGGTCCTAGCCGACCGCTGTGCATACCTCACTCAGAACTCCAGGAGGAAGGACAAGAAAGAGAACGGACCACTCTTCACATGACTGGACGGGGCCTCTTTCATGCTATGGCAGTGAGAGTTTGGCTCAGGAGTTCAAAGAAGGGCAAGTTATGAATTACAGTAAATAATTGGAATTGATATGCTGTAGCACATGGAATCAAAAGTGCATTATTTTGGGGGCAAGAGGAATTTGCCTTTTTATTATTGTTATTATTATAAATTATTCTGTATCCACAGGCAGAGTGATGATTATCGTCCCATGCATGTCAGGAGAATTTATAACTCCCATGGAACGGAATCCAAGGTTGTGCAAGATGATAAGCATCTACAGCTGAATATTGCAAAGAAGGAAAAGGAAAAGGGGATACCTAGTCAGTTGTACAACCAACCCCTCTGAATCAGAGAGGTGTGGAGGGCTGCCTTAATCAACATCCACGTCTTCGGTGCCTTAGGAACAGCGGGTTAACTGCCTTGCTCAGGGGCAGAACGACAGATTTTTACCTGGATTCGATCCAGCAAGAGGCAGTGTTGTCAGGTTTGGGGGAATGTTTTCATCAAATCTCTGCCATTCAATTACAGTGAATAAGGCAGACAGTCATTGCTTTAGGAGACATGACTGAAAATAACTCAACTTAATAAATCCTGTTGGGGCTAGGGGGCAGTATTTTCACGGCCGGATAAAAAACGTACCCGATTTAAACTGGTTACTACTCTTGCCCAGAAACGAGAATATGCATACAATTAGTAGATTTGGATAGAAAACACTCTACAGTTTCTAAAACTGTTTGAATGGTGTCTGTGAGTATAACAGAACTCATATGGCAGGCCAAAACCTGAGAAGATTCCATATAGGAAGTGCCCTGTCTGACAATTTGTTGTCCTTCTGTTGCATCTCTATTGACATTACAGTATCTGTGCTGTTACGTGACACTTTCTAAGGCTTCCATTGGCTCTCTAAAGCGTTCAGAAAGCGGAATGACGTGTCTCCTGTCTCTGGGCAAAGTACAGCAGCAGAGTTTGTAAGTGGCCTGCCTGGGGACAGTGACACTGAGATGCGCGTTCACGAGACTTCTCAATTTTTTTCTTTCAGTCTTTGAATGAATACAACGTTGTCCGGTTGGAATATTATCGCTATTTTACGAGAAAAATCGCATAAAAATTGATTTTAAACAGCGTTTGACATGCTTCGAAGTACGGTAATGGAATATTTTGATTTTTTTGTCACGAAATGCGCTCAAACGCACAAACAAAACGTAGGTATTTGGATATAACTATGGATTATTTGGAACCAAAACAACATTTGTTGTTGAAGTAGAAGTCCTGGGAGTGCATTCTGACGAAGAACAACAAAGGTAATCCAATTTTTGTAATAGTAATTCTTAGCTTAGGTTGCCCCAAACTTGGTGGGTGTCAAATTAGCTAGCCTGTGATGGCCTAGCTATGTACTCAGAATATTGCAAAATGTGCTTTCGCCGAAAATCTATTTTAAAATCTGACATAGCGTTTGCATAAAGGAGTTCTGTATCTATAATTATTAAAATAATTGTTATGTATTTTGTCAACGTTTATCATGAGTAATTTAGAAAATTCACCGGAAGTTTTCGGTGGGTATGCTAGTTCTGAACATCACATGCTAATGTAAAAAGCTGGTTTTTGATATAAATATGAACTTGATTGAACAAAACATGCATGTATTGTTTAACATAATGTCCTAGGAGCGTCATCTGATGAAGATCATCAAAGGTTAGTGCTGCGTTTAGCTGTGGTTTTGGTTTTTGTGACATATGCTTTCTTGAAAATGGCTGTGTGATAATTTTTGGCAGGGTACTTTCCTGACATAATCTAATCTAATTAAGCTGAGAAACCAGCCAGAGGGGGGATTGCTTCTACCAGCAGCATATGATTACGATTTCAAGGGGCAGAGTGCTTCATCGACTTCCGCTGTGGCTGACCATATTTTGGTCTCGAGCAGTGCATCATAGCTTTTTACTCTCCCTCTTGGTAGACAAAGTAATTTCAGGATACCACGCTTTTCATTGAGCATCCCTTTTTTTAGTCCCATCCCCAAATTTATGTCATCACTCTTATAAGTGTAATCAACAAAGTCTCTTCATTCAGTTATAAGATTTCGGGAGAATTAGGCTGCATGCACAGGGTACGGGATATCCTTTCTTTGTTCCCTCATGTCAGAGGAACGTAGATGAATGTAGGGCATGAGCGGTGCCGGTCTACCCCAACCCCCCACCACTGGAGCTGCGGAAATCCCCACAGCCTATTATCGGGAGGGGGGGGGGGGGGGGGTAGGTCAGACAATATCACCTCCTCACCTAATTGGCTATCAAGGCCATTTCCTTGGAATGGATAATGCCAGGGGTTCAAGCCCTGGCCATGTACGCCCCTCCAGGTCTTGTGAGGGCAGGAGGCACTGGTGTAGCGCAGTTTCTTTGGACCCCGCCCCCTGCAAAGTCTGAGTTTGCCCCCTCCCTAAAATAAAATCTAATGCTTCAGCCGCTCACAAAGCATGGACTACCGATCGCTGTCCATGGTTATGAAATGTCAATGTCTTTGCAGCTGTCTGTTGATAGGCTATCAGATTATGTGGTAGTAGCCTTTTCCTTTGCTTTATTGGACATATTTTTTTTTATTATTTTTTTTATTTATTTTTTATTGGACATATGCTTATTTCTATTTGGTCGTCATTTTCTCATGTTAAGCCTAATGTTTATGTTTTACGAAGCTGCAGGCCTACGGTGTCGCAATACTGCTATTTAGAATGCTGGCTGGCAGCAATAATATATTTACTTGTTTAATAGTTAAAGTGGAAATTCAGACATTGCAGATTGATTATATAAAACACACAACTGTCCTGTAAGGCCTACAGCCTGCCTTAGTCGTCCTCGAACTCGCTCGCATCTTGGATAGAATGTTTGTGCCGCATAAAACCAGTCTATTAATGCCAAATAATACAATCAGTCCACCGTCAAAACAATAGCAAACTAGGGATTGTTTCATTATGCAGACAATGGAGTCTAGCCTATCTATAGCTATGGCTGCGCTCGCCCACTTGGCAGAGTGAAGCGCCAAGGCTGTCTCAATGAGAATTAGTCTCTGTCCAATGTTGGTTTGTCTACAGCCACTCTCCATGTCATAACCTCTGCCCAGACACGCTAACAATGCATTCAGGGGGTGTTTCTGTTAACCGGTTTTACACAAGGGTAGAGAGAGAGAGAGAGAGAGAGAGAGAGAGAGAGAGCGTGAGAGAGAGAGAATTTTACTAACATTTTTATCTTATTTACTCATGCACTGTCATATGTTTTACTGTGAAGCTCAGAATCACATCCCTCCTGTCCATGTAATCAAATTAATTATGATCTAAAAGACTAAACTGATCCTAGATCAGCACTGACTCCTACGTGCTTTATAAATACAGATCTCTACACCAGGGTCAGATCAAAAAGCATAACAACCAACGTATAAAAAAGAAGAAGAAGAAGCTAATTGTTTTTAAGATGGAATTAGAAGCCGTAGCAGAGACTGACCATCAGTGGATACTAAAAGGGAGATGACCAGGGGGTCAGCGGGTGATGCGTAAAAAGCTGTAAAGGACCGTGGCATCCAGCAAAGTGTGGGCTTGTTGCGGCCTTACAGTGGGGGGAAAAAATATTTTATCCCCTGCTGATTTTGTACGTTTGCCCACTTGCAATGAAATTATCAGTCTATAAAAAATCCAGAAAAACACATGTCAAAAATGTTATAAAATGATTTGCATTTTAATGAGGGAAATAAGTATTTGACCCCTCTGCAAAACATGACTTGGCAAAACCCTTGTTGGCAATCACAGAGGTCAGACGTTTCTTGTAGTTGGCCACCAGGTTTGCACACATCTCAAGAGGGATTTTGTCCCACTCCTCTTTGCAGATCTTCTCCAAGTCATTAAGGTTTCGAGGCTGACGTTTGGCAACTCGAACCTTCAGCTCCCTCCACAGATTTTCTATGAGATTAAGGTCTGGAGACTGGCTAGGCCACTCCAGGACCTTAATGTGCTTCTTCTTGAGCCACTCCTTTGTTGCCTTGGCCGTGTGTTTTGGGTCATTGTCATACTGGAATACCCATCCACGACCCATTTTTAATGCCCTGGCTGAGGGAAGGAGGTTCTCACCCAAGATTTGACGGTACATGGCCCCGTCCATCGTCCCTTTGATGCGGTGAAGTTGTCCTGTCCCCTTAGCAGAAAAACACCCCCAAAGCATAATGTTTCCACCTCCACGTTTGACGGTGGAGATGGTGTTCTTGGGGTCATAGGCAGCATTCCTCCTCCTCCAAACACGGCGAGTTGAGTTGATGTCAAAGTGCTCCATTTTGGTCTCATCTGACCACAACACTTTCACCAGTTGTCCTCTGAGTCATTCAGATGTTCATTGGCAAACTTCAGACAGGCATGTATATGTATTCTTGAGCAGGGGAACCTAGCGGGCGCTGCAGGATTTCAGTCCTTCATGGCGTAGTGTGTTACCAATTGTTTTCTTGGTGACTATGGTCCCAGCTGCCTTGAGATCATTGACAAGAACCTCCCGTGTAGTTCTGGGCTGATTCCTCACCGTTCTCATGATCATTGCAATTCCACGAGGTGAGATCTTGCATGGAGCCCCAGGCCGAGGGAGATTGACAGTTTTTTGTGTTTCTTCCATTTGCGAATAATCGCACCAAATGTTGTCACCTTCTCACCAAGCTGCTTGGCGATGGTCTTGTAGCCCATTCCAGCCTTGTGTAGGTCTACAATCTTGTCCCTGACATCCTTGGAGAGCTCTTTGCTCTTGGCCATGGTGGAGAGTTTGGAATCTGATTGATTGATTGCTTCTGTGGACAGGTGTCTTTTTTACAGGTAACAAGCTGCGGTTAGGAGCACTCCCTTTAAGAGTGTGCTACTAATCTCAGCTCGTTACCTGTATAAAAGGCACCTGGGAGCCAGAAATCTTTCTGATTGAGAGGGGGTAAAATACTTATTTCCCTCATTAAAATGCAAATCAATTTATAACATTTTTGACATGCATTTTTCTGGATTTTTTTGTTGTTATTCTGCCCCCCTCCTCCTGCGACCCGCGTGGGCGCGTCTCAGCAGGGGATCAAACCCCCCCGGTTCCACGGGGGGGGCATGCTACAACAGCCCCGTGCTCAGGGTAGAGCTTTGGCGCTTGTAACGTTTACATCTCTCTTAGCTCCATTCATTTTAGTATGGATGTGAGCTGTAGAACATATTTTACACATACTCTATTATACTGGAAAAAGACAACGTCTTCTCTGCAAAATGGAAAGTGAGTTAACATTTCAGATGTATTTTGATCCAATGCATTTTAAGCTCTTGGTTAGACTTGAATGTAACACTGAATACTGGTTACTAATATAGAACATTTATTTTATTCAGTGCTGCACTTGGCCCTCGCCAAGGCATCGTTGTCAATAAGAATTTGTTCTTAAGTAGCACAAGCATTGAGGCAATAAAGTATACACAATTGCTGTATAAACGGTGAGTAAAAACTGACCCTTACCCATTTGACAACCACCCATCTAGCAGCTGTTCTAAATCACAGATAAACCACACTGCTGACATTTTGCAGCACAGTGCTCATTAATCTTGTAATAATTACATAGGCTCTTCTACAGAGACCATATAATTATAGATGTAATTCAATGGGCTTCTCCCTCCATATTATCAATTAATTCACTGAATGTATATATTTTTTAAACTAAACAATAATTCAACAGTAAAACTTTGTGCCAGTTTGTTATCCCCACATTGTGTGTCATAGATACTGACAGATCGTCAATGTACTTCAAAGGCCTGTTGAATTGACACTTGACTTTTGGATGTTTGGTGTTCTTTGTGTTTTTTCATCCCATGGTGCGATGACATGATAATGCCAATTAACTCTTAAAAAGCCATGGACACCAACGTGACATATAGAAAAGAAAGATATATGGTATATCAGGATTATTATTGTATATAATTAAGGGATGAAGTAAATTAAATATTTCACACCATGGTAACAGAGGGACAGTGACACATGCTCTTAAACCAAATGACAATATGAGTGAGATCTGAACAGCTTCTGCCATGAAACAATGATATCAAGGCTCAGCAGACCTTTTTGGCTGTGAGTTTGAATATGCCTACATTAACTATGATGGCAAATTACTAAGACATGAAAGTTGGCCTTCTCTTTGAAGTCCTTCACAGACCTTGTGCACTGATGGGAAAAGAGGACCATCATTAACACATCTGTCAGGCTTTTAAAGACCGTGAGAGCTCTGCACTTTCTCCCAGAAAGCTTAGCTGCCATGTACGTGGGGAATGTGCAGAGACGGGCTGTGGGCCCTGCGGTGACACTGATGGCCCTGGGATTTCTGGCCTGTCTGGCTGACTGAAGAATATAGACTTCAAAACCCAGAGACTTAGCAACTGTAGAACACACTATGTTCAAAGTAACTAATTGCAGAGAACAAACAGAGAACAACGGAGAACAAATACAAGCATTTTTTTATGGAATTTCAAGTGATAGGTTTCCTCTTTGTTTCATTGTCCTTCTGTTTTGTGCTGAATGCATCTTTTTACTAGCAAAGTGCAAAGAATCTTAATTCAAATCAAATCAAATGTTATTTGTCACATGCGACAAATACAACAGGTGTAGGTAGACCTTACAGTGAAATGCTTAAATACATGCCCTTAACCAACAATGCAGTTTTAAGAAAATGCTTTTCTTGTAAGAGATAAGAATAACAAATGATTAAAGAGCAGCAGTAAATAACAATAGCGGGGCTATATACAGGCGGTACCGGTACAGAGTCAAAGTGCGGGAGCAACGGTATCGAGGTAATTGAGGTAAAATGTAGGTAGAGTTATTAAAGTGACGATAGATAATAACAGAGAGTAGCAGCAGAGTTCCGGGGGGGGGGGGGGGGGGGGGGGGTAGCCATTTGATTAGCTGTTCAGGAGTCTTATGGCTTAGGGGTAGAAGCTATTTAGAGCCTCTTGGACCTAGACATAGTGCTCCGGTATCGCTTGCCGTGCGGTAGCAGAGAGAATAGTCTATGGCTAGGGTGGCTGGAGTCTTTGACAATTTTTAGGGCCTTCTACTGACACCGCCTGGTATAGAGGTCCTGGATGACAGGAAGCTTGGCCCCGGTGATGTACTGGGCCGTTCGCACTACCCTCTGTAGTGCCTTGCGGTTGGAGGCCGAACAGTTGCCATACCAGGCAGTGATGCAACCCGTCAGGATGCTCTCGATGGTGCAGCTGTAAAAACTTTTGACTTATTATATTAAACATCATTTCTACAGAATGGTTTAATAATTTCCATCCAACTACACCGGGGTACTACTGTTACAGTTGTTCCTATGGCAAAATATATTCTGCTACGCATATTTGCAAATCCCTCACACATAAGCTAGTCCACTTATCAAATATGAATTAGTTGTTTCCACAAAACTACAGTGACAGAATATCTCTTTGTATGATAATATAGAATTAAACATTTTCAGACAACAGCATAGTCAGTAATGGGCAAACGCCTTGAGGCATACAACTATGTTTAGAATAGCAATAACACAAAAATGGGTTGTGATTTGACTAGAGCATCCCACAAACTTGCTCTTTGTTATTTTATTACAACTGCAGAGAGTCTAAGTGAGAATCTCAATTGCATATCCTTGATTCCTCACATCCTCTCAAAACCCATTGGATGCGAAGGTCAAAGGTCCCTCCCCTCTGACCTTCTCATTCAATGGGTTTTGAGAAGGAGGTGAGGAGAGAGGACGCAAGGAATCAATGAAATGCAATTGAGAGTCCCCTAAAGAGTACTGAACCAGAGCAGGTTTCTCCTCTCCACCACTCACCTCAATAGCACCCTCCAGTCACCGGAGGGGCCTGACCTCATATCTGTTCCCCCTATCATCACATCTGGGATAGGACCTTATCTGATGTGGGGTCAGAGTGATGGAGTGCCACAGGGGCCCTCAGAGCTAAACACATTAACGTTACTTTGGGCCAGGCCAGCATCGCCAGATAGAGGAAGAAACTTAAATAATAACATCACAGCCCGTAAAAAATAGCCAAATGATAATTGCTTCCTGGAATTGGTAATAATCGGCTGCCTGTTATGTGCCTAATGAATGCGATCACAATGAGTTCTGTGGTGGCTAATTTCTGCATTACCAAATGAGAAGAGTTACAAACACACCAGTCTGAGTTAAACTACATCTTTAATACTTAAGATACTTTTGCAAAAGTTCTTGACCCCCAATAATGCACTCTCTCGAATGAATCATTGAATGAGGTGATTACAGAATGGCTACAGGGATCTTTTATAGCAATGATACACCCCCTTCAACGTACATTGACAAACCACAGATACTTAGTAACAGTTCACTAAGGTTAAGTTTTGCATGACAGATATCAATAAAACACATCAGACAGTAACTGCTATGTCAACAGGATTAATGGTATAGCCCAGTATCTGGTCTCCTTAGAACCGTCCCTCCCTGGTACGGTATTGAACAGAACTATTTCATCCAATGGCATATATCAATTGTCAACTCTAGATACTCCCATCTCAAGCAAACCCCCTCTTGACCCCACTCCTGGACAGGCTCACTGGGGGGAGTGAGCCTCTAGGCCATATATTATCACAGGATAAGTGTGAGATCTAAGAGAGGACATACAAGGGTCCATTTACTGCCATAATCCTCCCCACAATAAAGAAAAGGAGGGAGTGACTTGCTCACAGACATTGTGGAGACAAGTCATTGGTTCCCCATTCATCACGCCATCCCTTCACATGGTTTAAGAAATAGGTAAAGACACATTCCCATGACGACAAGTCTGACCTCTCCCCTCTCTGGGCCCCAAGTGTCTGAGCCCCAGCTAAGGTAGACATGCAACTGAAAAGACATCAGAGTCCAATGGACACTTTCTAATGACAAGTACCTCAAATAAGCATATTATACTAATAAAACATCTTAATTATCTATGTTACCCAACTAATTCTGATTCGTCCACGACATTCCCCTCTCAAGGGACTCCGTCCCTTCTAGAGAATCAGAACAGTAACGTTACAGCGGAACCAGTGTCTAAACACAGGCTTCATCACAACAGAAAAGACAGTCATCCCTCTGTGTCCCCTCTCAACTTAAAAGAAAATCACCAGATTTAAGAACATTCATTCACATAGAACATACATATATTCTACATAAACCAAAAATCCCAAAACAATAACTCATTGCATGGGTTTCCTGCACATAACATCCCAAGAAACTCAGCACTGTCTCTTATTACCATCCCCCAACATTTACTAAACACTCTAGCAATTTGTCTGGGAAGGTTATGATACACCTGCACGAACCCATGAAGAAAAACAAAAAATGCATACAGTTTATGAGATTCAAAGCTATATTTTCCATAGACAGTGAAAAGCACATAATGAATGCATAATGCAGTGCATGCAACAATGAAGTTTAATAAAATAATCTTTAGTTATCTATCACACTCCAATGGATCAGCATAGTGTGTTGGAAATGACTATTTCCATCCCAGAAACTACAATTAGCATATCTTGTTGGACAAATCCAGGTAGTGACTCCTAGTTAAAATAAAATGTATCTCCTTGGTGCCTATTGAACATGACCCAAGACAAACATCATGATTCCACTATTTATAAGGCAATGCCTATTGATCAAATCGATTAGGATCATTTTCACTCTCCAGATCAGAGTTCACCCATGTCATTCACCCATGGCATGCTTATAATAACGTCAACATCCTTAGTTCATAACAACAATCAAAACAATCTATCTCCAATACATGAATTCCTTCACTCATTTAGATATTAACATACTCAACTGAAAATCAATCCTTCTGTTTTAAAATTCAATCAATTTCCAAATAAAATCATAATTAGAACTCAGTTAATTATCCAACCAAAATTTCAAAATGACATTGCTCAGTGATTCAAATTGGTCTTATCACTCAAAGTAAAAACTCAATTTAAACAAACATCAATATTAGCAGAATGTACATTCATTTTAATATCCAGTATAATTATCCCATAATTTCTACTATTAACAATTTTATCACGATTATTCTACAGATCAGTATCTCAATGCATTCTTAATCTAAATTACTATAATTTTACGTGGTGTAGACCTCTACAATCAACCTGATACCCCAAAAGTCTAAACAGTTTTGGGCACAGTTGACCAAACCCCTCTCTCCAGGCACTGATTCTTCTGGCGTCCTCTTCGTTCTTCTTCAGATAGCTTTAAAGTTCAAAGTGAATGGCCCATTATAATGTCCCAATGTCAATGTTTCACCTTAGATGCCCATTATGTCTTGTCCATTCGTCAACCAATATACCAGCAACATAAGAAAAGTTTAGAACAGCACCTTTCCCCATGCTCACTCCACGTGGACTCCTCTCACACTCCTGAGAGAAACATGAGAGAAAAGCAGTTGATAGCTTAGATCGGATACTGTACACCGGTTGCTGGCTTGGCCATTCCTCTCAGTAGAAATGGTTCGGACAGGGCCATATTCAACGACTTCATCAGCCAATTAGAGGGGGTTTGAGGTACACACACTTTTCGGTCCAATTATCTCTTCCATGCATTAAGATACCGTCTGATGTCACTTTTCATGATAACCTCGAAAGAACAGATCAGAACAACAGTTTAGTTCAGTTCATTCACTACATGATAAATTATTACTTTTACCAATTATTCTTAATACAAATGTCTAAACATTATTCAAAGAGAATAACAACACATTCTATTGAAATTATTCTTTCACATTGGTTAATACTTCCCATCACAATTTCAACTCCATCGCAGAGCCACAGAATCAGGAAGTTAGACCTATAACCCATCAGGAATAGAACAGAAGCAACTGAAAAGACACCAGAGTCCAATGAACACTTTCTAATGACAAGTACCTCAAATAAGCATATTATACTAATAAAACATCTTAATTATCTATGTTACCCAACTAATTCTGATTCGTCCACGACAGTTCCCCGCCATCAGCGATGGATTACTGCCCCAGACAAGTGCCCCGGTTCTATCAGGAACAAATTGAACTTCTGTGTATTAAAGAACTGTTTTTTATTTAACTAGGCAAGTCAGTTAAGAACAAATTCTTATTTACAATGACGGCCTACCCCAAACCCTAACCTGGACAACACTGGGCCAATTGTGTGCTGCCCTACGGGACTCCCAATCACAGCTTGTGATACAGCCTGGAATCAAACCAGGGTCTGTAGTGACGCCTCTAGCACTGAGATGCAGTGCCTTAGATTGCTGCGCCACTCGGGAGCCCTATATTAGATTGTTTTAAGTAGCTAACTCAGTCGGAGCAGTAAAAAGTATTGCAGTCAATTTGCCAACAGTAATGATGACTGGAAATGAACACATTAGCTGCCTCAATATGTCACAGTTGTTCATGCTGTGTTCTTTATTAGGAAGAGTGGAGAGGTCTGTCTCATCTTTCCCCAGAAAGGATTTTCTTATTAGTCCATCTCTGGTCCAAATCTAATGTGGTAGACTTATTGAGAGTATAGAAGGAAGTAGCTGTTTTAAGGAAATAACTTGGCCTTTAGCAAGATGCCAGAGGACAGCTGAGTGGACACACAATCGAATAATCAATATTAGAAATGACTCGGGCCCCTATTGGTTTATAGTGAGTGGTCATTTGGGACGAAGCCAAGATTATGTTAAATACACAACGTTGCCAAAACAGATGGAAAGGAATACATAAATTGTCTGTTCAATGACAGGAGATGAATGTGTATTAACTCAGTCTGATCTGCTCCATAGCAACCACTGTTACTACAGTTAGGGTTTCAAGTGAGCAGATCTCAAGTCAGAATACCACCAACAAAGAAGAATCTTCCTAACAGCAACATGAAACAATGTGTTCTTGCGTGTCGGAGTTAATTCGCCCTTCCTGGGGAAACTTCCATCTGTGTCAAAGGGCTGGAGCTAGAGTAAGCAGATGGATACACTGTTACTGCCACCCCCGTTCCCACAGTGCACCTGTGACAATGGACAAGCAGAGAGAATGGATTGGTCTGCCTGGTTCTGAGTGACATGTTCAGTGGCCAATAAGAAGTGAGCAAATCAAATCAATTCAAAGTTGATTGGTCGCATACACAGTCTAGCAGATGTTATAGCGGGTGCAGTGAAATGCTTATGTTACTAGCTCCTAACAATGCAGTAAAATGTCAAACAAGTACACAAATAATAAATAAATTAGGAAATGTCAGAACGAATCCAAATAGCACCATAACAGTAATCCAAATGCAATAACATTTGAGTCATTTAGCAGACGCTCTTATCCAGAGCAACTTACATTTTCATGTGAATATATTTTCATACTGGTCCCCTGTGGGAATCGAACCCACAACCCTGGAGTTGCAAACGCCATGTTCTACCAACTGAGCTACACAATCTATATGTAAATACACCAGAGGAATTTACACAAGACATAGAGTACTAAGAATGATATGTACTGTACAGCAGTAGGTATAGTGTATTAGAGTGAGCTATGTCAAGAATCCAGTATATAAATAAATATGTGCTGTGTATAAACAGTGTAACTAAAATGCAATGTACGGTAGTAGAAATATTAGAATGTGCTTTGTCGTGAATCAGTGTTGGGGAAGATACTCTGAAAATATATTTTACCAAGCTACCAATTACTTAATAACACTGGAAGAAGTGAAGCTACACTAAAGCTACTGTCGTAGCATTGACTATCATTACATGTGAAGACTGTTATATTATCAAATCAATTCTCTATGTGTAATTATTCCTTACGTGATTAAACTAACCATGTAACTTTAATTAACTAGGAAGTCGGCACCACGGGAAATTGTTTATAGAGTCTCTATTTCCCGAATTAACTCTTCAGATATTTTCATATCTTATCGATTAGTCTTCTATTAATGTATTATTACCTCATCAATCTCATTCCTGAATGTCGCAAAGCCTTGGATATCTGCACGAACCCTAGCATCATAAATCATGATCAGCGATATACAAATTGGCTTAATTATTTATTTACTAACTAACTAATCAATCACAGAATTACATAAACACACACACAATAGGTCATACATTGGTTACTAACATGATACCAAGAAAAGTCCCTAGTGGACGAAACCGATATGACGGCTTGGTAGACAAAGGAAAGGGGTGGGGACAGCTCAAGAGCGGGAAACTCAGAGTGGACCCACTGTAATACAGTTCATAACTACACTCACGTAAATGCTAATATTTTGAACATGAACAGCCGCTCATTAGAAAAGAAATAGGAATTTACATATTTACGAGTGTATGCCTTTGTGGTCCGTCTATGTGATCGCCGGTCCGTCTGCTGGATAGTTCATCAGAGAGTCTCTGGTTGTGTCCACCAGAGATCAAAGTCTTCCATAGTTGTAGGTTGCTATTATGGATATGTCAGAGTTCCATTCGGAAATATTCTTAGATCGGATGTGTTTAGCAGACTAAAGTATTTAAACAGCTGCAGACTGAATAATTGGTCTTTAGTTTGTAGATTTCTTAACCATTTCAGCGTGCGGATGATCTCCACGTTCTCTGGTCTTGTCCTTTTATAGAGTTATAGATTTTGCAACATCCGGCTCACACCTTAGTCTGCTTGGTCTGTAGAGTGTTAGCCATTCCAACGTGGGGACCTCGTCCCTGTGTTCTCTTGACTATATTTAAATTCCCACCATTTCAACATGTAGCGACAGCTCCATGTTTTCTGATCTAATGTAAATTTAGTCTGAAATGTATTTTATACTGGTGCAGAAAAGGGGGCGTTCCATGATGCCGATGTAAATGTCTGTACTCACGGGGGCGTGGCCACTGACTGATATATATATATATATATATATATAAAGAGATACAGTACAGTTATGTTGTCCTACCGTCTTTAGTAACATCACAAATTCGACACGATTGTTCTTTAAATACCCATGGACATCTCCAACTGGTTGGAATACAGAAATATTGTTACATTATTCAACCTTTTGAGGTTACCGTACTGCAAAGTCTTTCTCTGTGGTAACAAAGGTATTCTCAACTTTCATTTTGGCAGAGTGGGGAAAGGAGTTTTGGTATTTACGACTGTCATAAAACAGCCGACTTCCTGCTCTCCCGCTCTACGAGAGAGAGAGCGCTGTAGAGCGGACCTACTGTAACCTGATCCTTCAGATCTTCACGGGAGAGTCATGACACTACCCTTAGGAAAAAGTTACTTTGATAACTACTTCGTGATAAATTATAGTATCTAAAATTGGAAATGTCATAGACTACAAATTGCAAGAAAGATCACTCTGGAGTCAAATGTTAACAGAATGTTTAATTTAGCCTATTAAAACACAAAAACTACTGTTTAAGTGGGAATTAGGCAGATCTGATGTCAAAAAAGAAAGAAAATGATTGCCTAATTAACCCGTATGATATATTGTTGCATTAAAAGTAGTGTGTATTTCCAGTAATTAGCTACAACGCTACATGGCAAAAAATATATAATTAACTACTGAAAACACCACCAACATTCGAGTTTAGTTCAACTACCACCATTGCTACTGTCAAGCTACTGTATTGATACACCATCCAAAGTGTAATTAATAATTTGCCATAATCAAGGGGATATTCAATGTCAGTGTTATTTTACCCATCTACTGTACCAATAAGTGCCTTTCTTTGCAAGGCCTTAGAACATCTCCCAGGTCTTTGTGGTTGAATCTCAGGGAGAGGTTGAAAATGTCAGTGAAGACACTTGCCAGTTGGTCCGCGCATGCTCTAAGTACACATCCTGGTAATCCGTCTGGGCACAAGGCTGTTTGGCTCAGATCAGCCATGAAGAGGAAGAACATTGCATCTGTTTCTGATTAATAAACATTGCCATGCTGGTGGGTGGTAACATTAAAACCCAGCCCTGAAACTTAAACGTATCCTGAAATAGAGCATGCACAAGTGAATGTTTCTCGGCAACCAGGGATCCTGATATATTACATGTGAAGATGGACTTTGTAGCATTTATTGCAATGGTCATAAACAACAAAGCACAAAAACCTTTTGGGCCTCAGTGAGTTTCCAGCCGAGGCATTGCAAGGAATCCTGTCAAAGAATGTTCTGCTCTCACAGGCCCCTGAGCCTGTGTAGGAATGTGATTTGAAATAGAATGTGAGTGGGATGGTTTTTTTTTGTGTCTATTTTTGTATTTTGTATGATGTCGGTTTTTCCACATTTGGATACAATGGATATGTTTACAGTAGGTGGTGACTGTCACGGTTGTCGTAAGGAGGAGCGGACCAAAGTGCAGCGTGTGTGTAGTTCCACATTTTATTTACACTGTGAAACTATGCAATACATAAACATAAACTAAGGAACAAAACAACAAACCTTGATGCAGAGGTGAAACATACACTACTCAAAAACAATCTCCCACAAACCCAGGTGGGAAAAAAACCCTACTTAAGTATGATCTCCAATTAGAGACAACGAGGACCAGCTGCCTCTAACTGGAGATCATCCCAAACAAAAACCCAACATAGAAATACAAAACTAGAACCTGACAACATAGAAATAGAAAACATAGAATAGAACAAAGAACTACAAATCTCGAATGCCCACCCAAATCACACCCTGACCTAACCAAAATAGAGAAACAAAACGTCTCTCAGGTCAGGGCATGACAGTACCCCCCCCAAATGTGCAGACTCCCGGCCGCAAATCTGAACCTATAGGGGAGGGTCCGGGTGGGCATCTACCTATGGTGGCGGCTCCAGTTCGTGGCGTAGCCCCTGCGCTGCCCGCTGATCCCTCTGCTTTGTGTCGTCGGAGGAACCAGATCGTGGATCATCGCCGGAAGCTCTGAACCATAGATTGGCGCTGGATGAACCGGGCCGTAGATCATCGCCGGAGGTTCTGGGCTGCGGACCACCGCTGGAGACTCCGGGCTGCGGCCCGTCTCAGGAGGTTCCGGACTGTGGCCCGTCTCAGGAGGTTCCGGACTGCGGCCCGTCTCAGGAGGTTCCGGACTGGGAACTGTCGCCGGAAGCTCTGGACTGGGAACTGTCGCCGGAAGCTCTGGACTGGGAATGCTCACTGGAGGCCTGATGCGTGGGGCTGGCACACGTGGTGCCAGA
Source organism: Salmo salar (assembly GCF_965601325.2). NCBI lineage: Eukaryota > Metazoa > Chordata > Actinopteri > Salmoniformes > Salmonidae > Salmo > Salmo salar. The sequence continues at coordinate 76,300,430 of NC_138309.1, forward strand.
CTGGTAACATGCACCTCAGGGCGAGTGCGGGGAGCAAGAACAGGACACCCCGGACTGGGCAGGCGCACTGGAGGCCTGATGCGTGGGGCTGGCACAGGTGGTGCCAGACCGGTAACACGCACCTCAGGGCAAGTGCGAGGAGCAGGCACAGGGCGTACCAGGCTGGATAGACTCACTGGAGGCCGGGTACATGGTGCAGGCACAGGATATACTGGGCCGTGGAGGCGCACCAGAGGTCTCAAGCGTAGAGCTAGCACAACCCGTCCTGGCTGGATGCCCAACCTAGCTCGACAAATGCGGGGCGTGGGCACAGATCGCACCGGCCTGTGAATGCGCACTGGCGACACAGTGCGCATCACCGCATAACACGGTGCTTGCTTCGTCACTCGCCCTCCACAGTAAGCATGGGGAGTTAGCTCAGGTCTCCAACCTGTCTCTGCCAATCTCCCAGTGTGCCCCCCCAAAAAATGTTTTGGGGCTGCCTCTTGGTTGGTATAGTGTCTCGTAATATTGTCGCTCCACTTTCGCTGCCTCAATTTTCTCTTGACGACGGCGATACTCCCCAGCTTGCCTCCAGGGTCCTTTCCTGTCCAATATCTCCTCCCAAGTCCATTTGTCCTGCTGACCACGCTGCTTGGTCCTTTGGTGGTGGGAGATTCTGTCACGGTTGTCGTAAGGAGGAGCGGACCATAGTGCAGCGGTGTCGTTCCACATTTTATTTACACTGTGAAACTATGCAATACATGAACATAAACTAAAGATCAAATCAACAAACCGTGACGCAGAGGTGAAACATACACTACTCAAAAACAATCTCCCACAAACCCAGGTGGAAAAAAAACCCTACTTAAGTATGATCTCCAAATAGAGACAACGAGGACCAACTGCCTCTAATTGGAGATCATCCCAAACAAAACCCAACATAGAAATACAAAACTAGAACCTGACAACATAGAAATAGAAAACATAGAATAGAACAAAGGACTACAAATCTCGAATTCCCACCCAAATCACACCCTGACCTAACCAAAATAGAGAAACAAAACGTCTCTCTCAGGTCAGGGCGTGACAGTGACATGCACCTCTAATGCTTGTTTGCGGACCACCATGATACCGAAGAAGAAGAAGCTTATCCAGAAAAGTATTTGCACGTCGTCTCATAAGGAACATACAGCATTGATACAGATTTCCACAGATTTCCCATTACAAGCCCAAATATATCATACATTGACTATAACTATGATTTTTTGTGCAGCATCATGGGTAAGCTCTGGGCATCGTCAGTTTTGGTACTTTAATGTACTTTTTATTTCAGACTACTGTGTATAAAACTGCTTCAGTTAGTAAAACCTGTTGAGGAAAGACGTTCCGCTAGCAGAACCCCGTTCCGCCAGCGGAAACCCTAGCCAACAGCCAATGAAATAGCAGGGCACAAAACTCAAAACAACAAAAATCTCATAATTCAAATTTCTCAAACATACAAGTATTATACACCCTTTTAAAAGATACACTTCTCGTTAATCCAACCACAGTGTCCGATTTCAAAAAGGCTTTACGGCGAAAGCATACCATTAGATTATGTTAGGACAGCACCTAGACAAGAAAAACCACACAGCCATTTTCCAAGCAAGGAGAGGCGTCACAAAAAACAGAAATACAGCTAAAATGAATCACTAACCTTTGACGATCTTCTTCAGATGACACTCCCAGGACTCAATGTTACACAATAGATGTATGTTTTGCTCGATAAAGTTCATATTTATAAATTTTACATACAGCGCGTAATGTTCAGTAATGTTTTGCCTCCAAAACCTTCGGTGAATGAGCACATCAATTTACAGAAATACTCATCATAAACGTTGATAAAAGATACAAGTATTATGCATAGGATTATAGACGCACTTCTCCCTAATGCAACTGCTGTGTCAGATTTCAAAAAAACTTTACGGAAAAAGTACATCATGCAATAATCTGAATACAGCGCTCAGACACCAAAACAAGCCATACAGATACCCGCCATGTTGTGGAGTCAACAGAAGTCAGAAATAGCATTATAAATATTCACTTACCTTTGATGATCTTCATCAGAATGCAATCCCAGGAATCCCAGTTCCACAAAAAAAAATTGTTTTGTTTCGATAAAGTCCATATTTATGTCCAAATACCTCCTTTTTGTTTGCGCGTTCAGTTCACTATCCAAATGCAAAATGCGCGAGCAGACGAAAAGTCAAAAAAGTTATATTATAGATCGTAGAGACATGTCAAACGATGTATAGAATCAATCTTTAGGATGTTTTTATCATAAATCTTCAATAATATTCCAACCGGACAATTCCTTTGTCCTTAGAAATGAAAAGGAATTCAGCTCACTCTCACTGCCGCACGCATTTACATTTTACATTTTAGTCATTTAGCAGACGCTCTTATCCAGAGCGACTTACAGTAGTGAATGCATACTTTCATTTAATTTCATTATTTATTTATTTTTCCCCGTACTGGGAAAACGCGCGCATGACTGAGCTCATGCCATTTTTCCAGACACCGGATTTCAATAGCTCTTATTCTCTCCCCATTCACAGTAGAAACCTGAAACAAAGTTCTAAAGACTGTTGACATCTAGTGGAAGCCTTAGAAAGTGCAATATGACCCCACAGACACTGTATATTGGATAGGCAATCACTTGAAAAACTACAAACCTCACATTTCCCACTTCCTCGTTGGATTTATTCTCAGGTTTGTGCCTGCCATATGAGTTCTGTTATACTCACAGACATCATTCAAACAGTTTTAGAAACTTCTCAGTGTTTTCTATCCACATCTACTATTAATATGCATATATTCGCTTCTGGGCCTGAGTAGCAGGCAGTTTACTCTGGGCACGCTTTTCATCCGAACGTGAAAATACTGCCCCCTGTCCCAAACAGGTTTTAACATATCATAAACTTCCAAGACATTTAGATGTTGCAGCTATAACTTCCAGGATCTCTGACTGTATGTTTACAGGAAATCACAGCGAGGATACAGCAGAAAGCAAAGTGACCTGTTGACATCATGAATCATGTGAAAGTAGGTGCAGTATCTAGTGAACGGCTCATCTCCTGAATGTAAAGACTGCAGTCAGCTTGAATGGATGGCTGTTTCATCAGCTTCACATTAGTAATGCAGGATTTTAAGAGCACTGTCGAGGCAATTTACATTTGAAGCACCATCCAAGTCATAGAGATGGAAATTGTAAGCCTGTAAATTACCCGTTGCTTCATCAATTATATGCAGATTTCACAGCTATGGCTCTTATTGGGGCTGTGCTCAACAACAAAAAAAGGGCACCCCAAATGGTCACAGACTCCTTGAGCAATTACTCTGAACAAAAATATAAATGCAACTTGCAAAAAATTACAAAGATTTTACTGAGTTATAGTTCATATAAGGATATCGGTCAATTTAAATAAATTAATTAGGCCCTAATCTATGGATTTCACATGACTGGGAATACAGATATGCATCTGTTGGTCACAGATACCTCAACAACAAAAATAGGAGCGTAGATCAGAAAACCAGTCAGTATCTGGTGTGACCACCACTTGGCTCATGCAACGCAACACCTCTCCTTCACATAGAGTTGATCAGGCTGTTGATTTTTACTTGTGGAATGTTGTCCTACTCCTCAATAGCTGTGCGAAGTTGCTGGATATTAGTGGGAACTGGAACACGCTGTCGTACATGCCGATGCAAAGCATCCCAAACGTGCTCAAAAGGGTGACATGTCTGGTGAGTATGCATGGAAGAATTGGGACATTTTCAGCTTCTAGGATTTATGTACAGATCCTTGCGACATGGGGCCGTGCATTATCATGCTGAAACGTGAGGGGATGGCGGTGGTTAAATGGCATGACATTGGGCCTCAGGATCTCGTCATGGTTGCCATCGTCAAATTGCCATCGATAAAATGCAATTGTGTTTGTTGTCCGTAGTTCATGCCTGCCCATACCATAACCATGGGGCACTCTGTTCACAACGTTGACATCAGCAAACCGCTTGCCCACACGACAACATACATGCTGTCTGCCATCTGTCCGGTACAGTTGCCAGTGGCCATCGAAGAAGGTGAGCACTTGCCCACTGAAGTCAGTTACAATGTCGAACTGCAGTCAGATCAAGACCCTGGTGAGGATGAGGAGCACATAGATGAGCTTCCTTGAGATGGTTTCTAACAGTATGTGGAGAAATGTGGAGAGAACACAATTCCAGTCCAAATAGAATATAGTCAGAAATACTGTAGCCTACCATTACTGGGTGGTGCCTGGGTGGTGCCCTCACTTGGGTGGTGCCTTCACGTGGGTGGTGCCATCAAATGGGTGGTGCCTTCCCTTGGGTGGTGACGGCACATGGGTGGTGATCTCACTTGGGTGGTGCCATCAAATGGGTGGTGCCTTCCCTTGGGTGGTGACGTCACATGGGTGGTGATCTCACTTGGGTGGTGCTCTCAAATGGGTAGTGCCCTATTACAAAAGTTTTTAATTCAACCTTGAGCACTGAGATGCAGTGCCATAGACCGCTGCACCACTCGGGAGCCCATGGTGTATAGTCAACAGCACTGCACCCCCCACAGCTACTCGCCCATGCCGTCCCCATTTCTCCTTCTCCCAAATCCAGTCAGCTGATGTTCTGAAAGAGCTGCAAAATCCGGACCCCTACAAATCAGCCGGGCTAGACAATCTGGACCCTTTCTTTCTAAAATGATCTGCCGAAATTGTTGCAACCCCTATTACTAGCCTGTTCAACCTCTCTTTCGTGTCATCTGAGATTCCAAAAGATTGGAAAGCAGCTGCTGTCATCCCCCTCTTCAAAGGAGGGGACACTCTTGACCCAAACTGCTACAGACCTATATCTATCTTACCCTGCCTTTCTAAGGTCTTCGAAAGCCAAGTCAACAAACAGATTACCGACCATTTCCAGTCCCACCACACCTTCTCCGCTATGCAATCTGGTTTCAGAGCTGGTCATGGGTGCACCTCAGCCACGCTCAAGGTCCTAAACGATATCGTAACCGCCATCGATAAGAAACAATACTCTGCTGCCGTATTCATTGACCTGGCCAAGGCTTTCGACTCTGTCAATCACCACATCCTCATCGGCAGACTCAATAGCCTTAGTTTCTCAAATGATTGCCTCGCCTGGTTCACCAACTACTGATAGATTTCAATGCGTCAAATCGGATGGCCTGTTGTCCGGGCCTCTGGTAGTCTCTATGGGGGTGCCACAGGGTTCAATTCTTGGGCCAACTCTTTTCTCTGTATACATCAATGATGTCGCTCTTGCTGCTGGTGAGTCTCTGATCCACCTCTACGCAGACGACACCATTCTGTATACTTCTGGCCCTTCGTTGGACACTGTGTTAACAACCCTCCAGACGAGCTTCAATGCCATACAACTCTCCTTCCGTGGCCACCAACTGCTCTTAAATACAAGTAAAACTAAATGCATGCCCTTCAACCTATCGCTACCCTGCACCTGCCCACCCGTCCAGCATCACTACTCTGGACGGTTCTGACTTAGAATATGTGGACAACTACAAATACCTAGGTGTCTGGTTAGACTGTAAGCTCTCCTTCCAGACTCACATCAAACATCTCCAATCCAAAGTTAAATCTAGAATCGGCTTCCTATTTCGCAACAAAGCATCCTTCACTCATGCTGCCAAACATACCCTTGTAAAACTGACCATCCGACAGATTCTCGACTTCAGCGATGTCATTTACAAAATAGCCTCCAATACCCTACTCAATAAAATGGATGCAGTCTATCACAGTGCCATCCGTTTTGTCACCAAAGCCCCATATACTACCCACCACTGCGACCTGTATGCTCTCGTTGGCTGGCCCTCGCTTCATACTCGTCGCCAAACCCACTGGCTCCAGGTCATCTACAAGACCCTGCTAGTTAAAGTCCCCCCTTAGCTCACTGGTCACCATAGCAACACCCACCTGTAGCATGCGCTCCAGCAGGTATATCTCTTTGGTCACCCCCAAAGCCAATTCCTCCTTTGGCCGTCTCTCCTTCCAGTTCTCTGCTGCCAATGACTGGAACGAACTACAAAAATCTCTGAAACTGGAAACACTTATCTCCCTCACTAGCTTTAAGCACCAGCTGTCAGAGCAGCTCACAGATCACTGCACCTGTACATAGCCCATCTGTAATTTAGCCCAAACAACTACCTCTTCCCCTACTGTATTTATTTATTTATTTATTTTGCTCCTTTGCACCCCATTATTTCTATTTCTACTTTGCACTTTCTTCCACTGCAAATCTACCATTCCAGTGTTTTACTTGCTATATTGTATTTACTTTGCCACCATGGCCTTTTTTGCCTTTACCTCCCTTATCTCACCTCATTTGCTCACATTGTATATAGACTTATTTTTCTACTTACTGACTGATGTTTGTTTTACTCCATGTGTAACTCTGTGTTGTTGTATGTGTCGAACTGCTTTGCTTTATCTTGGCCAGGTCGCAATTGTAAATGAGAACTTGTTCTCAACTTGCCTACCTGGTTAAATAAAGGTGAAATAAATAAAAATAAATAAATACAAATATTAGGACTTCATATTAGGAGTCACACAGCCATGGAGGTTGTCAGACTGTCCTAATATGGACACTGTACATCAGACCCAGCTGTAGTGGGAAGAGGAAGCATCTGTTCCTCGGGTCGCTGGTGCACCAACTACCCCTCCAAATCGCTGCTTCCCACCACTTTTCTCATCACTGAGTAGCCCCTTTATTTAGACAACAGCTTTGGAGTGCTCAGACCTTGCGGGGGGCCCCACGAAACTGCGGTACTCCACAGGCTACCACATCTTAATCTTAGCTAGACAGACTTGGGAATGGATATCTAATCAATCATTCAGGAAAATATATTCCAACCAGAAGTACACCATATAGCCTACCATTGTGGCTTTACTGGTTTGCATCACACAATCCCAAGCAATGTGTTTTTTCAAGAGAGATGAATGCACTCTAATCAATGTATTCTGATGAAGGTCAATATAACTGAAATGTCAACGATTATAATCTCTTCAAAGTAAAGGATTTTTGGACTTCGAGAGTGAGAGCTGTTTCTTCCCCGTTCTAATCACTCCACAAATAATAGCTGTGTAATGGCTACTTCAGTGAAAATGTGGGATTTGTTTGGATTCAATTCATTATAGTCGGAAGCATAAAGGGCTAGATTAATGACTGTCCTTCTTTGTGTTGTGCCCTTGTTGAAATTAATTATGCTAATTTAAAAAAAAGACACCATTGCTCTTTTAAGAAGTGCAAATAGCAGCTGGCCATATTGAGCCCCGTTCTTGTTCACTAATACTAAACCATGTATTAATCCAAGTGGATTTCATTCGGGTAATAAGAACAAAACAATTCCCTTGCCATGGTGAAGTACTAAAGGAGATGGTAAAACCCATGAGACATGTACTTATTTTTCCTGGGGGTACTTTGTGGTGTCGTGGCACATACAAGGACATTCAAAAGGCAATCGCACATCTGAGCTATCTTTGTTGCAGGTGAATGGTAAGATGAATAAGATGAGAAAAAGAAGAAACCCACACACTGCTCTTGCTAGTATCACTGCTCTTGCTAGTATCACTGCTCTTGCTAGTATCATTGCTCTTGCTAGTATCACTGCTCTTGCTAGTATCACTGCTCTTGCTAGTATCATTGCTCTTGCTAGTATCACTGCTCTTGCTAGTATCACTGCTCTTGCTAGGATCACTGCTCTTGCTAGGATCACTGATCTTTATTAAGCTTGACTTATCATCCTCAAGGCCTTCGTCAGAGCTTTTACAAGGCCGATACGTAAAGCTTAATAAAAGCAGACGTACAAGGACATTAAAATAATGAAAAGCACACATAAGTGTATTACATTCAAATACTAGTTAATGACAATATAAGCCCAATACAATAGTGTATGTGGGTGAATTGATGATTAGAACATTTTATAACTCATATACAGTATACTTTCGACTAATTGATATGATAAACACACTTTTCAGAAGGTGGGCTCAGGCAAAAATATTAGAGGGCTTTAGTATATTCAGAGACATACAAAGCACAGGCTATTTTGAGGACAGTGACTCTGTCCTTTCTGTGCTGTTGAGGAAATTAATCTATAAAACTCATATCAGTTTATGCTGTTATTATTCTGTCAACAATATTTATTGGGCGAGGGGCCAAACAAACTGAGAGCCAATTAGTGGTTCAAGTAATTACTGTGGGTGTTTACTGAATGCACTGTGAATATAATTTAGTGAGATGTGTTTAACTAGATGGCTTCTTATTTGAAATTCACCAAATTGCTGATATTGGGCAACCAAAAAGATCTCTGCATTTGTAAGCGGTGCGTAACTGTCTGCAGGGAAGTCAGGCACAGGAGAGCAGAAATGGGTAACAGCCGGAGCACTTTAATGATGCAAAAAACAAACTGCATCCAGAACAGCAAACTACGGGTTGAAATAACCCGTCACAAACCAGTCAAAATACACAAAGCACTTACAACAAACAATTCCACACACAGACATGGGGGGAACAGAGGGTTATATACACGTCAAGTGATGAGGGAATGTAGACCAGGTGTGTGGGAAAACAAGACAAAACAAATGGAAAACGAAAGGTGGATCGGCGATGGCTAGAAGACCGGTGATGTCGACCGCCGAACGTCGCCCGAACAAGGAGAGGAACCGACTTCGGCGGAAGTCGTGACAGCATTATGTCCTGAAATATTGCTTTCCATGTCTCCTATATCCTAATTGACTACTGAACAAACATATAAACACAACATGTAATGTATTGGTCCCATGTTTCCTGAGCTGAAATAGAAGATTACAGAAATGTTCCATACACACAAAAAGCTAATTTCTCTCAAATGTTATGCAGAAATGTGTTTACATGTGAACATTTCTCCTTTGCCAAGTTAATCCATCCACCTGACAGGTGTGACATATCAAGAACCTGATTAAAAAGCATGATCATTACACAGGTGCACCTTGTTCTGGTGACAATAAAAGGCCCCTAAAATGTGCAGTTGTCACACAACACAATGCCACAGATGTCTCAAGTTCTGAGGGAGCGTGCAAAAGGCATGCTGACTGCAGGAATGTCCAACAGAGCTGTTGCCTTTTCTCTACCATAAGCCGCCTCTAAAGTCGTTTTAGAGAATTTGGCAGTACATCCAACCGGCCTCACAACTGCAGACCACGTGTAACTACACCAGCACAAGACCTCCACATCCAGCTTCTTCACATGCGGGATTAGGCTGAGACCAGCCACCAGGACAGCTGACGAGCACACAACCGAAGAATTTCTGCAAAAACTGTCAGAAACCATCTCAGGGAAGCTTGTCTGTGTGCTCGTCGTTCTCACCATGGTCTTGACCTGACTGCAGTTCAGTGGGCAAATGGTCACCTTCGATGGCCACTGGCACGCTGGAGAAGTGTGCTCTTCACGGATGAATCCCAGTTTCAACTGTACCAGGAAGATGACGTTGTGTGGGAAAGTGGTTTGCTGATGTCAATGTTGTGAACAGAGTGCCCCATAGTGGCAGTGGGGTTATGGGATGGGCAGGCATAAGCTATGGACAACAAACACAATTGCATTTTATCGATGGCAATTTCAATGCAGAGATACTGTGACAAGATCCTGAAGCTCATTGTCGTGCCATTCATCTGCTGTCATCACCTCATGTTGCAGCATGATAATGCACAGACCGATGCCACAAGGATCTGTACACAATTCCTGGAAACTGAAAATGTCCCAGTTCTTCAATGGTCTACATACTCACAAGACATGTCCCCCATTGAGTATTATTGGGATGCTCTGGGTTGACGTGTATGACAGCCTGTTCCAGTTCACCCCAATATCCAGTAACTTCGCACAGCCATTGAAGAGGAGTGGGACAACATTCTACAGGCCACAATCAACAGCCTGATCAACTCTATGCGAAGATGTGTGGTGCTGCATGAGGCAAATGGTGGTCACACCAGATACTGACTGGTTTTCTGATCCATGCCCTACCTTTTTTTAAGGTATCTGTGACCAACGGATGCATATCTGTACTCCAGTTATGTGAAATCCATATATTAGTGCCTAATGAATTTATTTCAATTGACTGATTTCCTCATATGAACTGTAACTCAGTAAAATCTCTGAAATTATTGCATGTTGCGTTTATATTTTTGTCCAGTGTGGATGTGGTATAAAGTAGGTGAACAACTTCACCTATCCCTCCCAGACAAGTAAAATGAGACCTGTCATGATTAGGCCTGTTCTGCCACAAAATGTAAATAAATTTTAGACATTTAGCAGTTGCTCTTATCCAGAGCAACTTACAGGAGCAATTAGGTTAAAGGAAAATTCCACCCAAAAAATTATCTTTTGGCATTTTGTTTCAATAGTCCATTGATGATATAGTCCCAAAATATTTAGCATGTCAGCAATCAAAATATATAACTTTTAAAATACAGAAACACAGCCGGTATGATATATTTTGCATCATATTATGCAAAGCACAAAATGCATCATATCTGATGTATTTCTGTATTCTGAAAGTTAGATATCTTGAAGACTTGATTGTTAACATGCCTTAAAAGCTGGGACTATATCAATGGAGTAATGAAACAAACACCAAAAGATCAATTTTGGGTGGAGTTTTCCTTTAAGTCCCTTGCTCAAGGGCACTTCGACACATAGTTAGTTTGGGGATTTAAACCAGCAACCTTTCAATTACTGGCCTAACACTCTTATCCACTAGGCTACCTGCCGACACAAATACAAAATCTTACACTAATTGCAATATACTGTACCTGTGACATTTGATATGGGTTTATTGTACATTATACTGCCCCAATTCACAGGACATGGTTAGGTGAGTGTCTGGCTTTGTAAAGTAGGTGTTGGGTCCAGTTAAAGCAGCTCCATTCTATATTGCGAATCATTAATCGTCTTCAGAATAATTACTTTAGAGAACAACAATTCTCTTAGGTCCTTAATCAAGCGAACATGGGTTATCTTCTACCTCTAATCTCAAATCAAATCAAATTTTCAGACCAGTACAAATATCAATGTGAATGGGCATAGGGCAGTTAAAACAAAAAAACAGATAAAAATTGTTTAAAAAGCGGTTTCTCCAGTTCGAGACATGGCTGATGACATTTACTGATGACACAGTCTGCGATAAGGCTTCCTGAACAATTAATGTGAAGGAAAAGTCCCCAATGAAAATGTTTCCCAGGAAGTATGTCAGACATCGCCCCAATTGTCCTCATTGTCTGTCTGAGAGCTTATTAGAATAGCTGTTAAATGGCCCCTAATTGGAAATCAACTCTGCACCCTCTTGTTTCTGTTGGTGAAACAAGACGTCCACAGCGTCCCTTATTATCCCTCACATTTGCGGAGCCCGGCTTTGAATTAATTACCGGAATTAAGGGCTTCCCGTTTCAGAGGATTGACTCCTTGCTGAAAGCTCAATGTAGCCCACATCCAATATGAAATGTGAGTGTGCACCATTCAAATTAATAGGTGTAACTCTGTTTTGCTCCTAAAACGCTGTGGCAACAAGACACTAATTGGAAATGTTCTATAGCTGAGTTAAAAATTGGAGATGGATTGTGGAGCTGCCAAATTCAGTAAGCTACAGCTACATGGATTTTCAAACTTCATGAATGTCAAGGATGAAGCTACAAATCATTTAAACTGCTTATAAACCGTAGGTGATTCAGTGCTTGTTTATTTGATTGGATCTTGAGGTGGGGGTGAGGGGTAGATCAACCTACAGTTGATTTACTTATCACTTTGCCTAGGATATCGAACAAGAGCTGAATTCCTAGAGGGCACAGTGACAGGCCCTCTGAGTTCAATTATCTTCTGTACACATCCTGAATAATGACACAAACGCTTCATTCCAACGTTCCAATATTGACGCATTTGCGCTCCATTCTAACGTTCCAATATTGACATTTAAGCTCCATTCTAACGTTCCAATATTGCCAAGTTTAAGCTCCATTCTAATGTTCCAATATTGACATTTAAGCTCCATTCTAACATTCCAATATTGGCAAGTTTACGCTTCATTCTAACGTTCCAATATTGCCAAGTTTACGCTCCATTCTAACGTTCCAATATTGACATTTAAGCTCCATTCTAACGTTCCAATATTGCCAAGTTTACACTCCATTCTAACATTCCAATATTGAAACGCTCCTTTCTAACATTCCAATATTGACACAAATGCTCCATTCTAACTTGATGATATTGACACAAACGCTCCATTCTAACGTTCCAATATTGACACGTTTACGCTCCATTCTAACGTTCCAATGTTGACACTTCTGCTTGCTCCTTGTGGTCTAGGCCGGCTTATTGTTAAGCCCTTTACCACTGCTGATGTAAAGGACTTTGAATACATTTGATTGATTGGTTTACACATCTGCTCCACGTGGAACACAGACCTGCGGCACTGAAGACACACAGAATACTGAGGACGGTTATTCATCTAGACCTGCATTGAGGCTATGACCAGATCAATATCTGTGCTGTAGACAGCTTCGTGGTGATTAGACTAGCTCCGTCAGTAGCCTGTCTCCAAGATGAATGGGTCCAAGACCGAACAGACAACTGAAATTAGATAGCAATGTTATCAATGCCCCAAGTCTTTTCAAAAGTGGTGTTGAGCAATGAAATAAAAACAGAGTACTATGAAAAGTTTTAGAGGACAATGCTATGACTGAGAATGTCCTTTAAAATAACTGAATAGTGGATCAATTAAAAATCAAATAATACATTTTAGGTGATTTTAAAATATGATAAAATCCTGAATATCAGCAAGTATGTAGCCTATATGGAAAACATTCAGCATGCCGCTCACATCTCTCGCCATACCCGCAGGTCAATAGAGGATAAAGATAGAAATCTGTAAGTCTCCTCCTCCTCTTCATCCCTCTACTGATACACATTAATAATTTAGGCCTTGGTAGACAGCACAGCTAGAGCTTTTAAATGAGATTGAACGCATTCTATATTTCACCCGTTCATTATGCTGTAAATGGAATCTCCCCAGGTATACCGGAGACTTTGAATTCACAACCATATAACATCAGTCTTGTATAGTAACCCTTCAATGAGTTCACATAACCATTAATAATGGAGAGAAGATGGAGTTAACGCCTTTATACAACACCCACCATTTTGTCCAAAGCCATCCAGCCCTTCTACCGATTACATTTTTTACATCATTATTTGCTATTAACATGCTCTTTGGATTGAAAATATTCCTTACAAATGTACAAAAGGTAGACATAAGATATGTGAATAAGAGATAGAGGTGAAAACAACGGTAGCATTGCACACACTCAAAGGGACACATGAGCAGCACATTTATTCATGAGTGTAGTCATTGCTCCTGGGTTCTGTAATGAACACGAGGGGGACCGATAGCTGGTTTCAAGTGCAGAGCGCAGCAGATGTTTAATGCAAGGGACCATAGGAGGAGGCAGGTAGCTGGATCCAGGGGCAGAAGGTCATACACGGTAGGTCTAAAAATGGCAACAGTACAGGGAATAGGCAAAAGGTGTCGTGAGTGAGGTAGGCAAGAAGGATGTGGGAAAAACAGCACTCCAAAAACGTGTGTCTCAAAAACAAACAATACCTCACAGTGATGGGGTGCAAGGAACTGAACTAAATAGTGTGGGATGATGACATGCAGGTGTGTGAACAGGTGATTAGAATTCTGGTGATTGGGATCTGGAGAGTGAGCTGGAAAGTGAGCTGCGTTCAGGGCATCTAAGTGTTTGGGAGTGTGAGTTGGAAGCAGACGTTACAGGTTCTCAGTAGATCACACAGGCACAATGCAGAATAAATTGCATCACAGAACATCAGTGTTGGGGGAGCATTCAGTCAATAGAAAACATCATATCAGTGTGTTCCCTCAAGAGCAAATGAATCAAATACAGTTTGAAAAATGATCCACAATCATGGCGCCTCCGTCGTCGCTTGTTACTCATGTTCTAAAACTTAAGAATGGGAGCCAATTAGAAATGTAGATATCTTATAACATGAGGAAAGCACATCACATATTTATTATTCAGGATACTTGATACATATTCAGAGGGAACAAGTCAATTTAGTTATGATTGATGTTGATTGTAAAGTTACATACTGAAAAAGAGCAAGTAATTGCAAAATACACAAAGGGCATGCAAACTTTCATGGAAATCGTGCATTAACGTCAAGGGGAGATTAACATGAATGTCTGCGTTACACAAGTAGATCACAGTTTAGTACTCTACCCTAAGTGTATACATTTCTGTATGTGTAAACAGGAGCTATGTTATTGTACGTCTGATTATTTTAAGTTTGTCTGAACTTTGTATTGTAAAGCTTTTTTTTAAACAACAAAAAACACACAAAAACTGCCTAGTACAGGAGCCCTGAAGTGCAAGACAAAAATATATAAACAAAGACACTTGGAATTATCTCGTCTGAACGACTTAGTATCTCGTTTGAACGACTTAGTAAAAAACTACCCTCCTGATCAACATTGTCCTTTCATTAATTTTGAATACTTAAGTTAAGGGTTAAGGTTTTGGATAGGGTTAAAACAAAAACAACTATACTGTGTATAGGCATTCATTCCGTATGGTTAAGGTACGGTTAAGGTTTGGATAGGGTTAAAACAAAAAAATATAAAAACGACTATCACTGGATTGAACCCACAATCCTCAGACAATGCTGAGCAGGATGAGCAACCCAGGCTATCAAAAACACTTTGAAATTTGATGTTTGGAGAAACACGGCTAACCAGAGTCTAAAGTCAAATTGTTAAACTGTGAGATATTTTTGGCCCACTTACATGCTCTGGCATTTGAAAGGAGCTCTATCAAAAGAACTGTCAATGAATAATCATTTCAATGGGATGGCATCAGTGAATGAATGGCTGCAGCGACGATCTGACAAGCACAACTGGCGCTACCTAACAAATGAAGCCTAATTAGACAAAATAAGTCATTTGAATGAGAAAATAAGTCATTCAAACAACTTAGTTTCTTGTTTCGAATGGCTTAGTATCTCGTTTGAACGAATTAGTAAAAAATGTGTTTTACTTTTTTTACTAAGTTGTTCAAATGAGGTACTAAGTCGTACAAATCAGATACTAAATCATTCGGATTGGATAATTCCAAGTGTCTACTTCTTTTGGGTGCCTTTTTTATGCTATTGGAGGCTTCCGTAGCCTAACAAGTTCCCATCTGCTGCTATGGTTGGTTGGCTATAGCTAAAGCAGTGGTCTGTGATCCATTTCTCTCAATAAATGCATAAACTAAATAGTTTGTCATTCAGGGTCCACATTGCAATAAAATTGACCTTTCTAGCTAGCCAGCTAGCTGACTCCTCATTTGAACTAGCCAACTCTTGATTTGACCCAATATTTTTTACATTTTAGTAATTTAGCAGACGCTCTTATGCTGAGCGACTTACAGTAAGTGTATTCATCATAAGATAGCTAGGAGGAACAACCACATATCACAGGCATAGAAAGTACATTTTTCCTCAATAAAGTAGCTGTCAGTAGAGTCAACGCTAGAAAAGGGGGGGTAACATTCAAGCAACTTATCGAGCTGTGCAGTTCCTGTACAGGTTATGCATGACGTGAGTGTTGTGTACCAACAGAGTTACATGCCGTGTTCACGTGCTGAGTTATTGGCAGCTCCTAGTTCCTAGTGGGAAATTTCACTTGAACGACCCTCCAAGTCAGAACTACAAATGGGAAATTCTGAGAAAATGTTGTTACCCGAGTTGCGACCATCCACCACTGACCTTTTACCTTTTCAACCAAAAGATGACAAATCAGTTTTTGACAATTACAATCAATATGAAAAATGTAGCTAGTTTGACCATATTGTCAATGCAAAGCAATATAGCTAACTTTATTATGAGCATTGTTGGCTAGATATCAATCTAAAATCGTACAGGTTGAAGAATTATTCCGACTTCAAAAGCACTTGAACACAATCATGTCGGACTTATGACATCCCACTTCCCAATTTCCCATTTCCCACGAGCACGTGAAGGCAGCATAACATTTTTCTCACATTCAAATAGGAGAATCTGTCATTGTAAGGCAGTCATGAGTCATGACCGCAGTAAAATTCTACTTGACCATTGAGTCACGGTAATCTCCTCTTATGCACTCTGGACATGTGTTAGTAGTACCCAGCTAATGGCCTGGTACTCAAGGATCTACTGTCCCTCTAGCCACTCTGCCATCAATGCAAATGCAATTGAAAATCACATCAAACACTTCTCATCAAAACAGTATCTTGCTTTTAAAACTCACCTCACTGTGATTGATAAATTTGAAGAAAGAAATTCAACAGGTTGAAACAGTGTAAAACATGGTCGTTGTGGATGTTGTTTCAAAGCCTAATACAACGAAATGGACAGGGCTTTCTAAGGTGATGATTAATGCAAAACACCCATATGCATATTAGAGCTTATACATAGAGCTTATATGAGCCCAAGCATGAAAAAAATGAACTGAATTAAAATAATGGTTGTGCGTTATACAATACATAGCCTACCACATATTACATGGCAGAAAAACTTTTAAAAAATACAGATTTAAGATATCTTTGGTACATAATTAGTCTAGCCTAAATTAAACAAATTCAGAGTTAGCCTACAATTATAGTGAATTTGTATTTTTTAATTTTGAATAGCCTAGTAATAGGGCATTTTGTATATTTTCATAAAAAATAGGCTGACAAATAACCTTTAGCTACAGAATGTCTCACCACCGTATGTTTCCATCTCCTCCCCTCTCTCCTTCATTCCTTTCTCAAGTGCACAGAGAGAAGGGCTGTCAACAGTTTAATGAAAAATGTTGTGAAATATCGTTGTGAAAGTATGTTACTATCCATATTCCCCAACAGATTTAACTTGGTTTCCCAAATGAAGCACTGGGTAGCTGCAGGAACAGGGTTGGAGAGCCCATAGCATACAGAGTTTGGGCGGAATATCAGCTATCGCGCAGTGAGGCTGCATGCTCCTCAAACAGTGGTTGATTCCAGAAGAGCCTACCCAACATGAGTGAAACAAATCATTCGCTATTCAAGTGCATACGAAAGCCATTTAAAAAAACATATTATCTTGCCCATTTGATAGTGGGCCATTCTAAATTAAATTGAGAATGTAAGGTCTACACCTGTCGTATTTGGCGCATGTGACAAATGCAATTTGATTTGAATAGTCTGATGGGTGAAAATCTGATCACTTGATGAGAGAACAGTGTGTGCAGCCTGAGGCAAGGAACAGAGCACAAGCTTTTTCCCCCGACTTTCTCAAATCATCAACAGCCTATAGGCACATCACGCAGCCCATCTATCTTTTTCTAAGGAATTCTATGGGTTGTATCATTCACAACTCAAGTTGCCAAATAACTCTAAATCTAGCATATAGGACCTGTTCAAATGATAATGATTTATGCTCAACATAGCCACTTCATATGCGCACTCTCGCTCCAGAATGGGAAAAATATCCTTTCTATTTTATTCAATATTATTCTTACTATAAAATCATATAATATAAAATAATGGCAGGGACTTATAAGCAAATATTGTCTGCTAAATGAACAAACCTACAGCCTATGGCATGGAGCATAGCCAGATAACATACAGTAGGCCAACTCATATTCTGTTCTTCTGAAATACATTTTCTTCATCATGTTTCTTTAGACCTGCCAAAAATAAATAATGGATTTATTGTGATGGTGTATATTCAATTGATTTATTAGACTTTTTTAAGTGTACATGTTCTTAAAGAGCGCATCAGAGGCTTGTATGTGTGGATGCCTGGAGATGCTAAATGTGTTTGTTAATTAACAGTTAATTACCATAAGACTGGCAATATTTTGCATGACAATAACCGGCTGACAGAATTTCATGACCGCCACAGCCTTAGGTTTGGCTTTGGCTTTTTCATTGGCTTTGATAGTCCGATTGATTTGAGATTATCCAATCGCTGATTAATTTGTTTTGGACAATGCCCCTCATTTTGACGTCAGTAAAAAAATACTTATAGGATGGCAGTTTCAGACAATGTTTAGCGCGATCGATAGAGCAGCGGAATTCAATTCAGGATCAGTCATCTAGCAAGCACACCTCCCCATAATAATAATTACATTTCATGTATGCATATTAACTACGGCAAATATTGAAGCTGACATTTGAGGTAAACAATTAGTAGCTAACTAAACTTTAAAATAAGTCTGACGCTGCATGTATGCACAAATATCCAACTTTGGATTGAAATCCTAATTATTGGTGGACAGCATACACATGAGTAGTGAGACTAATATTAGCAGGCTAAACCCTACTTAACCTTTTCTGCAACGCACATTCATATTGGTTGGCCTATTGACCAATTGTAATGACACATGGTATTTTATTTCTACATGGCATAAGACAAATACAGCAATAACGTATAGCCTAATACTTTTACTGCAGTGGGATAAATCCGGGTCACACGGAGGGTTTCTTGGTAGTCTTAAACTAATCTACTTTGAAACAAAAGTACAGTCGGGTCCCAAAAGTTTTGAGAATGACACAAATATTAATTTTCACAAAGTCTGCTGCCTCAGTTTGTATGATGGCAATTTGCATATACTCCAGAATGTTATGAAGAGTGATCAGATGAATTGCAATTAATTGCAGTCCCTCTTTGCCATAAAAAGTAACTGAATCCCCAAAAACATTTCCACTGCATTTCAGCCCTGCCACAAAAGGACCAGCTGACATCATGTCAGTGATTTGCTCGTTAACACAGGTGTGAGTGTTGACGAGGACAAGGCTGGAGATCACTCTGTCATGCTGATTGAGTTCGAATAACAGACTGGAAGCTTCAAAAGGAGGGTGGTGCTTGGAATCATTGTTCTTCCTCCATCAACCATGGTTTCCTGCAAGTTAACACGTGCCGTCATCATTGCTTTGCACAAAAAGGGCTTCACAGGCAAGGATATTACTGCCAGTAAGATTGCACCTAAATCAACCATTTATTGGATCATCAAGAACTTCAAGGAGAGCGGTTCAATTGTTGTGAAGAAGGCTTCAGGGCGCCCAAGAAAGTCCAGCAAGCGCCAGGACCGTCTCCTAAAGTTGATTCAGCTGCGGAATCGGAGCACCACCAGTACAGAGCTTGCTCAGAAATGGCAGCAGGCAGGTGTGAGTGGATCTGCACGCACAGTGAGGCAAAGACTTTGAGGATGGCCTAGTGTCAAGAAAGGCAGCAAAGAAGCTACTTCTCTCCAGGAACAACATCAGGGACAGACTGATATTCTGCAAAATGTACAGGGATTGGACTGCTGAGGACTGGGGTAAAGTCATTTTCTCTGATGAATCCCCTTTCCGATTGTTTGGGCATCAAGAAAAAAGCATGTCCGGAGAAGACAAGGTGAGCGCTACCATCAGTCCTGTGTCATGCCAACAGTAAAGCATCCTGAGACCATTCATGTGTGGGGTTGCTTCTCAGCCAAGGGAGTGGGCTCTCTCACAATTTTGCCTAAGAACACAGCCATGAATAAAGAATGGTACCAACACATCCTCCGAGAGCAACTTCTCCCAACCATCCAGGAACAGTTTGGTGACAAACAATGCCTTTTCCAGCATGATGGAGCACCTTGCCATAAGGCAAAAGTGATAACTAAGTGGCTCGGGGAACAAAACATTGATATTTTGGGTCCATGGCTAGGAAACTCCCCAGACCTTAATCCCATTGAGAACTTGTGGTCAATCCTCAAGAGGCGGGTGGAAAAACAAAAACCCACACATTCTGACAAACTCCAAGCATTGATTATGCAAGAATGGGCTGCTGTCACGACTCCCGCCGAAGTCGGCCCCTCTCCTTGCTCGTTCGGCGGTCGACGTCACCGGCTTACTAGTTGCCACCGATCGATGTTTCACTGTTCGTTTGGTTTTGTCTTTATTGTGTACACCTGTTTTTGATTTCCCTAATTATGTTCATTATTTAACCCTCTGCATTACCTGTTTGTCTTGTCGGTGATTGTTTCCTGTTTCGTGTTGTTGGAGGGGTTGCTGGAGGGGTTGTTCCCCAATCCTGTATTTTTGGATTTTGGAAGAAGTTTTATTATGAATTTTAGTAAACACGTATTTGTTTACACTCATTCCATGTGTCCTGCGCCTGACTCCGACACTTCTTCTAACTAGTGCATTACAGCTGCCATCAGTCAGGATGTGGCCCAGAAGTTAATTGACAGCATGCCAGGGCGGATTGCAGAGGTCTTGAAGGGTCAACACTGCAAATATTGACTCTTTGCATCAACTTCATGTAATTGTCAACAAAAGCCTTTGACACTTATGAAATGCTTGTAATTATAGGTCAGTATTCCATAGTAACATCTGACAAAAATATCTAAAGACACTGAAGCAGCAGACTTTGTGAAAATTAATATTTGTGTCATTCTCAAAACTTTTGGCCATGACTGTATACACCTCACACACATGGTTATGGGCTTAAAAAGAAGAAGACACCTGTACTGTCAGATATATAGTTGAAATGTATTACATTTATAGTTTGCATTACACTTTATAGACACATCACAGAAGACTGAAATATAACAAAACAGTTTGACATAGAAACATCGGATTTAATGTGTTTAAAAAAATTATGGAATGGAATGTTTAACTTTCATAAATTTGCAACAAATTCTAAAAACCTGTTTTAGCTTTGTCATTATGGGTTATTGTGTGTAGATTGATGAGAAAACATTTTTTTTATTTAATTTTAGAATAAGGGTATCGTATCAACATGGAACGTATAAAACGCATCAAAATGTGAAAAAAGCCAAGCGGTCTGAATACTTTCCGAATGCACTGTAATGTTTTGTTTTATCAAAACATTTAATTTTGTGAGAAAAGTGGTGGAAAATATGACACAAAATTAGGTACGATGAAAACTACAGACTGCCCTTCACCGTCACACTCAGCTCTGAAGCATCCTGGGGTGTTGTTTCCATGTTTTGTAGAGTAAATGATCGTACATTTATATAGACAGGGAACATTCTTACCATGAACTTTAAAACCCCTAGTTTTTAATGCAATGGTGTGTCGTTATTACCCAGTCTATTTCTCATTTAATAATTTTGTTGAATTAGGTCTATGTATAAATATGTAATTAAAGAAATTGCTGCAAGCAAAGGGTGCACTTCAGATGCTGGTAAATTGGCTTCTAAAAATCAAGTTATTTATTTTATTTCCATGACATAACATCTGGCAGATTTTTTACAAGTCTGCCACCTCTCTGTGACACCCTAGTCCCTCCTGCTGAAGTTTCTGTGACAAGGAGCTCTGCAATTCTGTAACATCTGTCATGTAGACATAATTAAAGCTGCCAAGTTTCCCCAACAAGCTGCACAGCACACACGTCTGAACAGAATGACAGACACTGGAGACACTTGAAATATCAACATGTATTATTATCTGCTGGCCAGCCAGAGCAACAAGAGACAGAGGAGTTTTCAGTGTTGCTCTATTGACAGTAGACCTCTGACACAATCATTTAGCATACTTACTTCAACTCAATCACTGACAATTATGTAAGTCTTAGTAACATTTATATTTGTCTGTGGGGAAACTAAATCAAATGACTGAGAGACTGGAGAAAATGGTTCAGTTTTGTAATTAATGGCGCTTGTCCAGGGGAGTAGCCTAAATGTTTGCAACTGACAATGGAACAGATTGTGGCAGACTGAGCTTCATATTGTGTTTTGTGCTTCTTGTCACTTCCTTTCCAACTTTTGAATCTTGTCAGTTTCTTGAAAGCTGGCAATGTAAACACAATGAAGGCAGTTGGCAAAAAATCACAGATTCCCTCAAGAGCTAAGTACAAATCTCCTCCCTTTTGTTTTTGCCGTCTTCGTGAGGTGAAATTAGATGGAAAGCGTCATGGGACAGTAGTGAGAGAACAACTGAGAACATTGGTCAAAGGGTGAATTATGTTTGAATTACAGATTCAGACTGACTGTCTTGCCACCCAACAGTTTTCTGTTCCTGTGACTTGCTGAGCTGAACATGAAGGGAGATATTATTTTCTATTGACTTTAGAGATGAGGTTTAAAGGCTTCAAGGACCAGAAACACCTAGCCTACTAAAAATGTGCCTGATCGTTGTTTACTATTCCTGTTCCACTTCACGTATCAGTCTGGCGTTCCTATTCATTCAAACCACTTGAGCATACTTCTGTAATGAAGTGCATTATTCAATATTGATTTGTCAGCAATTGGATCACCTTCAACCAATCAGAGGATGGCCTAATTCAAAGCATCGTGTGTTTGGCTATAATATTTAGATATTATTATTGTTAGCTAGTTACTCACTATGACTGATGTAGCCAGCTATTAACCCAATGATTCAACTGTTTGACACCATGTTTGTCCATTGAAGCCAACTCTGGATGAGAGATGTTTGTATGAGTTCAACACAACTTCCAACTTCTATGTGATGCTGACCTAAAATGGACACTGTTCTCATACGGAGCCATGTCGATACTTTATGCCAGTGTTGGATGAAAAGTACAGCAGGACATAATTATGCTGCACCCAATGTCAGAATGAGCTGCAGGAGCCAACATATTGACAGTGTCGTGTCTTTGGGCACCATTAAACTGAAGACATGTTTATCAAAATAACTCCCTGCAATTATTATTACGCGATTAAACTGATTAATCATTTAACTGTAATTAACTAGGAGATCGGGGCACCAAGGAAAATATTCAGATTACAAAGTTATAATTTTCCTAATATAACTTTCCTATATTATAACATTATATATTATATTATATTATAGTATAGGCCGATTATCTTCTGGTTTAAATGGTGTATTTTACCTCGCGTCAGTCTCATTCCAAACGTCGTAAAAATTGTATCTGCACGAATCCAGTCTTTACTAAGTCATCCATACATCAACTGTCTTAAAATCATTTATTTACTAAACAAAGTAATTCACAGAAAATATACAAACAGTAATTATCGTCACAAAGAATTGGTAGAGTAATGTGCCCTAGTGGGCTAAACCGGCATGGCGGCTTGTTAAACAAACAAGGGGGGGGGGGGGTCAGCTGAGAAGACCCTACAGAGTTGATAAATATTAACAATTGATATGCTAATCCTTTGCACATGAACGTTCACTCATTCGGGAACAATTGCAATCAATATATATTTACGCTCAGTGTGTCGTCGGGATCCTTGTTGGAGAGTTTTTGTCCTGTTGGAGAGTTTTTTTCCGCGTTCTCTCTCTCTCGGTTAGAATGGATCTTTCAAAGCGACATTCATTAATGTCGTTATAGAATGGATGTTTCGTCGGTCCTCGCGCGGCCCTGCGCGCTCGCGTTTTTATTCTCTCGGTATTGATAGTCTAAAGGTTTAACCACGTGGTATGGTCAAAGTTCAGTAGAGGAATGCATGGTCAAACCTTGGCTCTCTCTTCTGAGGTAAGCTGGTCTGCTCTCTCTTCTGAGGTAAGCTGGTCTGTAGAAAGTAACCCTGGGTGGGCTTATATACTGAACGTAGAAAAACTGTCACGTGACGCCTTGTCCTGTCTGTGTCCCTGGGGGCGTGCCGACGACTGAGTTAAGCTTTGAACAGAAATACAATTCTATCACATTAACATCAGTACATAGCCTCTCAACATATTCCAAATAGCTTTAATCTTATTAAATCATTGTATACAACCATTTAGATGCAAGTCCCATTGCTGAGGCTATTATATAAACCTTAGTATGGTAATATGGCACTATTGTCTCTAATGAGTATAACAAAATTGTACCAAGCGAACCAGTTCGTAGCTGGATTCTTCACCGATCTTTTATACCTTCTCCAGAACATAAATATTGTTCGGTTCCCCAATTCTGTGAGTTGGAAGAATTCCTTTGTCTCTCTATGAAACCCCTCTCTGTCTCAAAACTGGGCCATGCGGCAGGACATTCTCCTTTAGAATTTTACGACCCCTCTCACCACAGCAGTGTCAGAAGTATAGAGGTCGGGGGATGGTGCATAGAAAAGGCCTGGTGCAGAGGGAGGGGGTTCAACTGTGTTCTCTGTACCCAGAGAGAGGGCAACGTCATGACAACAGTAATCCTGCGTCCGTATCCTGGGCACGGTGTCTCCTGAATGTTGTGACGGGACATGGGGGAGGAATGGAAAGAGGGGGAGGAAATGACAGAACGTGTCATCGAAGTTGCAGATGCTGGAGGTTAATGACATATCAGTGATGATTGCTGTGTGTGATAATACTTTCCACTTTTTCTCATGAACCCCAATCAACTCAACACAAACCTTGGGAGAATCTCTGTCCCTCAGTGAAAAAGCCATGATCACAAAGGCAAGGGAATTTCCCCAATAATACATTTGAAAGCTCCTGCACCTGTTCCTGACTATCACATTGCGGGCAAAAAAACAGCGAGCCTCAGTGGGCTTTTAGGATCCAGACCCCGATTCCCCCAGGCTTCACGTCGCCGTTCTACTCTAAATCCTCAGCAAAGGTTCAATTTAGGACACAGAATTCTTGGCAGTGTTGAAGACTACTGTCAAAAACTATCTGCTGTGCACCATCTGTTAAAATACATTAGGTCCAATGACTACTTATAGAAAAACAAAAGTCCTTTTTATATTGTTTTTCCTCCTACTCAAACTCATTTATCTAAGACAACATGCTGATAATAAATGTTCTATTTAGCAAACAAAATGCATCAAATACATTCAATCTGTCACAATGCCAGTGAAAATAGAACAGTTAATTTGTCCAAAATTGCTTGCGCTGTGCATTGTTCATTTCAGTGAGTTTATTTTTGTTTTGATGAGCCAGAGTGCTAGAAGTTGAAACGCACATCGTAAAGTGCTGCTAGTGTGTTCTCTTGTTGATTTTGTCTATTCGCAGAATCTATCAGAGGAAGGAGACGCATTCAACATGTGCTTCTATTTCCACCTTCAGAGTCTCCTCTACCAAAGGAAAGGAATTAGCTTTGTGTGACAATCAAATAACTGCATATAAAAAAACACATGAACAAATGTATGTTGGATTCTCCCTCAAATGTAAGTTGGATTCTCCCTCAAATGTATGTTGGATTCTCCCTTAAACGTGAGTTGGATTCTCCCTTAAACGTGAGTTGGATTCTCCCTCAAAGGTGCGTTGGATTCGCCCTCAAAGGTGAGTTGGATTCGCACTCAAAGGTGCGTTGGATTCGCACTCAAAGGTGCGTTGGATTCGCCCTCAAAGGTGAGTTGGATTCGCCCTCAAAGGTGAGTTGGATTCGCCCTCAAAGGTGAGTTGGATTCACCCTCAAAGGTGAGTTGGATTCTCCCTCAAATGTAAGTTGGATTCTCACTCAAATGTGTGTTGGCTCATCCCCAAAATAATATTAAAGATTACCACCGCAAATCTGGAAATAATATGGTGCTCTTTTCCAATTATGGCATATAGCCGGAGCAACAGAATAGATGGCCCGGGATGTTGACTTTCGTTTGTGATGTCGCTTTAAGACATCAGAACTTCTGTCTGTGACATTCAGGACACCTTGCCTCAGAGTTCAGGAGAAAGTAGGGCACAGACTGGCAAAGAAGAAAGAAAAAAGATATCAAATCCTATTGGTCACATACACAGTCTAGCATATGTCATAGCGGGTGCAGCTTATTTTACTAGCTCCTAACAATGCAGTAAAATATCAAACAAGCACACAAATATTCACACAAAAAAGAACAAAACAAAAAAATGTCAGAACGAATCCAAATAACAACCCAAATAGCACTGTAACAGTAATCCAAATGCAAAAATATGTATATACACCAGATGAATAAATGAAAGAGACAGAGAGAAAGTGAGAGATGGACACAGCAGCAAATGGTTGAAAATGAAGCACTAAATTCTACTCATTGCGACAGTTTCATTACCAGAAACCTTTTTCCCAGGAACGAGTGATCACACCATTCCCAGCAACACCACCACCCACCCCGCCATGACTTTCAGATGCCTGAAAAGTTTGAGCAGAGATAGTGCGAGAGCACGGGAGCACCTCTATTAGCGTGAGGTATGTTTATTGTGCTAGGTATTGATTAAGGCCTAACTCTTTTTCCTTGAGCTTGTGAACTCGTTTGAATCAGTCTTTCTTTTGGCCTTTGTGCCTACCGAAAAGAAAATCGAACTGCTAGAGGTGAGATTGAGAAGACTACTGCACTGTTGTATCAAATCTGCCATTATGATATATAGCCCGCTGAGGCTGTGCTTCTGGTGTTCTGGAGGTTGCAATGTGACCCAAAGAACATAGAGCAGTAAGAGAACAGTACAGAAAACGAATTAACCAAGTGCAGAGAGTTGGCCAATTAGACATCTCGGACTTTAACATAAGAGAGATTGAAAGTAAGATATCTACATGCAATTTTAGCTGCCATTACTCAGCGTGAGCTCTCACTGTTTGAAAGCTTTATCGCAGCCTTTGTAAAGTCGGCGGCAGGTGGCCTAGTGGTTATAGCGTTGGGCCAGTAACCGAAAGGTTCCTAGATTGAATCCCTGAGCTGACAACGTAAAAATCTGTCATTCTGCCCCTGAACAAGGCAGTTAACCCACTGTTCCTAGGTCGTTATTGTAAATAAGAGTGGGTCCTTAACTGACTTGCCTAGTTAAACATTTTTAAAGTTGTGTCTCAGGAGGGGAAGTAATATTGTTCAGCCTGGGTTTTATGCATGCTAATGAAAGCGTACAGAGCACAGACATTATCAAAACATGAGACACAACTTCATTGTGCCTCTGGTTTGGCCTGTCATGTTGCAGGAGCATTTCATTTCATGCAGTCTTTTGTGTCATATAGAATAGTCCAATTCTGTAAGGTAACAAAGTGAATCATTACTGTGGGTCTAATAGCAAAGTTGCTTTGTTCTGCTATCACTCAAACTTGATCAACCTATAATTACCAAAAATAGATTTTGTCTGTTACATAAATGAATAGCAAACGAATAGTTTTTCTGTCAGCAAGGTTTTTTCCCACTGAAACATAATAAGTGAAAAATAGCATTTCCACTGACCATTGAGGGCCAGCATATTCAACCATATTTATCCCAAGATAAGATTCATATCACTGCAGATGAGAGGAGTGGACCAGGGACACTTTAGGATGTTGAGATGCACACTAATGCCATTTCTCCATTAGAAGAACCAAGAGGAGGAACTAGGATGAAAGAGAATTAAAAAGAACTAGAAACAATGGTTCCTCGACTTGTCTCCACTACCAATGGAATCAGAACAAAAGCTTAGGAGAACTTCGCTAGCTAGCTGCATAGAAATCAAAGGGATGCCGTATGGAAAGTACAAAAAGCATGAAGATTCTTCTTACCAGCATAGACGTCTTCTTCATTCCTGTCATACTGATTAGAGTGGGTGTCCCCAGAGAGGCAGTGGCTAGAGTGCAACATGATGACAGAATGCTGGGGGTCTAGGATTCTTGGCCTCAGAGACTGGTGATATTGCTGGGGTCTAGGATTCTTGGCCTCAGAGACTGGTGATATTGCTGGGGTCTAGGAGCCTTGGCCTCAGAGACCGGTGATATTGCTGGGGTCTAGGATTCTTGGCCTCAGATACTGGTGATATTGCTGGGGCCTAGGATTCTTGGCCTCAGATACTGGTGATACTGCTGGGGTCTAGGATTCTTGTCCTCAGAGACTGGTGATATTGCTGGGGTCTAGGAGCCTTGGCCTCAGATACTGGTGATACTGCTGGGGTCTAGGATTCTTGTCCTCAGAGACTGGTGATATTTCTGGGGTCTAGGAGCCTTGGCCTCAGAGACTGGTGATATTGCTGGGGTCTAGGAGCCTTGGCCTCAGAGGCTGGTGATATTGCTGGGGTCTAGGAGCCTTGGCCTCAGAGACTGGTGATATTGCTGGGGTCTAGGATTCTTGTCCTCAGAGACTGGTGATATTTCTGGGGTCTAGGAGCCTTGGCCTCAGAGACTGGTGATATTGCTGGGGTCTAGGAGCCTTGGCCTCAGAGGCTGGTGATATTGCTGGGGTCTAGGAGCCTTGGCCTCAGAGACTGGTGATATTGTATAAACCGTATGAGGCAACTCCTTTCTAACTGCTCTTCCTGGAACTTTAATATGTTGTTCATTGTTGAACACCCTAAAGTGTCCTCAAATGTACACAGTACTTCAGAGCAGGTGGTCACTAAGGGGCCAGGGTTCTAGTCTAGAAGCACGTTTTCGACTACTCCTACTGTTTTGCGAAAATATTGCAGTGTAACTGACGCCCGGCCCAGAAAAACAATTTCCATAGATGGCCACAGAGAAGTCCTAAAATTCCTTTAGTCATCACCTTTGTGCACAAGACATGGATTTTCTTTCCCCCCATCACTCACAGCCGAAGATATTAACATTTTATATTGATCCAACGCCTGCCATGTGTTTGGATGATGTGATGACGTTGTTGCTACCCTGTGCGCACTGAATGCTAGTGTGCATGTGATGTTGGTCCGTATAAACCGGATGCAACCCGGATATAGACGTCAATGAATCAGCATATGCGAACGTGAGTAGATTACCTTGAAAACAATGGTTGGACATCTTGGACGCAGTCTCCAGTTCTTCTTATACCCCAGTGGTGCTTACTAGCCTCTCTGGTGGCCCTCATCTCCAAGGTGAAACCTCACCTTTTTTTTGGACAAAATGTTATGTTATTTGTTGGGGGGTACAGGTACATTATTAATTTCAAATTATACGTTTATAAAACATGTACCCGTAGGCTGCCACTCAAAAATAAATAAAGAAGAAATACAGAGTAAGTGATAATAAATGCAATATAAAGAGTGGGCCTCCACCCCCAACCTTCCATCCCATTCCCCCCAACCGTCATGTCTCAATCTAACAATCTTAATGTCAAGTAATCCAACACTCTACTCTGTCTCTGTTTTGATCGCTATTCAATGAATTCTAATCACATTCAGGAGGTGTTACATCTTCTTGTCCATTGATCTTCTCTGTATGCTCTGCTGAGCCCCAAAGTCCCCGGACCCCTCACATCATAGCTGCGCGCCACCGAGCGCTCGTGTGATGCTCCTACACGGCGGCCCCCGGGGTCGCCCCCCCCCCAGCCACCACTGGCTCGGGAAGGGCATCACATCTCTGATGGTAGAGTTGATAAAGACAGAGGCTTGGTTGGGCCTAAGTGTTTAAATCAGATGAAATGTAGGCCCGGCTGAATGCCCTGGCTACACAGACACTTTCCTGAGGGCTATAAACAAAACTCATCCATTGGAAAACATATCCTGACACAGTATCCCAACAAAGGCAAGCTAACCAACGAGAAAGATTATGGTTATGGCGTGTATATTGAATATATTATCCTTAATTGAAGATACAAGCAACAGCCATTATATCTCATGATTTAGCCCCTTGCATCCAATGACTACCATTTTCGATCCATTGTGATACCATTATAATTTCATTGAAGTGAAGTAGCACTTCGTATTCTCTTCTACAAGCTAAAGATTGCACTGCTCAGGATTTACTAGACATGACTGAGTAAAATGGAAAGCAATCATACTTACTCATGATCAAGCTGAACATCAGACAATGTATTGTTTAATGGGATAACCTGTCAAAACAACAAACATGTATATTAACATCTCCTTTAATTGAACTTAGAAGTAACATTTAGCATCAACTGTGTATTTTTCGCTTCATAATCAGTCACATAACAGAAACGGTGTTGTTGTGACTTTACAGTTCTGTAGGATGGTGAATGATTTCATTCCGAGGGTTCTTAAAATTCAGAGCTGATCTTGAAGAATGTCTCAGGACCGAAGTTAATTAAAGATGAATGAGCCTCCGAACTTCAAAGGGGCAATCTGCAGTTCGAACAATTACGCGGTCAACCCCGCCTCTGTTTTGGTAAAAAGCTGAGGGATGGGCCTGGAGAAATGTAACCATTCTCAAGTTCATAGAAAGAGCTATGGATGTAAGGACTGATTATCCATGAATTTAAAAAAAAATTAACCATGTTTTGAGGCTATAGAGTGTTTGTTTACATTTACTTTGTTTACAAACAATAGAGTAAAATAAGCCTTATATTTTGGTTTCTGATGGGGTACGACAGTTAAACAAATCTCCTGATATATTTACAAGTTATACTGTATATCTTTAAGAATCAATAGGTATATATAACTAATTTAAAAGTCCAAAAATGAATGTAGTAATCACAGATTGCCTCTAGTTGTGTACTAAAATAATATTTTAAACAAGCTCTGATTATAAAGGAGGTTTCTTGACAATCACTGTTAGACTGTATGGAGATTAGTAAGAAATAGCTTTACAATATGGTTTCCAATCATTTTAATTTGATAGTCATTAAATACCTTTGCCTCAAATTATACGGAAGGTGAAATTACAGAGTAGGTTAGTGCATGCATGCTTCCAAAGCCTGTGTGCCTTCACTGATAAAACATGCCTTCTTATAGTCAAAGATGAGGGGTAGTTTAGATTAAAATGGCACTGGAGAAGAAGGGAGACGTTTTACGTGTCAACCAACTGATTGGGTTTTTTTTCGTTTATTTGCGTTGTTTGTAACTTATTTTTTACTTATTTTGTACATAATGTTAGCGCCACCGTCTCAAATCAAATCAAAGTTTATTTGTCATGTGCGCTGAATACAACAGGTGTAAACCTTACAGTGAAATGCTTACTTACAGGCTCTAACCAATAGTGCAAAAAAGGTATTAGGTGAACAATAGGTAAGTAAAGAAAAAAAAAACAGTAAAAAGACAGGCTATATACAGTAGTGAGGCTATAAAAGTAGCGAGGCTACATACAGACACCGGTTAGTCAGGCTGATTGAGGTAGTCTGTACATGTAGATATGGTTAAAGTGACTATGCATAAATGATGAACAGTGAGTAGCGGTAGCGTAAAAGACGGGTTGGCGGGTGATGGGTGGCGGGACTCAATGCATATAGCCCGGTTAGCCAATATGCGGGAGCATTGGTTGGTCAGCCCAACTGTATAGTTAACATGACTATGCATATATGATAAACAGAGAGTAGCAGCATCGTAAAAGAGGGGTTTGGAGGGGGGGGGGTCACACAATGCAAATAGTCCGGGTAGCCATTTGATAACCTGTTCAGGAGTCTTATGGCTTGGGGGGAAAAAATGTTGAGAAGCCTTTTTGTCCTAGACTTGGCACTCCGGTACCGCTTGCTATGCGGTAGTAGAGAGAACTACGGGAAGAACTAAAGCGAGAACAATTTGATAAAAGGGTAAAAGATAAGTCACAAGGACTAGACGGGGAATTACCGGACACCAGGTCCGCAGGAATTAACACCCATAGCAAGGACGTTAAAGTTCAAATTTCTCCCGCTCTCATTCAATGCAAATAGTCCGGGTAGCCATTTGATAACCTGTTCAGGAGTCTTATGGCTTGGGGGGAAAACATTTTGAGAAGCCTTTTTGTCCTAGACTTGGCACTCCGGTACCGCTTGCTATGCGGTAGTAGAGAGAACTACGGGAAGAACTAAAACGAGAACAATTTGAGAAAAGGGTAAAAGATAAGTCACAAGGACTAGACGGGGAATTACCGGACACCAGGTCTGCAGGAATTAACACCCATAGCAAGGACGTTAAAGTTCAAATTTCTCCCGCTCTCATTCAAGACCCTATCCAGGGCCCGCTTGATCAAGAAACAAGCCCACAGGCTTTGTCTATGGACTCTGTTACAAAGGGTGCGAAGAAAAAGGTCAAACGCTTCATTAAAGCCAAGCCCACTCAAAATCAGAAAAGTCAATCTGCTTCCACCTTGAACAGAAATGGCACATCACGTCGTTGCGAACGATCACTCCACTTTGTAGGGAATATGTCCACTAACCACGAATCTAAACGGCCATACCTGGAAACAGTCCTGGAGGACTGCTTAACTTGTCATGCGCTAATGGATTTGGGTGCGACAATATCACTCATCTCTCAAACATTGTTTGATGATCTCAAAAGGGCTTTGAAGCCAACTAAACGTTGGTTAAAAGTGGAACGATGCGACACTACACTTCGAGGGGTCACACAGACTACCTCACCTCTCACATTGAGAGCCA
The DNA here is from genome assembly GCF_965601325.2 of Salmo salar. Classification (NCBI taxonomy): domain Eukaryota; kingdom Metazoa; phylum Chordata; class Actinopteri; order Salmoniformes; family Salmonidae; genus Salmo; species Salmo salar. The sequence continues at coordinate 76,332,591 of NC_138309.1, forward strand.
TGCTGAAACTACACTTCCAGGACATATCGCTCGTTCACCCCGTGTATGTTACCAGCATCGAAGCTGTACCCCTGCTACTTGGAGCAGACTTGATGGATCGATTACTCCCATTGATGGATTGGAAAACCAACCAGGTATGGTCACAGGCCACAGTGCCTTCTCCACTGACCACACTGTCTTCCCCTAACGCTAGCTGCAACGCAGTCAGTCACGAGGGGTATCTGTCGAAAGCACCCCTTGGAAAAAAGACGTTTAGAAACCTATTGGTACAGAATCCGATCCAAGGAGATATTACGTTATCTCGACACATCCCATCAGCCAACCTGATTGACCATTCTTTTCATGATTTCGAGCCAGCTGTCTCTGGGAATAAGCAACTTCCCTCCTCCTTGCAGTCATGCAATATGATAGTTGAGATGAACTTCTCTTGCCCTTCGGACACTTCCGCAAGCACTGCGGCCGTCTCAGCAAGAAAAACATCGATGCGCAGAGTATACTCTGTTTCCGATGATACACCTTCCGCTTTGTTGGGGACTGTCACCCCTTACAATGACACTAATGGCGTCAGTCCAGCAACTGACCCGATGACTCCCACTGGTGAAACACTTTGCGATATCACAGACCGATATCCTCGTCTCAGTTCGCAGGTACTGAAGAGGTTGCCACATGCGGACTCGGTGGTGACTGACATACCTCGACAGCCACTGAGCGTTTTGAAGCGCAAACACCAGGAGATTTGGCTGAAAGGTTACAGCCATTCTCATAAAAACACGGCCGCTGACAACTCGTACATAGGGTCCGACCTTTTCGTTTGCGCATCGGACACCAACACCACCCGCTGGTGGGGGGGTCCCGAGACACAAAGGGGGGAATAGTAGCCCAGACCCATGATGGTGGGGGGGTCGAGACTACGGACAACACCGTACGAGGCCGCCAGAGCATAAATCAAATCTAGTTGTAAACTCCCCTATGAGAACAGTGAGGAGCAGACAGGCCCCTAGATGGGGTTTATCTTAGAACACATCTAAGATAGTACTGAGGTGTACCACACTGGTCGTATTGGAAGTCCAGTGGACTTGTCCACCTCCAAAACAAATGGCAACAATAATCATTCCTTGCCATATGTGTAGGTTCAACTACAATAGAACTAGTAAAATGCTCCAATCATGTGTTCCGGTAGATAATATTTCAGAATAAATCGGTAGGATAACTGGTCCCCTTGAGTACCAGTACCAATACTAGCAACAGTCAGTCCAGCTACAATCAGTAAGAAGGTTAGAGACCTAACCAATCAAATTACCATTGACAACAGTGACATAGGAGTCACTCAGAGTGCAACACGTGGAGGGGAATCTCCAGTGCACTCTTCCAATGGTTAACACACATGTCACTAATAAATAGGACCCTCCATTCAGGAGGAAAATTATTAGAAGTCATGAACCATGATCACACCACATACGACTGGTCCAATACTTAAAGAGTACTTCCGTCGTGAGGTTAGCTCCTCCGTGGATAACATAGCTATGAAATAGACTTCATACCTATCGCCACTACAATAGTGGAAGACACAGTGACTTGTAGAAAAACTACTACAGACTCCCCTGACACCAATTCTGACTGACCTCCAGGCATTGACCTGAAAATTACCTGACTACATCAGACTCATTCTGAACAAGTTGTAATCTGCCAGGATACTTGGTTTTCTTCCCTTGACATGCGCGATTGTGTAAGCATAAACGCACATGCACAACGGAACATCCAATTAGGATTTATGCTAGGACCACTTAAGGGCCCAAGCAATATACCAGCCTTAGTAAAGTTGAACATTTACTTCTAGGCCTTTGACTCTACAGCACTCACCAGTTTTCTTCCCAGAAGTCCATAGGTCATCCCTGTAGACTGCCCAAAACTAGTGCATTACGGCTGTAGACTTATCATATCGTTTTCAACTTAGGATAGTGCCTAAGCAACAGACCAAGTAGGAAAACCCTAGATATGGCATTAGAGACAATGCCATGATAATCATTTTGTCAGAACATTGGACATATATAGAATACATCCAATTAGATGATTTTTGGGTGAGAACTATATTTTGTATATCTTTTGTTTACGCTTTCATTCCTTTTCGGTTCAGTTCCTTTGACACTTAGGAAGTGATAGAGCCATAAACAAAGTCCCCATACAACCATCACTTAGTGCCACAACGCCGCTCATTGGGGAATGAATGTAATTATATATATTTCATGAGTGTGTGTGCGTTGTTAACATCTGCCTAAGTTACTGCCCAGATCTTCCAGTCTGGACGATGGGTGGCGGCATGCCCGCTGTCAGAGAGCCTACCAAGGTAAATCGCAACGGCGATCACCGACCAGGACATTCCCTGGCCCTTCCTGGGGTACTTTGCAGCTTCCAGGGAACCTACCAAGGTACACCACTAGAGGGGACCGCAACAGCAACCACCAACCGGACATCACTGCCCATCCTTGTGGTGGACTGCTCCGCTTTCAGAGAGCATACCAAGTTCAACCACCAGAGGGGACTGCAACGATGATCTACAAATGGGACATCACGTGGTCATGATTTTATGTTGATTTGTAACTTGCAGGATAAACAAGATCCAAACCACCGGGGGGGTATGTCATGACGTTGCCCTCTGGGTTTTCTATGCACCATCCCCCGACCTCTATACTTCTGACACAAGGCTGTGTGAAGGCGGTCGTAAATTCCAAAGGGAATGTCCTGCCTAACAGGCCACAGTTTTGAGACAGAGTGGGTTTTGTATAGAGAACAAAGGATTCTTCCACCTCACAGAATTGGAGAACTGAACGACATGTATGTTCTGGAGAAGGTATAAAAGATTGGTAAAGAATCCAGCTACGAACTGGTCTGCTTGGTACAATTTCATGGAACTCATGAGAGACAATATGGCCATATTACCGTACTAAGGTTTATATACTAGCCTCAGCGATGAGACTTACATCTAATGGTTGTATAAAATGATTTAATAAGATTAAAGCTATTTGGAATATGTTGAGATGCTATGTACTGATGTTAATGTGAGAGAATTGTATTTCTGTACAAAGCTTAACTCAGTCATCGGCACTCCCCCAGGGACACAGACAGGACAAGGCGTCATGTGACAGCCTTTTCTACGTTCAGTATATAAGCCCCCACCCAGAATTACTTTCTTTAGACCAGCTTACCTCAAAAGAGAGAGCAAAGGTTTGACCATGCATTCCTCTACTGAACTTTAACCATACCACGTGGTTAAACTTTTAGACTATCTATACCGACAGAATAATAACAAGTCTTTGATATTAATTACTAGTCTGCAGCTAGAAATTCGGTGTCATTGAACGTGAAGACCGACGAAACATCCATTCTATAACGACATTAATAAATGTCGCTTTGAAAGATCCATTCTAACCGAGAGAGAGAGAGAGAGAGGGAGAGAGAGAGAGGGAACTCTCCAACAGGACAAACCTTTCCAACAAAGATCACGACGACACACTGAGCATAAATATATATATTGATTGCTATTGTTTCCGAATGAGTGAGCGTTCATGTGCAAAGGATTAGCATATCAATTGTTAATATTTATCAACTCTGTAGGGTCTTCTCAGCTGACCCCCTACTACTCTTTTGTTTAACAAGCCGCCATGCCGGTTTAGCCCACTAGGGCACATTCCGCTACCATTGCTTTGTAACGATACCTACTGTTTTGTACGCTTTCTGTGAATTACTTAGTTTAGTAAATAAATGATTTTAAGACAATTGATGTATGGATGACTTTGTGAAGACTGGGTTCGTGCAGATAACAACAATTTACGACGTTTGGAATGAGACTGGACGCGAGGTAATAATACGTCATTAATCAGAAGATAATCGGTCAGATATTATAATATAATATAATATACACTGCTCAAAAAAATAAACACTAAAATAACACATCCTAGATCTGAATGAATGAAATAATCTTATTAAATACTTTTTTCTTTACATAGTTGAATGTGCTGACAACAAAATCACACAAAAATAATCAATGGAAATCCAATTTATCAACCCATGGAGGTCTGGATTTGGAGTCACACTCAAAATGAAAGTGGAAAACCACACTACAGGCTGAACCAACTTTGATGTAATGTCCTTAAAACAAGTCAAAATGAGGCTCAGTAGTGTGTGTGGCCTCCACGTGCCTGTATGACCTCCCTACAATGCCTGGGCATGCTCCTGATGAGGTGGCGGATGGTCTCCTGAGGGATCTCCTCCCAGACCTAGATTAAAACATCCGCCAACTCCTGGACAGTCTGTGGTGCAACGTGGCGTTGGTGGATGGAGCGAGACATGATGTCCCAGATGTGCTCAATTGGATTCAGGTCTGGGGAATGTCTCAATGCTAGACATGAGGTCTAGCATTGTCTTGCATTAGGAGGAACCCAGGGCCAACCGCACCAGCATATGGTCTCACAAGGGGTCTGAGGATCTCATCTCGGTACCTAATGGCAGTCAGGCTACCTCTTGCGAGCACATGGAGGGCTGTGCGGCCCCTCAAAGAAATGCCACCCCACACCATGACTGACCCACCGCCAAACCGGTCATGCTGGAGGATGTTGCAGGCAGCAGAACGTTCTCCACGGCGTCTCCAGACTCTGTCACGTCTGTCACATGTGCTCAGTGTGAACCTGCTTTCATCTGTGAAGAGCACAGTGCGCCAGTGGCGAATTTGCCAATCTTGGTGTTCTCTGGCAAATGCCAAACGTCCTGCACGGTGTTGGGCTGTAAGCACAACCCCCACCTGTGAACGTCGGGCCCTCATACCACCCTCATGGAGTCTGTTTCTGACCGATTGAGCAGACACATGCACATTTGTGGCCTGCTGGAGGTCATTTTGCAGGGCTCTGGCAGTGCTCCTCCTGCTCCTCCTTGCACAAAGGCGGAGGTAGCGGTCCTGCTGCTGGGTTGTTGCCCTCCTACGGCCTTCTCCACGTCTCCTGATGTACTGGCCTGTCTCCTGGTAGCGCCTCCATGCTCTGGACACTACGCTGACAGACACAGCAAACCTTCTTGCCACAACTCGCATTGATGTGCCATCCTGGATGAGCTGCACTACCTGAGCCACTTGTGTGGGTTGTAGACTCCGTCTCATGCTACCACTAGAGTGAAAGCACCGCCAGCATTCAAAAGTGACCAAAACATCAGCCAGGAAGCATAGGAACTGAGAAGTGGTCTGTGGTCACCACCTGCTGAACCACTCCTTTATTGGGGTTGTCTTGCTAATTGCCTATAATTTCCACCTGTTGTCTATTCCATTTGCACAACAGCATGTGAAATTTATTGTCAATCAGTGTTGCTTCCTAAGTGGACAGTTTGATTTCACAGAAGTGTGATTGACTTGGAGTTACATTGTGTTGTTTAAGTGTTCCCTTTATTTTTTTGAGCAGTGTATAATGTTATAATATCTGACAGTTATATTAGGAAAGTTATAACTGTGTAATCTGAATATTTTCCTTGGTGCCCCGACCTCCTAGTTAATTACAGTTACACGATTAATCAGTTAATCGCGTAATAATAATTACAGAGAGTTATTTGATAAAATTAAGTCTTCGGTTTTAATGATGCCCAAAGACACGACAAGAGGGTAGTGCGAACGGCCCAGTACATCACTGGGGCCAAGCTTCCTGCCATCCAGGACCTCTATACCAGGCGGTGTCAGAGGAAGGCCCTAAAAATTGTCAAAGACCCCAGCCAGCCTAGTCATAGACTGTTCTCTCTGCTACCGCACAGCAAGCGGTACCGGAGCGCCAAGTCTAGGTCCAAGAGGCTTCTAAACAGCTTCTACCCCCAAGCCATAAGCCTCCTGAACACCTAATCAAATGGCTACCCAGACTATTTGCATTGTCCCCCCCTCTTTTACACAGCTGCTACTCTCTGTTGTTATCATCTATGCATAGTCACTTTAATAACTCTACCTACATGTACATATTACCTCAACTAACCGGTGCCCCAGCACATTGACTCTGTACCGGTACCCGCCTGTATATAGTCTCGCTATTGTTATTTTACTGCTGCTCTTTAATTACTTGTTACTTTTATTTCTTATTCTTATCCATATTTTTTTAAACTGCATTGTTGGTAAGGGGCTCGTATGTAAGCATTTCACTGTAAGGTCTACACCTGTTGTATTCGGTGCACATGACTAATAAAATTTGATTGGATTTGGATTTGATAATCTGTCATTCCTGAGTCTTGGACATCAGTGACTACCCATGGATTTACAGAGCCTACGCTGCTGTGAAAATGTCAGTACTATACTGCCCTCTGCTGTTCTTTGTGTGAATTTACCATTTGCCTTTTTGTAGCGAGAGGCTACATTCACACAAAACAGTGGAAATCTCGTTGTAACATTTAAAAGCAAATTGTTTTGTATTTGGAGAGATCAGAAGTTTTGAAAAGCATTGCTGGAGAAGCCTCACTTGTGTTATAGTGTATAACTTTAAAAGCAACAATTTCATAGCATTCTTCATATTAAATAAAGGTAAAATAAATGTCAGCAATGTCTAGAAACTTCCTGTTGTCCACATCTAGCTAAATGTTGTCCTGATGGTAAGTGAGTGAAATACCCAGAGATATAACTTCCTGTGTCAATGAAAATATCTGTAATGATAAGAAAATCTGACACTAAGCAAAAGATGTTCACTAATGTTCTCACAGCCGTAGCCAAATCCCTTACTTACTGAAGCGAGCCATTTATCCCTAAATGTATATGGAAATGCATACCGACTAAGATGAAACTGTGATCAGGGATGAGGAACATTCTCTAGTGCCACGGAGTATGAAATTACCTAGATCTTGTAGATAAAGCTTTATTTTGTTTTTCCTACTGTGCAAAACCAAGTCTTTACAATCCCATAAATAATCTTGGGGCTTTGCCTGCAGCAGTGACAGATGTGGCGGGGCTGCTACAGCAAGGTGGCAGCACAGAAGCCGGCGCACCAGTGATTGATACGCCCTTTTAGCTTAGCATTGAGGAAAATGGTAATATATGCACAGTTGACATATATTGTCTAACTCAGAATGTGACTGAGGCTTAGAGACATTTCAACACCAGTTCTATATCTCCCACAAACAAATACTAGTTTAGAGGAGCGATGGTAAACAACATATTAAATTGTGAAGCATGGATGGAAAGCACCTCTTTCCTTTCTCTTAAAACCAATACTTTAGATAAGGGATTCTCAAGGACACTTGTCCATGATTGATTTGTCATCACCGCCTGTTGCCAGATCCAAGTCTTTTGATTTACAGTCAACAAAAGGCTGAATCAACTTCAGGGCTAAAGCCACTCTCTGTAAAATGGCCACACTATCAAATATTGTTGTCAAAGTCGTATTCCCATGACTGTCAAATTAAGAGTTTTGATTTGTGTTTTGTTTTTGTTTTTCAAATTAGTTTAATTTAGTTTGCAAATAATACTCATTATAACCTTATAATAACATTATAACCAACATGCATGGCTGTGCTTTGCCATACTCCCAGGAAGAAAATAATCAACATGTTGTGAAATTAATCTAATGAGGGAACGCTAATTTCACCCTCTCCAAAATGAACTGCGCAGTGATATGCCACTCTGCACTTTATCATATTCAGTCATTTAAATCAGAGCCAGCTAAAGTGTGAAGTGGGAAACAGACTTTGATAACAGCCTTCCCTGTTTTCAGAGAGGGAGAGAGCGAGGTAGAGGTAGAGAGAGAGAGAGAGAGAGAGAGAGAGAGAGAGAGAGAGAAAGGTTCTCTCTCTCTCTGTCTCTCTCTCTGTGTCTCTCTCTCTCTCTCTCTCTTTCTCACAGTGTATGAACTGATCCCCCTCACAGAGCTTTAGATGGGCTTTGAATACTCAAGAGAATGACAGGGCAGTGAGAACAAAAGTACATTGATTTTGAGAGTGTCTTTTTAGTGACATTTCTTAAAGGGAAATTATGTTCAACCTTTGCAACTGAATATTTCAGTTCTAGTGAATAATTTGGGGACATCTGTATGTTTTTGCCCTAAGGTCCCTGCACAGTAAAAGCTTACGCAGATTTTTCATGTTTGGGACTATTTCAGTGTATGAGGTAGTGGCCTCACAACGTTGTTTCCTTCAGTTCCCAGATTCCATTAAAACAGCTTATGACTCAGACAGTCTAATATCCCATGCGGTTAAAGGTATGGGAATAGGGGTGAAATTAATAGACTGACCTTTCAGTTTTGGAACATATCCTCTGGATACATTCCAATTATGCATCTCTTCTGGACATGTGCATTAGCAGTCTACAGGAAGTTTAATTTCCGTTATAATTAATATGAACCAGAGGAATTAAACCAGTTTTACTGAAATAGCCCTTCATGATTTATTCGAAGTGACTGTGGTGTGTTTAGATTTACATAATGAGCTATAACAGCTCTAGTCAGCAATTTAGCTACATATACTATTTATATACCTGCCTTCTGGCACAAACAAACACTTAAAGGAAAACTCCACCCAAAAACAATATTTTAGTATTTGTTTCATTAGTCCATGGTTGACATAGTCCCAAAATGTTTTGCTTGTCAGCAATCAAGTTAAGATAAGTAATTTTCAAAATACAGAAATTCATCCCCGTATGATGGATTTTGCATCATATGATGCTGCGTTTGCGTCATACAGTTACATATCTTGAAAACTTGATTGCTGACAAGCAAAACACTTTGAGACTATATCAACAATGGACTAATGGACTAATCAAATACCAAAATATCGTTTTTGGTTGGAATTTTCCTTTAACTCTTGCATATAGCAATAAGGCAATACTTTACGAAGAATGTTGATAACGCCTTCTTTAAAGCCTGCTGTATAATGCATTATGACTTGTCATGAGCATGTATGACCCCCTTATAGAGTCTTATTCTCTTCATCTCAAATCTTGGCAAAATGGCAGCCATTTTCGATCATCTGAAATGTTGATACATAGAGAGACATAACACATAATACGCCTTACTACAAGACATTAAAAAGCCTCATACATGCATGCTTTAAGTGTTGCCCAATTGTTCATCTAAATGTATTTGAAGTGCATGAATTACACTGTTGAATATTTTCCAAACGGCGTCAACACCACAACACCACAGCCACTGCTAGCTAGACAACTTTACCAACTAGCAGCACTGTAGAAACTAAATACATTACAACGGAACGATTTGATTAGTGTTATGTTAGCCAGCTACATAGTTGTCCTTGTATCAAAGATAAAGGTAAACGCATCCACTGCTAGCTAGCCAACTCTACCAGCTAGCAGTACTGTATCATTTTTAGTCAATAAGATTTTTGCAACGTAAGCTTAACTCTCTGAACATTCGAGTTGTGTAGTCCACTTGTGTAGCTAGCAGGACAGACTTTGTGTCAGCTAGCCAATGTTTAATTACTTCTGCGTTATGAAAGGAACTAGACACGGACAAGAATGATCCATTGGTAGTTTGTTGTAACCAAGTATTGGTGCTAACCATGTGCTATTGGATGCTAGTTAGCTACGGCGTCATAGGATACGGTGCACTGGGTGGGTTTCACGGAAGAATACTGTACCAAGTTATCTAGCTGAATAAACTAAGTTTGAGCCTATTCCTGGAAAAATTGAACCACTGTAGTTTACATCAATTATAATTTGTAAAGTGGAAGTTGGAAAAGTTATATTTGAGTGTTTCAGTGAATGGTTAGTGAGGGAGGCCCTGCTCTCTCGCTTCCCCAGTTGTTTAGTTAATTTTCATTCCAATCTCCTTTGCATTAGCGTAGCCTCTCCTGTAGCCTGTCAACTATGTGTCTGTCTATCCCTGTTCTCTCCTCTCTGCACAGGCCACACAAACGCTTCACACCGCATGGCCGCTGCCACTCTAACCTGGTGGTCCCAGCGCGCACGACCCATGTGGAGTTCCAGGTCTCCGGCAGCCTCTGGAACTGCCGGTCTGCAGCCAACAAGGCAGAGTTCATTTCAGCCTATGCTACCCTCCAGTTCCTCGACTTCTTGGCGCTGACGGAAACATTGATTACCACAGAAAACACTGCTACTCCTACTGCTCTCTCCTCGTCTGACCACGTGTTCTCGCATACCCCGAGAGCATCTGGTCAGCGGGGTGGTGGCACTGGAATCCTCATCTCTCCCAAGTGGACATTCTCTCTTTCTCCCCTGACCCATCTGTCTATCTCCTCCTTTGAATTCCATGCTGTCACAGTCACTAGCCCATTCAAGCTTAACATCCTTATCATTTATCGCCCTCCAGGTTCCCTTGGAGAGTTCATCAATGAGCTTGACGCCTTGATAAGTTCCTTTCCTGAGGATGGCTCACCCCTCACAATTCTGGGTGACTTTAACCTCCCTACATCTACCTTTGACTCATTTCTCTCTGCCTCCTTCTTTCCACTCCTCTCCTCTTTTGTCCTCCCCCCTCACCCCCCCCCCCCCCCCCCCCCACTCACAAGGCAGGCAATACGCTTGACCTCATCTTTACTAGATGCTGTTCTTCTACTAATCTCACTGCAACTCCCCTCCAAGTCTCCGACCACTACCTTGTATCCTTCTCCCTCTCGCTCTCCTCCAACACTACTCACTCTGCCCCTACTCAGATGGTATTGCGCCATCGCAACCTTCGCTCTCTCTCTCCTGCTACGCTCTCCTCTTCCATCCTATCATCTCTTCCCTCTGCTCAAACCTTCTCCAACCAATCTCCTGATTCTGCCTCCTCAACCCTCCTCTCCTCCCTTTCTGCATCCTTTGACTCTCTATGTCCCCTATCATCCCGGCCGGCTCGGTCCTCCCCTCCTGCTCCGTGGCTTGACGACTGATTGCGAACTCACAGAACAGGGCTCCAGGCAGCCGAGCGGAAATGGAGGAAAACTAGCCTCCCTGCGGACCTGGCATCTTTTCACTCCCTCCTTTCTACATTTTCTTCCTCTGTTTCTGCTGCTAAAGCCACTTTCTACCATTCTAAATTCCAAGCATCTGCCTCTAACCCTAGGAAGCTCTTTGCCACCTTCTCCTCCCTCCTGAATCCTCCTCCCTCCCCTCCTCCCTGTCTGCGGATGACTTCGTCAACCATTTTGAAAAGAAGGTTGACGACATCCGATCCTCGTTTGTTAAGTCAAACAACACCGCTGGTCCTGCTCACATTGCCCTACCCTATGCTTTGACCTCTTTCTCCCCTCTCTCTCCAGATGAAATCTTGCGACTTTTGACGGCCGGCCGCCCAACAACCTGCCCGCTTGACCCTATCCCCTCCTCTCTTCTCCAGACCATATCCGGAGACCTTCTCCCTTACCTCACCTCGCTCATCAACTCATCCTTGACCGCTGGCTACGTCCCTTCCGTCTTCATAAGAGCGAGAGTTGTACCCCTTCTCAAAAAACCTACACTCGATCCCTCCGATGTCAACAACTACAGACCAGTATCCCTTCTTTCTTTTCTCTCCAAAACTCTTAAGCGTGCCGTCCTTGGCCAGCTCTCTTGCTATCTCTCTCAGAATGACCTTCTTGATCCAAATCAGTCAGGTTTCAAGACTGGTCATTCAACTGAGACTGCTCTTCTCTGTGTCACGGAGGCTCTCCGCACTGCTAAAGCTAACTCTCTCTCCTCTGCTCTCATCCTTCTAGACCTATCTGCTGCCTTTGATACTGTGAACCATCAGATCCTCCTCTCAACCCTCTCCGAGTTGGGCATCTCCGGCACGGCTCACTCTTGGATTGCGTCCTACCTGACAGGTCGCTCCTACTAGGTGGCGTGGCGAGAATCTGTCTCCGCACCACGTGCTCTCACCACTGGTGTCCCCCAGGGCTCTGTTCTAGGCCCTCTCCTATTCTCGCTATACACCAAGTCACTTAGCTCTGTCATATCCTCACATGGTCTCTCCTATCATTGCTACGCAGACGACACACAATTAATCTTCTCCTTTCCCCCTTCTGATAACGAGGTGGCGAATCGCATCTCTGCATGTCTGGCAGACATATCAGTGTGGATGACGGATCACCACCTCAAGCTGAACCTCGCAAGACGGAGCTGCTCTTCCTCCCGGGGAAGGACTGCCCATTCCATGATCTCGCCATCACGGTTGACAACTCCATTGTGTCCTCCTCCCAGAGTGCTAAGAGCCTTGGCGTGCCGCTTTTGATACCATTGATCACCACATTCTTTTGGAGAGATTGGAAACCCAAATTGGTCTACATGGACAAGTTCTGGCCTGGTTTAGATCTTATCTGTCGGAAAGATATCAGTTTGTCTCTGTGAATGGTTTGTCCTCTGACAAATCAATTGTAAATTTCGGTGTTCCTCAAGGTTCCGTTTTAGGACCACTATTGTTTTCACTATATATTTTACCTCTTGGGGATGTCATTCGAAAACATAATGTTAAATTTCACTGCTATGCGGACGACACACAGCTGTACATTTCAATGAAACATGGTGAAGCCCCAAAATTGCCCTCGCTAGAAACCTGTGTTTCAGACATAAAGAAGTGGATGGCTGCAAACTTTCTACTTTTAAACTCGGACAAAACAGAGATGCTTGTTCTAGGTCCCAAGAAACAAAGAGATCTTCTGTTGAATCTGACAATTAATCTGGATGGTTGTACAGTCGTCTCAAATAAAACTGTGAAGGACCTCGGCGTTACTCTGGACCCTGATCTCTCTTTTGAAGAACATATCAAGACTGTTTCAAGGACAGCTTTTTTCCATCTACGTAACATTGCAAAAATCAGAAACGTTCTGTCCAAAAATGATGCAGAAAAATTTATCCATGCTTTTGTTACTTCTAGGCTGGACTACTGCAATGCTCTACTTTCTGGCTACCCGGATAAAGCACTAAACAAACTTCAGTTAGTGCTAAATACGGCTGCTAGAATCCTGACTAGAACCAAAAAATTTGATCATATTACTCCAGTGCTAGCCTCCCTACACTGGCTTCCTGTTAAGGCAAGGGCTGATTTCAAGGTTTTACTGCTAACCTACAAAGCATTACATGGGCTTGCTCCTACCTATCTTTCCGATTTGGTCCTGCCGTACATACCTACACGTACGCTACGGTCACAAGACGCAGGCCTCCTAATTGTCCCTAGAATTTCTAAGCAAACGGCTGGAGGTAGGGCTTTCTCCTATAGAGCTCCATTTTTATGGAATGGTCTGCCTACCAATGTGAGAGACGCAGACTCAGTCTCAATCTTTAAGTCTTTACTGAAGACTTATCTCTTCAGTAGGTCCTATGATTAAGTATAGTCTGGCCCAGGAGTGTGAAGGTGAACGGAAAGGCTGGAGCAACGAACCGCCCTTGCTGTCTCTGCCTTGCCGGTTCCCCTCTTTCCACTGGGATTCTCTGCCTCTAACCCTTTTACAGGGGCTGAGTCACTGGCTTACTGGTGTTCTTCCATGCCGTCCATGGGAGGGGTGCGTCACTTGAGTGGGTTGAGTCACTGACGTGGTCTTCCTGTCTGGGTTGGCGCCCCCCCTTGGGTTGTGCCATGGCGGAGATCGTTGTGGGCTATACTCGGCCTTGTCTTAGGACGGTAAGTTGGTGGTTGGAGACATCCCTCTAGTGGTGTCGAGGCTGTGCTTTGGCAAAGTGGGTGGGGTTATATCCTGCCTGTTTGGCCCTGTTCGGGGGTATCATCGGATGGGGCCACAGTGTCTTCTGATCCCTCCTGTCTCAGCCTCCAGTATTTATGCTGCAGTAGTTGATGTGTCGGGGGGCTAGGGTCAGTCTGTTACATCTGGAGTATTTCTCTTGTCTTATCCGGTGTCCTGTGTGAATTTAAATATGCTCTCTCTAATTCTCTCTTTCTGTCTTTCTCTCGGAGGACCTGAGCCCTAGGACCATGCCTCAGGACTACCTGGTATGATGACTCCTTGCTGTCCCCAGTCCACCTGGCCGTGCTGCTGCTCCAGCTTCAACTGTTCTGCCTGCGGCTATGGAACCCTGACCTGTTCACCGGACGTGCTTGTTGCACCCTCGACAACTACTATGATTATTATTATTTGACCATGCTGGTCATTTATGAACATTTTAACATCTTGACCATGTTCTGTTATAATATCCACCCTGCACAGCCAGAAGAGGACTGGCCACCCCTCATAGCCTGGTTCCTCTCTAGGTTTCTTCCTAGGTTTTTGGCCTTTCTAGGGAGTTTTTCCTAGGGAGTTTTTCCTAGCCACCGTGCTTCTTTCACATGCTTTGCTTGTTGTTTGGGGTTTTAGGCTGGGTTTCTGTACAGCACTTTGAGATATCAGCTGATGTACGAAGGGCTATATAAATAAATTTGATTTGATTTGACCCTGGACAACACCCTGTCGTTCTCCGCTAACATCAAGGCGGTGACCCGATCATGTAGGTTCATGCTATACAACATTCGCAGAGTACAACCCTGCCTTACACAGGAAGCGGCGCAGGTCCTAATCCAGGCACTTGTCATCTCCCGTCTGGATTACTGCAACTCGCTGTTGGCGGGGCTCCCTGCCTGTGCCATTAAACTCCTACAACTCATCCAGAACGCCGCAGCCCGTCTGGTGTTCAACCTTCCCAAGTTCTCTCACGTCACCCCGCTCCTCCGCACACTCCACTGGCTTCCAGTTGAAGCTCGCATCTGCTACAAGACCATGGTGCTTGCCTACGGAGCTGTGAGGAGAACGGCACCTCCGTACCTTCAGGCTCTGATCAGTCCCTACACCCAAAGAAGGTCACTGCGTTCATCCACCTCTGACCTGCTCACCTTCCTACCTCTGCGGAAGCACAGTTCCCGCTCAGCTCAGTCAAAACTGTTCGCTGCTCTGGCACCCCAATGGTGGAACAAGCTCCCTCACGACGCCAGGACAGCGGAGTCAATCACCACCTTCCGGAGACACCTGAAACCCCACCTCTTTAAGGAATAACTGGGATAGGATAAAGTAATCCTTCTAACCCCCCCCCCCCCCCCCAAAAAAAAAAAAAATATATATAGATGTACTATTGTAAAGTGGTTGTTCCACTGGATATCATAAGGTGAAGGCACCAATTTGTAAGTCGCTCTGGATAAGAGCGTCTGCTAAATGACGTAAATGTAAATATCCAAACCATAATATCCAAAAGCATTGTGGAACCTGGCTGCAACCATGTTGAAGGGCCAATATGACGGCACTGAGTTGATGATTGACGATCCCATTTCCCAGAAGAGTGCTGATGCCTAGGGATCAGTGAGCTGTGATATTATTTTACAGTAACAAACAGGAACTAAGGAGAAAAAAGGGAAAAAGCTTAGTGTTTTACACGTCCTACTGGCCAATGTAGACCTATTAGCAGTAAGGACAGACAAAGTGACTCCTACTTTAAGACTTGTCAAATCCTTTTATTTATAGCCGTGTTTCTATAAAAAAAAGTGTCCCTGTATTTTTGGGGGGAGCGCACCTCCAGCTCTTTAGTTCGTTGCTGATGACATTGTGCTCTATATCAATGTTTGACAGGGTGATTGGAAATGGTTGATGTACAGGCCATAGTTGTTGTGCTTGGCCGGTTGCCACAGGTTGAAAAGAACATTACTCATTCAGGATCCTTACATTTAGGCTCATAAACTGTGTGTGGAGTGGAGTTATGAGAGGAGAATGTGACCCTCAAATGAATTGGTAGTCGACTACACACAATGCAGTTGACAGGAGAATGACTCCATCTGCTGTTGGTGGGTAGTGCTACAGTGCATTCAGAAAGTATTCAGACCCTTGACTTATTCCAAATTTTGTTACGTTACAGCCTTATTCTAAAATGTATTCAATTGTTACTTTTCCTCATCAATCTACACACAATACCCCATAATGACATGGAAATATGACATTTGCATAAGTATTCAGACCCTTTACTCAGTACTTTGTTGAAGCACTTTTGGCAGCAATTACAGCCTCGTCTTCTTGGGTATTACGCTACGTCACCTCCCTGACCAAGGCCCTTCTCCCCCGATTTGGCTCAGCCGGGCGGCCAGCTCTAGGAAGAGTGTTGGTGGTTGGAAACTTCTTCCATTTAAGAATGATGGAGGCCATTGTGTTCTTGGGGACCTTCAATGCTGCAGAAATGTTTTGGTACCCTTCCCCAGATCTGTGCCTCAACACGATCCTGTCTTGGAGCTCTACAGACAATTCCTTCGACCTTATGGCTTGGTTTTTTCTCTGACATCCACTGTCAACTGTGGGACCTTATATAGACAGGTGTGTGCTTTTCCAAATCATGTCAAATCAATTGAATTTACCACAGGTGGACTCCAATCAAGTTGTCGAAACATCTCAAGGATATTCAATGGAAACAGGAGCTCAATTTAAATTCATAGCAAGGGGTTTGAATACTTCCATAAATAAGGGATTTTGAGGGATTTTCTCTAAAATGTCTAAAAACTTGTTTTCACTTTGTCATTATTGGGTATTGTGTGTAGATTGATGAGGAAATTGTTTTATTTAATCAATTTTAGAATAAGGCTGTAACGTAACAAAATGTGGAAAAAGTGAAGGGGTCTGAATAGTTTCCGAATACACTGCTATACAGAGGTTGCAGCACAACAGAATCAATGAAGTATGGAATCCTGATCAAAGTATTAGGGTCCTAAATTCATCTCCCCAAAGTGTAACTATTTCATTCCACTCCATACCCCCCATAGATTTAAAAGGAATGGATTGGTGTTAGATAAATATGGTGGAGACTACCTGTAACCCATGCTTGGGGTGTCTAACCCATACAGTGGTTTTAATTGAACGAGTACACACTAGGGGAGAAGGGTAGAGAATCTGACTGCAGCCAGTATGTGTGCATTTCACAGGAGGTTGGTGGCACCTTAATTGGGGAGAACGGGCTCGTGGTAATGACTGGAGGGCTATAGGTGGGATTGTATCAAATACAGTGGGGGGGAAAAGTATTTGATCCCCTGCTGATTTTGTATGTTTGCCCACTGATAAAGAAAGGATCAGTCTATAATTTTAATGGTAGGTTTATTTGAACAGTGAGAGACAGAATAACAACAAAAATATCCAGAAAAACACATGTCAAAAATGTTATAAATTGATTTGCATTTTAATGAGGGAAATAAGTATTTGACCCCCTCTCAATCAGAAAGATTTCTGGCTCCCTGGTGTCTTTTATACAGGTAACGAGCTGAGATTAGGAGCACACTCTTAAAGGTGCGATTGGTGCGATTATTCGCAAATGGAAGAAACACAAAAGAACTGTTAATATCCCTCGGCCTGGGGCTCCATGCAAGATCTCACCTCGTGGGGTTGCAATGATCATGAGAACGGTGAGGAATCAGCCCAGAACTACACGGGAGGATCTTGTCAATGATCTCAAGGCAGCTGGGACCATAGTCACCAAGAAAACAATTGGTAACACACTACGCCGTGAAGGACTGAAATCCTGCAGCGCCCGCAAGGTCCCCCTGCTCAAGAATACATATACATGCCCGTCTGAAGTTTGCCAATGAACATCTGAATGATTCAGAGGACAACTGGTGAAAGTGTTGTGGTCAGATGAGACCAAAATGGAGCTCTTAGGCATCAACTCAACTCGCCGTGTTTGGAGGAGGAGGAATGCTGCCTATGACCCCAAGAACACCATCTCCACCGTCAAACATGGAGGTGGAAACATTATGCGTTGGGGGTGTTTTTCTGCTAAGGGGACAGGACAACTTCACCGCATCATTTGACGGGGCCAATGTACTGTCAAATCTTGGGTGAGAACCTCCTTCCCTCAGCCAGGGCATTGAAAATGGGTCGTGGATGGGTATTCCAGCATGACAATGACCCAAAACACACGGCCAACGCAACAAAGGAGTGGCTCAAGAAGAAGCACATTAAGGTCCTGGAGTGGCCTAGCCAGTCTCCAGACCTTAATCCCATAGACAATCTGTGGAGGGAGCTGAAGGTTCGAGTTGCCAAACGTCAGCCTCAAAACCTTAATGACTTGGAGAAGATCTGCAAAGAGGAGTGGGACAAAATCCCTCCTGAGATGTGTGCAAACCTGGTGGCCAACTACAAGAAACGTCTCACCTCTGTGATTGCCAACAAGGGTTTTGCCACCAAGTACTAAGTCATGTTTTGCAGAGGGGCCAAATACTTTTTTCCCATTTTATAACATTTTTGACATGCGTTTTTCTGGATTTTTTTGTTGCTATTCTGTCTCTCACTGTTTATATTAAAATACCATTAAAATTATAGACTGATCATTTCTTTGTAAGTGGGCAAATGTACAAAACCAGCAGGGGATCAAATACTTTTTTCCCCCACTGTACTTCACAGTTGAATCCTCCGGTTGGAATATGTAACCCATATGTCCATCATTCATATCCAGCACGCCTTTAAAACGTTCAGGGGCCTCACACAGAATGTCCTCGATGTTTTTGTCATTGTGTTCTTGACACGAGGCACAAAGTACACCTGCAATTGGCCTAGGAGACATGTTTAATTTGTTGTTTAGTGTTCTGGGTTTATTTTAATTTCTTGTTTAGTGTTCTGGGGTTTATTTATAATACGTCTGCCCCCCAAGAACCCCGGACATTCCTGTTTCATAGACAACAGCCCTAAGGTCACTACAACAGGGTGGGGGCCATACTCTTTGAAATGTTCAAACACATCCCCCAGTTCAACGAGGTCCCTACACATCAATCATCATGACAGCTTCAAAGGAACAGATGCACTATCTGGTTAAATAAACACCCTCCCCCTATCGTGAGAACGGAAAGCAGGATGTCCTGCAGGATGCCCATATATGGGCATACACACATGACCCATCAAGTAGGGTCATAAATCCCACGTTTGACGTGTGCCGTCTACTGTATTCTCTCTGCCGTCCTCCCCTTAGCAGCCTCCACTGGACTGCATTTATAAAAGACAATTGTCAATTCCATTAACAACTACAAGTCCAATTCATAAAAAGCAATATAAAAGAATAGTGGCGTAAAGAACCGTTAATATGTTTCACATTTCCTACAACAACAAAATTGTCCAGTGATCTCTAATTTAGAAGCTTAGAGAACAGTAGGCCTATATCCAAAATCCAATGTCATGCCTAATGAATATTAAAGTTGACCATTAAAATATGAATATTAAGTTGCTATACTACAAATGAATGTGATGAATGATTTTAATTACTGCACTGTTGGTTAGAGCTTGTGAGTTAAGCATTTCATTGTACTTGTGCTGGGCTGTGTGGTCCGAAAAGACCGCTAGTATGTTTTATTCATTTTGCGCAGGCGCAGAATGTCAACAGGGAGCAATGATTTCCAGAGGTTGAGACGGGATGGTAACACCGGTTGCTATATGATTTACAGTAGAAAATAAAAAAGCGTTTTATTTTTATGATAGTACAAACCAAACCTGCGTATTACTCGAGGAGTGAACTTTACACTTGTTAGTGTGTCATGCTTTTCAAAGATGGGCCACCGATAGACATTGGAGAAAAGTTTTAGAACATCACAACTGGAACTCAAACTAACATTAGAAATGAATGTAGGTGTTCTGGGAAACGCACGGTTGTCGTTTTGTGCTTGTGATTAAGGCGACTATGAAACTGCTCGAGGGATTCTTGAGATAGTGGACATGAGAATCTGGTCTGATTTCTACTGCGAAAGGGGGCTTCGATGGACAGCCGTAACAACTATGGCTGGACGCCTCTCATGTGGTCGCTACCAATTTATGTGCTCATTGGTCAATAATTTATACAGATGTTAAATGGGTGTCACCGATTAAAACGTTATAATTATAATATTATAATATGCACAACAAAATAAAACAATCCTTACTAGCAGGGGTGCGTTTCACAAAAACATAAAGGTAATCTTTAACGGTAAGAACCATTATGCTCTCCTGGAAAAAGCTATATGGACACTACTGACCTGCAAACCGATATTTAATTTCATTATTGGTTAAAATAAGGTATCCTTATAGCTTCTCTGCTCTCACATGTGCTAACACTTCCAGGTCACCTGTGTACTATGTGACCAATGACACAATGTGAGAGTTCCCCTGCTCTACAAAACATGAAGCATTAAGATCATTGTTCGTCCATTCCCTACATCTTAGTACAGTATGTTTTTGGAAATCTCTTGACAGTTCCATTCTAATATATGCCATTTAGCAGACAATTTTATCCAAAGTGACTTAGTCATGCATGCTGTCGTGTCTTTGGGCATCATTAAAACCAAAGACTTATTTTTATCAAATAACTCTCTGTAATTATTATTAGATTACAAAGTTATAATTTTCCTAATATAACTTTCCAGATATCATAATATCTGACCTATGAGTCTTCTGACTTATTTTTACCTCGCGTCAGTCTCATTCCAAACGTCGTAAATTGTTGTTATCTGCACGAACCCAGTCTTCACTAAGTCATCCATACATCAATTGTCGTAAAATCATTTATTTACTAAACTAAGTAATTCACAGAAAGCATACAAAACAGTAGGTATCGTTACAAAGCAATGGTAGAGGAATGTGCCCTAGTGGGCTAAACCGGCATGGCGGCTTGTTAAACAAACAAGGGGGGTGGGGGCAGCGGAGAAGACACTATAGAGTTGATAAATATTAACAATTGATATGCTAATCCTTTGCACATGAACGCTCACTCATTCGGAAACAATTGCAATCAATATATATATTTACGCTCAGTGTGTCGTCGTGATCTTTGTTGGAGAGTTTCGTCCTCTCTCTCTCTTGGTTTGAATGAATCTTTCAAAGTGACATTCATTACTGTCGCTATACGATGGATGTTTCGTCGGTCTTCGCGTTCAATGATACCAAATTTCTAGCTGCAGACTAGTAATTAATATCAAAGACTTGTTATTATTCTGTCGGTATCGATAGTCTGAAAGTTTATTATATAAACATTATTATGGTAATATGGCAATATTGTCTCTCATGAGTTTCATAAAATTGTACCAAACGGACCAGTTCGTAGCTGGATTCTTCACCGATCTTTTATACCTTCTCCAGAACATAAATGTCGTTCGGTTCCCCCGTCCTGTGAGGTGGAAGAATTCCTTTGTCTCTCTATGAAACCTCACTCTGTCTCAAAATTGGGGCCATGAGGCAGGACATTCCCTTTGGAATTTACAACCGCCTTCTGACCACAGCAGCCTGGGTGTAGGAGACAGAGGGAGATGGTGCAGAAGAAGGGGGATGGTAGAAAGGGAGGGGGTCAAATGTGCTCGCCGTACTCAAAGAGGGCAATGTCATGACAATGCATACATTTTTACATATGGGTGGCCCCTGGGAATCGGACCCACAACCCTGGTGGTGCAAGCGCCATGCTCTACCAACTGAGCTACAGAGGATCATGACATTGTCTTGTCACCCAACAGGTTTGGCCATCTAAATGTGGCCCACATCCTGCTGGAGAACGGGGCAGAGGTGAACGGTGGGAACCGGATGGGGGCCAACGTTTTGACCATGGCAGCCAGGGGCGGCCACACCCACGTGGCCAAGCTCCTCCTGGAGAGTGGCGCCTTTGTCGACGACTACGACCACCTGGCGCTTGCCAAGGGCATCGCCAACGGCAACAACAACAATAGCATTGGCAGCTTTGGCAGGGACAAAAGAGAGTTCATGGACATCAAGGTGCTCGCCACAAGGTGGCCATTCGCTTGCACCTGGAGTGGGGGGCAGAGGTGAACGTTTTCCAGAAGACAACTGACTGGGGCGCCCTCATGCTGGCCATGCTGAGCGGGAAGGTGGGTGTGGCCCAGAAGCTGGTAGAGCAGGGGGCAGACCCGGACCAGGTCAAGGTACTGGCCAAGACGGCCTTTGAGCTGTCACAGCAGCTCAAGCAGAGGGATGTCAAGGCCATCCTGGACTCCATCATCACCCTGCGCCCACAGCCAGGTATGGACCAGCCACGAGTTCACTTCTCTGTCCAGGTCTAACACAGGTGATTCGGTGAAGCACGCTCATGTAATGACTAACCCTGCCTGAGACCTGAACACTTTTGTTAGCTTCCCAAGCTAACGTCTAGACGGCGGGCTAAAAGTCTTCTAACACATTGTGGACCCGGACTCGAACCCTGGTCAGTCACACACTGTCTGAAATGAGTTCTCCAATATTTGTTCTATCATTAAGCTTACTTGGAATAGAACGGACCAGACGCCCTGTATAAAACCTTTAGGCTAGGTATCAATTTGTTTAGGAAATGTTATTGTTGGCAGGGCTTGATGCTGATTCAGGGTTCTGTGTCCTGCTGAAGAAACATTCAGGAGAAAAAACTGTAATAATCTTGAAATGTAGTCAGTGATCACACCTTGTGTGTCTAAAAGAAACAGTCATCGTTACAGAATTCCCCCTTTAGACATCTGTTCTCTTTGATGTGCCTCTTGTGTTTGGACAAGAAGTAGTACACAAGAAGTACGCTTCCTAGAATTTGTTCAGTCAGTTACCTATTCTAATGATCACGACGACTCAGTCATGATACTATGGGTTAGGCTTTATCTGCAATTCCTGTATAGCTGGAAAGACAACTTATGTCTTTGGTGTGGTGCAGATTGTGTACAATGAATCTTGCCTTCTTCGAGTGCATAAGGGCTGAACCAATGATGTGTATAAAGTAAACCCTGGTTTGCTGATTCTATGTAATGGCCAATGAGAGGCTTTGGAGCCACCGGCGCCATATTGGCACTCCCCGGAAGGAGCAGTCCTTTATAGGAAAGAATGGAATTCTACAGTATTTCAATAAAATGTTTCAAGGTCAAAATTACATGCATTTATTTGTTGTAGTGGGAACATTAACATTAGTACTCTACAGAAATGAAGGTCCAATGCAGCTGAAAATGAGCTGTTATTGGCAGAGAGGTTTGGAACTCTATTTCTTATTGGTGTAACTAATGGTGATGTCACCAGGCAGGCCAAAATTCCACCCCACCAAAACAGGCTGAAATATCACAGTATTATTCTAACATCATAGTGTGGAATTATATACTGCTCAAAAAAATAAAGGGAACACTTAAACAACACAATGTAACTCCAAGTCAATCACACTTCTGTGAAATCAAGCTGTCTACTTAGGAAGCAACACTGATTGACAATAAATTTCACATGCTGTTGTGCAAATGGAATAGACAACAGGTGGAAATTATAGGCAATAAGCAAGACACCCCCAATAAAGGAGTGGTTCAGCAGGTGGTGACCACAGACCACTTCTCAGTTCCTATGCTTCCTGGCTGATGTTTTGGTCACTTTTGAATGCTGGCGGTGCTTTCACTCTAGTGGTAGCATGAAACGGAGTCTACAACCCACACAAGTGGCTCAGGTAGTGCAGCTCATCCAGGATGGCACATCAATGCGAGCTGTGGCAAGAAGGTTTGCTGTGTCTGTCAGCGTAGTGTCCAGAGCATGGAGGCGCTACCAGGAGACAGGCCAGTACATCAGGAGACATGGAGGAGGCCGTAGGAGGGCAACAACCCAGCAGCAGGACCGCTACCTCCGCCTTTGTGCAAGGAGGAGCAGGAGGAGCACTGCCAGAGCCCTGCAAAATGACCTCCAGCAGGCCACAAATGTGCATGTGTCTGCTAAAACGGTCAGAAACAGACTCCATGAGGGTGGTATGAGGGCCCGACGTCCACAGGTGGGGGTTGTGCTTACAGCCCAACACCGTGCAGGACGTTTTGCATTTGCCAGAGAACACCAAGATTGGCAAATTCAACACTGGCGCCCGGTGCTCTTCACAGATGAAAGCAGGTTCACACTGAGCACGTGACAGACATGACAGAGTCTGGAGACGCCGTGGAGTACGTTCAGCTGCCTGCAACATCCTCCAGCATGACCGGTTTGGCGGTGGGTCAGTCATGGTGGGGTGGCATTTCTTTGGGGGGCCGCACAGCCCTCCATGTGCTCGCCAGAGGTAGCCTGACTGCCATTAGGTACCGAGATGAGATCCTCAGACCCCTTGTGAGACCATATGCTGGTGCGGTTGGCCCTGGGTTCCTCCTAATGCAAGACAATGCTAGACCTCATGTGGCTGGAGTGTGTCAGCAGTTCCTGCAAGAGGAAGGCATTGATGCTATGGACTGTCCCGCCCGTTTCCCAGACCTGAATCCAATTGAGCACAT
Organism: Salmo salar; assembly: GCF_965601325.2. Lineage (NCBI taxonomy): Eukaryota > Metazoa > Chordata > Actinopteri > Salmoniformes > Salmonidae > Salmo > Salmo salar. Next base: position 76,356,674 of record NC_138309.1, read on the forward strand.
CTGGGACATCATGTCTCACTCCATCCACCAACGCCACGTTGCACCACAGACTGTCCAGGAGTTGGTGGATGCTTTAGTCCAGGTCTGGGAGGAGATCCCTCAGGAGACTATCCGCCACCTCATCAGGAGCATGCCCAGGCGTTGTAGGGCGGTCATACAGGCACGTGGAGGCCACACACACTACTGAGCCTCATTTTGACTTGTTTTAAGGACATTACATCAAAGTTGGATCAGCCTGTAGTGTGGTTTTCCACTTTAATTTTGAGTGTGACTCCAAATCCAGACCTCCATGGGTTGATAAATTGGATTTCCATTGATTATTTTTGTGTGATTTTGTTGTCAGCACATTCAACTATGTAAAGAAAAAAGTATTTAATAAGATTATTTCTTTCATTCAGATCTAGGATGTGTTGTTTAAGTGTTCCCTTTATTTTTTTGAGCAGTGTATATAAAGCACTGCATGCAATCCTTTAAGAAATGTGTTTTTATATATATTTTTTAATTGAAATGTTAATGTTCAGTTCACTTAATATGTAAAAGTATGCATTAAAGTAGTCTGTAATAGAATATACTTGTTAAAAACAAACGTAGACATTAATAAATGTATTTCTATATCTTCCAAACTCTTTTTTTACACAGGAGGAGGAGTACCAAAATGGCTGTGCGGTGGCTTCAAAACAACGACCCCGGTCAGTCATTTAGGGTTAATACATATCATTGGTCCTAACCTAAACAATTGTAAAAAATATTTTCTGCATACATTTTCACAATTGTTGTGCAGTTCAATTGATGCATCAGAAATCTCAAAAGTCACTGCTCACGTAGTGTCCATATCACTCCTGCATTCTTAATGCATACATTATTGGTGTGATATAATGTACATCTAAGCACAATAACCTTAACTACAATTCAGGACAAAATTAGGACCAGTCACTTGTGTTTTGAGTTCCCTCATCCCTCTCCCTGGCTAGCAGTCATGTGATTGTGGTACACTCTCCTGATGGTTTTGGACTTGTTAAAGACATGTTCCGGTACTTTGGCGACTAAGAAAGTATTTTTTGGGAGGGCTGGATGTTTCAATGTGTAGTTCATACATGCATAATCTATGAGCAGAATGACTATCTTACCTCAATTAGCCATAGAATCCCTAGTTTGAAGCTGTGCAACGACCATTTTCCCTACATTTACCCCCACGTGGGCCATCCCCCTAGCAATTCAAGTTCAAGCCCCTCATATTTGAGTGACAGCTAGCAAGAGGCCAGGCCAGCTCAATGGACACAGCAGAGAAAGCGAGAGAGATCGATGACGTGGTGCACATATCTGCACATATGTGACATAGTACGCAATTTTTGGGGACCATTTTTGGCTTGTAAGTGCTACTTTCAGAACTACGGACTAAAAAGTATACAAAAGTACCAGAGAATCTCTTTAACTTTAGCCTGTACATCTCTCCAGTATTTCTCCACTGAGGGTTCCCTGCCTTATCGTGTTACCCAATGTGACTGGGTTCAGCAGTGGGGTAGTGTGTGGTGGGTAGCATAGTTAATGACCATGTCTGATTGTTGCTTCACCCCACCGAAAGGTCCTTTGTACATTTATCTTCTGTTCTTTTAACCCCCTCATAGATGACAAGAAGAGGAGACAAGATGTCTTCAGTGCCTTGAAGTTAGGTGGGTTTAGAAGACGCAGACATATGTTAAACAGAGGTTTGCCTTGTGAGAGGACGTATTGCATTGTAAGGGAAAAGCTGTCATATTGAGCTATGTCTGCAAGAGTTGGCATAATACTACCATGTGTGTTCAATATGTAAACCAACCATGAATGTAGGTAAGCCAAGAAATAATTCTCAAACATCCCCAAAATGGGGTCTCTGTGATTTTATGAGAATCTAACATGGCATGTGCACTGGGCAGTCTTACATGGTTGCTCAATGCAGTCTGGCGTAAGTGCTAAACCCTGGGAGGGAAGATTGTGTGGGGTCTGAAAACATCACATTCACAATTGTGTGGGGTCTGCAAGGGCTGAAAACATTTGAAACTTTTGGTGGAGACCAGAGACCTTTGTTTCAGTAAGATTGTCTGTAGCTGAAATTGGGTGGTCTGTGGTAACCCGTGTGTGTGTGTGTGTGTGTGTGTGTGTGTGTGTGTGTGTGTACTGTGTATCCCAGGCAACTCCGAACTGGTGAAGGAGATCTTGGAGGAGGACCCGTCCCAGGTGAACATGGCCAACCCGGACTGGGTGTCACCCTGATGATCGCAGCTGTCAGCAGGCAGCTGGATGTGGTGCAGCTCCTGGTTGAGTCATTTTTATTTTGATATTTGGAACAACACAAATAAATTATCATAACATTTAAAACTATATGAATATAAAAATATACACAAAAATAAGACTTATAAATATCAAAAAGAAGTAACAAAGACAAATAGAAACAAATTGTAGTATATAAATACAAATAAAAAGAGAATGGAATTATTACACTATTACCCTATTGCTAACAAAAAACACACAAATAAAACTAAATTGCACAAATCCTATATCACACAAATACAATAACACACTTATTTGGAAGAGAACCTGATTATTACATTATTGCAAACAAGAAACACACAAACTAAATTGCACAACTAATTGCATTAGTACTGTATGAAGTTAGAGGTGCGCTATTTGAGAGATTCCCCCGCACACCCTACCTCGGGCTTCCTGTGGCGAGACCTGAGGTCAACCTACCACCACCCCCCTCCCCATCCCATACTTCTGAGTGGGAGACCTTCCCAGGCAGTAGCCTGCCTAGCTCACAAACTACAATCAGGGTGCCCACTCCGACAAGGTTAATTGATCCACAGTCTCACACGGTGACATGATATCATTGATGTGACGTGCCACCCCCGGCAAGATGCCGCCAAGGGCGGCTGCCCATGTCGCCTATACCTAAATCCGCCACTGGTACTAGACTAGCTATTTATTTATTTGAAAGTGAATATTTATCTGTTTCATAGGTCTTGGCAGAATGGGCACGGAGAAGGACTTTTTAATAACCACAATGGTAGGATTATTTATATTTGAAGTGGTTTTGAGTTTAAATTCCTTGACCTTAAGCCCAGTGGCTACATTTCATTGAAACTTCAGTTTCACACTTTGGCATACATTAAAAGGTTTCAAGCTGGCTGAATAACATTGTAGAGTCCTGTGGCAAACTGTTACACATTGTGGATATTATTGAGAGAAAACTGAACACTGATATGCCCCCGTCCGGACTGGGGACCATAGCCTATCCACTGTGCATGCTACTGCATATATACTGCAACGCTGGTGTGATTTAATTGATTAAAACTTATACAAAAATTCCAGCTGAGAAACGGAGCATCCCTGACCATCTGCCAACGACAAGCTGAAGGCAGTGATTCCACCCTTCCTGCCTCCGTCGAACTTTGAACCGTGGAACTCAGACTGCTTGCGAGTCATCAAAGAGGGCAAGAGTGAAACCCCGCGGCTGCCCATGCCACAGAGGCCCGGCAAAGCCAACCTCAACAGCAATGGCAACTCTGAGTCACATGTTGTCGAAGATTTTCGGAAAAAACTATTTTCACTGTATGAAATTGAAAACCACTGATAGATCGATCATGATTTTGGAGGATCGGGGTGCCAAGCCCCACCCCTGTGCCTGCTCCTGCCTCCACTGTGCCTGACATCAGCCTCCCAGACATCCACAGCAGCCCCAGCCTGGTGGCCAGAGATGTCCACTCCAGACAGGTCAGACATAAAATATTCCAGCCTTATTATAAGACATTATAAAGGCTCATGCATGCTTACAAAATGTCAGTATTACTAGCAAAAGATGAAGTGATATACACACACACACATCTATTTTCTGTGCAGAAGACAGACCTGAAGAAGAGACCTCAGTCTGGGAACTCCTCCACCTCCAAGAGCACCTCTCCCACCCTGACCCCATCGCCATCCTCAAGCCTGCCCTGGGGGACTCCCTGTCCTCCGCCTCCTCCCACCCACACTCCAAGAGCAGTGGCGGCTCCAGTAGTGGCACCATCACCGACGAGGGTGAGCCTGGGCATCTGTGGTTGGTATGAATACTTTAAAAACACACCCTTCCTCTGCTGATCTCTTACTACAAACAGATTATCTATCCAGTATCCTGATGAACAGATGGACTATCCAGCCCATATTCGAAGAGCAAGAGCTATGTGTCATTCACACTATATCATAAGCCAAGTTGTATTTGCTACTTATTATAAAATGTTCATAGCTATGGCTTACATGTAATTTCATTCAGGGTTGGGGTCAAATCCATTTAAATTCCAGCCAATTTAGGAAGTATACTGAAAATCCTATTTACCTTAATGAGGAAAATGTGGAATTGGAATTTGGTTTACTTTTTGAATTGAATGGAATTGACCCCAACCCTGATTTCATCCACTCAGTCACTCAGTCAGTCAATGTGTATCCACTACAGGTGGATATGGAGGCTTTCTTTACTCTGACAGATGGAGATTTAAAGGAATTGGGGATTAAGACAGATGGGCTGAGGTATCAAATACTGGCAGCAATTTCTGAACTCAATGCTGGTCGTTTTCAATCTTTACTAAACCCCCTTTCTGTGTTCCCTGCCTATCTATTTGTTTTATTTCTATCGTGTTTAGTTACCAAAGAGGGTTCACACCTTGATACATCCAATGAAAATAGATAAATTATTATTATTCACCTGAATTGTTGCTGCAGGGGAGAGAGAGGCAGATTTTGCAGTAGACCATCCACAACTTTCAGTCCTCCTTTGACAGCAGTGCCAGTAACCCCAGACCACCAGGACATCCATGCTGTGAGTGTTATGACGTCACAAACCCCTAACCAGGATGCAGGACACATGGTTTCTGAATCCAATATTACACATGTTAAAATCCCATCTATAAACCTATGTCTCCATCACTTCCTTAAGTTGCATTCACAGCCTGACTGTAATTAGTAGGCATATATGATAATCATTCTGTTCTGTAGTTCCTACAGGCTGGGTCCGACACCAGGTGTGCACCTCTAACAAGAGGTAACAGGCATGACACTCCGATTGAAGACCAACTGTATAGGATCCAGGGTTGGGGTCACGACTGGGAGGCGACCTGCTGCTTACCGACATAGCACAAAGTAATGTGCAGCCATCCTTTATTGCCATGGCAACAGGGCTGTCATAGGGGAGATACAGTAGAGTGAGTGAGCGGGTACTAGGAAAGAAAATGCCTAGTCTTGCCTTAATGGCTAGTCTTGCATTAATAAGTGCTTCTACACCTGCATTGCTTGCTGTTTGGGGTTTTAGGCTGGGTTTCTGTACAGCACTTTGAGATATCAGCTGATGTAAGAAGGGCTATATAAATACATTTGATTTGATTTGAATGGATGTGGGAGATGAAAGCCTTTAGGCTGAGATTGAGACAGTTGCGACAAGCGCTGATGATGTACGAGAGAGTGAGTACTAAGTGAGAACGGACCTTCAGGCCCAGTTTCCTAGACACAGATTACGTCTAGTCATGGACTAAAAAGTACATCCAATTGAGAATCTCTATTAAATATGCTTCTGAATCCAGGACTAGTCTTAATCTGTGTCTGGGAAACTGGCCTGTAATGTCTTAATGAATGTGGGAGATAAAGGTTTAAAAGGCTGGAATTAAGATTGTCGCACACTGATGATGTAAGTGATTCATCATTCTGGCAAACCAGAATTCCTCCAGAGGGAAGATTGTCCTCATTTTTGGTTTTATGTCTGATTTTCTCTTTTTCTACATTCACTACTGTAAGTGTTGTTACTTGTACTAAGTCTAGTGATTTGTGTGTGTAAACAAAGTAGGTTTTATTCTGATGATGAACTGCCATTATTAAACCTCATGAAAAGATGGACAGTGTTCTTATTTTGTTAGTATTCAGATTACTGCCAATCTACACATTGCCACCAACTCAACTTTCTGTATCATGGTTTTTGGCTTCCAAAATAAAAAAAATTAACAATATTTCCCCATAGGAATAGAATCGACACTCCATGCCAGTAGATTACGCTGTTTACAGTTGAACGCGTTTAGAGTTGACGACTACAGGGGTATATTCAGGATCTTTTCAGCGTTGATTGAGCATTTGAAAACGACGATACATTTAAGGTTACTTACTAGACTTGTGACACAATCGCTGCCTGTTGAAAGGCTAATCCATGCTATAATTAAATTAAATTGCAATATAAATTAGAGTTTGATTGAGATTGCTACATTTTAAACAGTTGACATCTGATTTCCGGGTTGGTAACGTTTTTGAACATCATGCTTGGTCGTGAATATACCTTTGATGGGAGTGTTTAAACTTTTAGATGTATTTCTAGTCGCGCGCGTATGAATGTTGTTGATGTGTTCCAAGGATAGCTAGCAGTAGCTAGATTTGTTTAAAATGTCCTCCGACGACAAAGTTAAGGTTGTTGGAGGGATTCAAGGGCATCTTCTGAAACTTCATGCAGCTCTCTCAGATGGCGACACAAGAGATGCAGCGCTAAGATGTCATGACATTATCGGGGACTTGGGGCAAGAATGCATGCTAACGAACAGCGAGAACGAGCTGGGTAAGGTTCACTGTAGGTCTATATAAAGTGTGCAATATATTAACTTCAATTGTAAACAGACCAAACAGCATAACTAGCTGTGTAGATAGCATAGCAACTTAGCTAGCAAGTCTAGATTTGCGCCTTACTCTTTGGCTTGCTAATGCTGGGGGGGTATTCATTTAGCCTATTCTGTTGCAAAACGTTTCTTAAACGGGAAGGGACCTATCTGAATTTGTCTAATATAAACTCTCGTTTTCGTTTGGAGGAAACGATTTCTGTTGCAAAACGTTTTGCTACAGAATTGGGCTAATGATTACATACCTTCCTAATGAACGAATACTGGCTCGGATCAAGAGGCACAGACTGGGCACCTGTTTGAGGCAATGGCCAGAGCCATTTTTTGAGATGCTAATAATCACAGTTACGCATGCGCATTGCATCTTGAATAATACCAAACGTCCCCATTCATATGGCATTTGAGATTAACTATGTAGGTAATAGTGATTAAGACCTTAAATTAGCGTGTTTCGCAATGTTATTTCATTCTAAGGACTAAAGGGGTCCTTACTTTTTTTGTAGCTCTTGACTATCAGGCCTGCTACATCTGAGGCTCTGGTCAGCAGCTTTGCAGGCTTGTCCACACTATGGGAAGATCTGTTGCATTCTCACGTCCTCTCCTAGTCTCCTTCTCAAAACCCATTGGATGAGGGTCAGAAGTCTCTCATTTCTGATCTCCCCCTCCAATGGGTTTTGAGAAGGAGGCAAAAGGAGAGTAGTATGCAATTGAGATCTTCCCTAGCTTTCAACAATCCGTTGGGGTCAGGAGGGCAAGTCCACGCTGATCTAGGATGCTATTCTAATTCTGTAGGGACTATACGACATAGTGTTTTTGTAAAATATAGAATTACCTGTTTTTTTTTTTAAGTGGTGAGTGAGTGACATCAAGTAATTGATTGATTTGTTTTCTCTTGAAGCTTTACATGCATCCTTGTTGTTCTCAAAGGAAGATGGGTTGCTCAATTTTCTTCGAAAATCACTGGCATGTGAAGAGGTTAGTGCAAATGAATGAGGTCAATGAAAATCTGTTCCCCAATTGAAATGTAGAAGGACAGTCCAGTTCTATTTTGTTGTTGTTGCCATGATGACTGACTGGTTCATATTTAAATGTAGCTCCGAGATACAAGAGTTGAGACCATCAGTCTACTGGACAAGTTCTTGCAGAGGATATCTACAAGCGTCAAGGGTTGGGAGAAGACTTATGCCATTGATATCAAGGTATGTTATTAACTGTTACATTTGATGTATTTTTTAAAATTTTATTTATACATTTTGAAGTGATTTTTATTTGACAACTTGGACTCCTCAGTATTAACTCCATCCTTCCTCTGGTCGTAGGACATATGCTTGGTTGTGTATACAAAGGACAAAGCTGCAAAATGCAAGGCACCAACATTAGATCTCCTGATCAAGGTTAATGATTAACATGCATTCATGTGATAATGTTTTTATTGAAAACTGGTTAAATGACAACATCTTTTTACTAAATGTCAGTTTTCCATTTCCTAACTTTTATAGGTTCTCTATTTAACTAAGGACTCCAGCATTGCTCAGGACTTAAAAGTTGGTAAAATATTCGACAAATTCTATTTTGAGCTCTCCTACAAGAACAAAATCGCAGATACAGGTGAGTGTTAATTTCCTTCTTGATGGGGGTCATATTGACAGTGTGAAAAAGCAGGCACCTTCAAGTAGGTGTCGCAGAATAGCATTCAATAGGGCCCCACATATTCAACCATGTTTACTGACTACCTTGTAATTCCGATGTTTCCAGTGGCATAGGAATCACTCTGTCTGCTCTCTCTATAATGCAGTATACTATAACATTAGTTTACCTGCAAGTCCTATTGACACTGATTTGTGTTTCTGATTTGTCTTGTTTTTTCAATAGTTCTCAGTAAAATCTATGAGCTCTTAGGAGTTTTGGGTGAAGTCCATCCCAGCGAAATGGTCAACCACTCAGATAAACTCTACAGAGCCTATTTAGGAGAGCTGAAACTTCAGGTACATCCCAAAACCGTCCCCTCAAAACAACTGTAAATTCACCAGGAATTCAGCTAAAAATGAGTTTTATTTAGTAAATCTGTTCCCAAGTATTTCCATGAATAAAAAAAGAGAAAGTCGTGGCCAAATATAAAGACACCCTTTTCTTAAATATTTCACTATTTCTTCTCAAATAAATATATAAGGCACAGCGGTCAAAGGCGTCACTACAGACCCGGGATCAATCCCAGGGTGTGTCACAACCGGCCGTGACCAGGAGTCCCATAGGGCGGCGCACAATTGGCCCAGCGTCGTCCGGGTTAGGGGAGGGTTTGGCCGTTGGGGCTTTACTTGGTTCATCGCGCTCTAGCGACTCCTGGTGGCAGGCCGGATGCCCGCAGGCTGACCTCGGTCATCAGTTGAATGGTGTTTCCTCCGACACATTGTTGCAGCTAGCTTCCGGGTTAAGCGTGCGGGAGTTAAGAAGCCCTGTTTGGCGGGTCATGTTTCGGAGGACGCATGACTCAATCATCGCCTGTCCCGAGCCCTTTAGGGAGTTGCAGCGATAAGACGATTAAAATTGGAGAAAAAAGGTGGGGGAAAAGTAATATATATTTTTGAATTTTGTCCATGTCAAATGTGTCTTTATTTTCTAAATTACAATTTTAAACTAAAGTTTACAAAAATAAAATTGGTTCTGCATTGTTGAAAATCCATAACAGGTTGTGGAGACAGTTTTTTTCAATTTCAACTTTTTTTTTTAAATACATTTTAATTTCACCTTTATTTAACCAGGTAGACTAGTTGAGAACAAGTTCTCATTTGAAACTGCGACCTGGCCAAGATAAAGCATAGCAATTCGACACATACAACAACACAGAGTTACACATGGAATAAACAAAACATACAGTCAATAATACAGTAGAACAAAAGAAAACAAAAAGTCTATATACAGTGAGTGCAAATTAGGTAAGTTAAGGTAATAAATAAGCCATGGTGGCAAAGTAATTACAATATAGCAATTAAACACAGGAATGGTAGATGTGCAGAAGATGAATGTGCAAGTAGAGATACTGGGGTGCAAAAGAGCAAGATAAATAAATACAGTATGCGGATGAGGTAGGTAGATAGATGGGCTGTTTACAGATGGGCTATGTACAGGTGCAGTGATCTGTGAGCTGCTCTGACAGCTGGTGCTTAAAGCTAGTGAGGGAGATATGAGTCTCCAGCTTCAGAGATTTAAATTGGGAATTATTTAAGAAATGTGCAAGGGTGTCTATCTATTTGGCCACAACTGTATGTGATCGTGTCTCAATGTAATCAAGATATTAAATGATTGTTATTTTCAAGTAACAAGTTGGTCAATTTGCAGTGTACAAATTATTATAATTCTGTTCCGTCCCGCCGTAAACATCCGGTCCGACAAAAATCGTCCCTCGGCTAAATCTAGTTGCCTATCCCTGCAGTAGACTGTGTGGTATTTGAGCTGTGTTCATTGCGCAATATTTAGGCCTACAGTTGAATTACAATAGATTTTGTTGTGTGCATTGAATTTCATTTTCTTTTGGTTGCAATGTTGAAACCCTTTTTAGATTACTTCATCGACAAAGGAGCCAAAGCTTACTGTTGTGGCTGGATGTTTGAGAGGGATCACGGCACTAATGGTTAATTTCACCAAGTCAGTGGAAGACGGTGTGTGTGTTTTGTGTTTATTGCCTTTATTTAACTGAATGTGTTGCTCCTGTATGGAAAGCTTTTTTTCAGTCGTAAATCTTCTGATTGACTTTCTCAGCACCAATAAGGTGACTTTGTCTTCAGGTCGTCCTGTATTTTCCATATTCATTTTTAATATTTTTTCTGCAGACCCAGGAACCTCAAAGGAAATATTTGAGTATGCCTTGAAGACAATTAGTCCTCAGGTTGGTAAAATGTTATACAATTAGTGCTTTCAATATCCTATGTGGTAGCGTACAGGTTGTCTAATGTGAGCAATTGGACTGTTCATTCATCCTTCTGTTCATTTCACGTCCTTTCTTTTGAACAGGTGGAGATGTGCCGTTATGCTGTCACATTTGGTAAGATTTACTGCATTGAGTGCTAAATCATTTGCACTTTCATGACTACTATTTTGTTTCCATTGCACCAGTAAATCTCAATCAAAGGCAGCATTGTTTGAGCTTAACATTAAGCAATGTTTCTATGCTTTGTAGCTGGACTGAGATTGTTAGCAAAGCATGCAGCTCAATTCAGCCACTTGCTGATGGACCACTACAGAGCCTTGTTTGATGTCATGTCCAAGCTGTGTGGACACATCAACCAGGAGATGAAGAAGACCAGTTACTATGCCTTGGAGTCCTTCCTCAAACAGGTGGGCTTACCACGTCCCTGAAAGCCAGTATGTAGTTAGGGGCAATTCCATGGTAACAGAATGGTGCTGATACTCCAATTTTTCACTTTAAAATGTATTTAAAACAAACAAATGATTGCAGAGTTTAAAAAACCATAGCACACTATGCACAATGACTGCTTTTAACAATGTCTACTGAACATTTAACAAAAACACATTTACTTGAAGAACAGTGCAGATGCAACGTTTGGTAACAGAATGACAGAACAAACCGTAATTCTGTTACCAAACTTTGCATCTCAAATCAAATTTTATTTGTTGCATGTACCGAATACAACAGGTGTAGACCTTGCTGTGAAATGCTTACTTACAAGCCCTTAACCAACAATGCAGTTCAAGAAATAAAGTTAAGAAAATATTTACTAAATAAACTGAAGTAAAAAATTAAATAAAAAGTAACACAATAAAATAACAATAACGAGGCTATATACAGGGGTTAGTGGTATTGAGTCAATGTCCGGGGGTACAGGTTAGTCGAGGTCATTTGTACATGTAGGTAGAGGTAAAGTTTTTAGTCCTAGATTTGGCGCTCCGGTATTGCTTGCCATGCGGTAGCAGAGTGCACAGTCTATGACTAGGGCTGCTGTAGTCTTTGACAATTTTTTGGGCTGTAGCTGAGAAGGTTTTTCAAGTAAATGTGTTTTTGTATAGTTTTCTATGGAAATTATTAAAAGTATTCCTTGTACATAGAGTTGTATGGTTGGTTTAACTTTGAAATCCTTGGTTTTTGTTTGACCTACATTTGAAAGTGAGCATCATTCTGTTACCGTGGAACTGCCGTCAGACAAATTAATGGTGCCGTTTTTTTTTGCAGTCACGCTGCACAGAGGGGCGTCAGTTCATTTCTCCCCTATACTTATTGTTTCATAAGATATACAGTATTTTTGTGAATAACCGTATTTCTATTCCTTTGTTTTGCAAGGAGTGTGTTTCCTTTTTGCCCTGAGAAATATAACTGTTTGGTGGATTGTCACTTTAGGTTGCTCTCCAGGTGGCAGAGAATGTTGAGGAGCACAAAGGCAAGCTCAAGTTCTTCATGCAGAAGTTCTGTGCCATAATCAAGACCATGGACTCCACTCACAAGGAGCTCTCCATTGCTATCCGTGGCTATGGATTCTTTGCAGCGGTACGTTTCTATTTTCTCCCCTCATCCCTTTGGGCTTCTCCTGCTGGAAAAGCCACTGACTGGTTTGTTGTTATGTTGTAGTATACTACAGTTAGTCACTGATATGTACATGCATTTGGAATTGTGGTATATTCAATTTATCCTGTGCACTGTTTATTTTGCATTACTGAACCGTTTCTTGTGTAATTGTTGCTGTTGCAGCCATGTAAAGTGGTTTGCCCTCAAGACGTGGACCTGATGTACACAGAGCTGATCCAACGCTGCAAACAGATGTACCTCACGGAGTCCGACGGAGAGGAGGATAAAGTTTACCAGCTCCCCAGCTTCTTGGACTCCATCGCCAGTGTCATCATCCACCTAGATAAGGTAACCCCAGAACCCAGTCCAAATTAACCCCTTCGGAAATTTGAAAAATGCCTACCCCCGCGAAATCGTGATTTGTCCAAATAATCAGTGATGCTAAATCTAGCGCCCTGCAATAATTGTTCCTATGTTCCGACCGATGTAACTTTAGTTACGGATGGTGTAGAGACTAGCATTACCATATCACTGTTTGTCGTGCACCCACAGGTCCCTGAGGTCTACACACCTGTGCTAGAGCGCCTCCTGGTGGTACAGATCGACAGCTTCCCTCAGTACAGCATGAGAATGCAGCCCACCTGTACTCGTGCCATCGTCAAGGTGCTTGTCGCCATGGCATCCAAGGGTCCAGTATTCTGGAGCTTCATAAGTTCTGTGGGTGAGTTGAAGAAACCGAGTCAAACAATGTGTTCGCGTTCAGCGTTTTTACACCACAGACTCTAGCCTATAATATATGCCATTTCTGAAGGCCTTCAAAAACCCTTTATAAAGCCATCATAGTTGCTTCACAAACCATTTAAGCTACAATCATTTAGGCTGTTAATAACAAATGCCATGCTAGGTAGAGGCTGCAAAGGGTTTTGACAGAATCGTCAAAGTGCCAGATGTAAGGACATTTTTCTAAAGCCTTTGTTGTACGTGTATAGTATTAATAAAATCTAGATCGACCTTATAAAGGGTTTATGAAGGCCTCATTAAGCCGTCAAAGTTGCTGTTACAGTAACTTCTGATGCATCACTATGCCAGAATTGTTTTATTTATCTCCATTCAGTGCACCAGGGCTTGATTCGTGTCTGTTCGAAGCCTGTTGTCCTTCCTGAGGTAAGGTCATTTTGGCCCTACATTATTGCCACTGTTTTAATGCTCTAATATGAGAATATCATACATTCCTTACATGGACTGTGATCTATGCGTTGTTGACCTTGTTTTCATCAACTCTTCTTAGTTGCATAGTTTTGTTATTTAAAGCTATACTTTAAAGGTATATTTTCTTTAACCATGATTGAAAGTTGGCAGGATAGTGTATTGTCAGTCAGTTGGGAGGATGGGATATTGTCAGTTGGCGGGATCGGGGATTGTCAGTTGTCAGTAGAGGTCGACCAATTATGATTTTTCAACGCCGATACCGATTATTGGCGGACCAAAAAACCCCGATGCCGATTAATTGGCCAATTTTTGTATTTTTTTTATTTATTTGTAATAATGACAATTACAACAATACTGAATGAACACATATTTTAACTTAATATAATACATCAATAAAATCAATTTAGCCTCAAATAAATAATGAAACATGTTCAATTTGGTTTAAATAATGCAAAAACAAAGTGTTGGAGAAGAAAGTAAAAGTGCAATATGTGCCATGTAAGAAAGCTAACGTTTAAGTGCCTTGCTCAGAACATGAGAACATATGAAAGCTGGTGGTTCCTTTTAACATGAGTCTTCAATATTCCCAGGTAAGAAGTTTTAGGTTGTAGTTTATTATAGGAATTATAGGACTATTTCTCTATACGATTTGTATTTCATATACCTTTGACTATTGGATGTTCTTATAGGCACTTTAGTACTGCCAGTGTACAGTATAGCTTCCGTCCCTCTCCTCGCTCCTACCTGGGCTCGAACCAGGAACACATCGACAATAGCCACCCTCGAAGCAGCGTTACCCATGTAGAGGAAGGGGAAAAACTACTCCAAGTCTCAGAGCGAGTGACGTTTGAAACGCTATTAGCGTGCACCCGGCTAACTAGCTAGCCATTTCACATCGGTTACACCAGCCTAATCTTGGGAGTTGATAGGCTTGAAGTCATAAACAGCGCAATGCATTGCGAATGGCTGCTGGCAAACGCACGAAAGTGCTGTTTCAATCAATGCTTACGAGCCTGCTGGTGCCTACCATCGCTCAGTCAGACTGCTCTATCAAATCATAGACTTAATTATAACATAATAACACACAGAAATACGAGCCTTAGGTCATTAATATGGTCGAATCCAGAAACTATCATCTCGAAAACAAAACGTTTTTCCTGTCAGTGAAATACGGAACCGTTCCGTATTTTATCTAACGGGTGGCATCCCTAAGTCTAAATATTCCTGTTACATTGCACAACCTTCAATGTTATGACATAATTACGTAAAATTCTGGCAAATTAGTTCGCAACGAGCCAGGCGGCCCAAACTGTGGCATATACCCTGACTCTGCGTGCAATGAACGCAAAATGACACAATTTCACCTGGTTAATATTGCCTGCTAACCTGGATTTCTTTTAGCTAAATATGCAGGTTTAAAAATATATACTTCTGTGTATTGATTTTAATAAAGACATTGATGTTTATGGTTACAGTTGTGCAACGATTGTGCTTTTTTCGCAAATGCGCTTTTGTTAAATCATCCCCCTTTTGGCGAAGAAATAGTCTTCACAGTTCGCAACGAGCCAGGCGGCCCAAACTGCTGCATATACCCTGACTCTGTTTGCAAGAGAAGTGACACATTTTCCCTAGTTAAAAGAAATTCATGTTAGCAGGCAATATTAACTAAATATGCAGGTTTAAAAATATTTACTTGTGTATTGATTTTAAGAAAGGCATTGATGTTTATGGTTGGAGCAATGTGTACCTAAGCAATTATATGCAACGCAGGACAGGCTAGATAAACTAGTAATATCATCAACCATGTGTAGTTAACTAGTGATTATGATTAATTGATTGTTTTTTATAAGATAAGTTTAATGCTAGCTAGCAACTTACCTTGGCTTCTTACTGCATTCGCGTAACAGGCAGGCTCCTCGTGGAGTGCAATGTAAAGCAGGTGGTTAGAGCGTTGGACTAGTTAACCGTAAGGTTGCAAGATTGAATCCCCGAGCTGACAAGGTAAAAATCTGTCATTCTGCCCCTGAACAAGGCAGTTAACCCACCGTTCCTAGGCCGTCATTGAAAATAAGAATGTGTTCTTAACTGACTTGCCTAGTTAAATAAAGGTCTTATTTTTTATTTTTTTTATCGGCCAAATCGGCGTCCAAAAATACCGATTCCGATTGTTATGAAAACTTGAAATCGGTCCTACTTAATTGGCCATTCCTTAATCGGTCGACCTCTAGTTGTCAGGATCAGTTGTTGTCAGTGGGAACTTGTTAATGGTGGTAACTGTTCTGTTAGGAGGGGGAGAACGCTCAGAGTGGCACCGGGACTGGTGGGGAGTCTGCAGAGGCCTCTCAAATGCAGACTGGGAAATGGAGGGTTCCCTCTTGTCGCGACTACCTGGATCTATTCAGGGGTCTCTTGGACTGTGATCATCTAAAGGTGTGTGTGTGTGTGTGTGTGTGTGTGTGTGTGTGTGTGTGTGTGTGTGTGTGTGTGTGTGTGTGTGTGTGTGTGTGTGTGTGTGTGTGTGTGTGTGTGTGTGTGTGTGTGTGTGTGTGTGTGTGTGTGTGTGGTAACCAGTTAGGACGCTGTTCTAAGCAGATCCTGGTTAAAATAGTATTATTCTCTTTCAGATACTTTAACTGCACTTTATTAAGCTTGGCCTGGCCCAGTAGAATGGTCCTAAAAGTGTACGCCGCCCATTTAGCTCTGCAGGCAGGCTCTATCAAAGATAACAAATACTATTTGAACCCAGGTCTGGTTCTAAGGGGAAAGATGTTTTTAATCTTCCTTGCTCAGTTTGGTTCTCTTAGCCTAGTTAGTCCTCCACTAATCTCGGTCAACCCAGAACTTAAGTTGTGCATCATTTGGTTAGATGCTACCATTTATGCTTACGTAGTCTGTCCATGAGAGATTAGTCCTCCACATACAGTGTTGGTTGATGAAGTGTTCCTTGCTATCAATGACTCAAAATTTCCTCTGCTGTAGGACACTGGGTTTCTCGACAGTGGGTTTGAAACCCAGAATGCTACCCTGAGGTCTTTGAGCCGCCTGCTTTATGATGAACTGGTGAAATCCATCCTGAGGATCGTAGAGAAGCTGGACCTCTCAGTTCAGAAAGTCAACACAGAGAAGGAGGTGAGACCTCTTCTGATAATAACTTTTGATTTGTGGTGAATCATTTTTTAAACGGTCACCACTGATGTGTCCCGGCTTTAGCCGATTTAATAAAGGTGTGCCATGTGTGAAAATAATTGATATTGTAAACATATGAGGATCTCTCATTGATCAATACATGGTTTGTCTGGTCTTAGGGTCAGGATGACCAGATCAGCAGCAGTATGGTTCTGCCGTCCTCTGACCCAACAGCCCACCTCCTGCCCAACAAACCCAAGGACTTCACTGCCTTCATCAACCTGGTTGATTTCTGCAGGTACAATACCAGTCCCCATCCACTAGCCTGGTCCCAGATCTCTGTGTGCTGTCTGGCGTAACAACAACCATAGAAAGCGGCTATACAGCACAGATCTGTGACTTCGTTTTTTATTCAGTGAAGGGGGGGAATCCTCAATGCAGCCTAAATCATCCAGTGCTTTCAAGCCGAGTATTTGTATGCCCGTTTGGCACCTGAGTCTGTACCTCTAGTTACATTATGAGGCCTCTATCTGTTTGTCCTTGTAGTGAGTTGCTCCTGAAGAAGCGTCTGGAGTATTTTGGGCAGTGGGTGTACCCTTTGAGCCACGAGCTGATCCTTCAGTCCATAAGAGCCCCGCTTGTCAGTGGCTTCTACAAGCTACTCTCTGTCTCCATGGAAGTAGCCAAGAGAATCAAGTACTTCCAGGTAAACCGTGTTCTTCAATTCCATCCCATTATTATGCTTTGAAAATATGTTTGATATAATTTGCGCTGTATGCACTAGCAAATCCAGCGTCGTGGGTTTGATTCCCTCTTGGGTCATATGCACTATCTATTCAGTCACTGCACTGGATAAAAGTTTAGAACTAAAGGTTATATATGCCACGTAGATACAGCTGTATGTTCTACAACTTGATGGCTGATGTACATGTGATGTACATATGTGATGTACATGATGGCTGATGTACATGATGGCTGATGTACATGTGATGTGATGTACATGATGGCTGATGTGATGTGATGTACATCATGGCTGATGTACATGTGATGTGATGTACATGATGGCTGATGTACACTATACTTTTTTTAACAGGGTGTCGGACCCAAAAGCGCTCAAAGCAGCGCCTGCTTTGCACTCTTCTCAAAGTTTGGAAAAGAGGTACAGCACGACTACTTTTTAAATCCACTCTAAACGAGAAGAGCGGTGTTAAAGGCCATGTTGTTTGGTCAGAGTGATGTACTGGATGGTCGCTGTCTCCTTAGGTGGCTGTGAGAATGAAGCAGTATAAAGATGAGCTCCTGGCCTCCTGCTTGACCTTTGTTCTCTCCCTTCATCATGACATAGTTGCTCTGGACATCAAGGCATACATCCCCCCACTTCAGGTGGGTAGCTCCCTCTCATGAGGGTTTATTACTGGTTTACCTAAAACATTTCAACTCAACATATACCTACCTACCTGGTACTAAGTCATGTACATGTATAGGTGCTGTTTTCAATTCATCCCAATTGATGACTTAACCGCTCTCTGTGATTGGTGTACCCCAGGTGGCTCTGAAGCTGGGCCTGAGCCACGCCCCACTGGCCAATGCAGCGCTGGATGCTCTGGAGGTGTGGTCGTCACGTATTCCCCGAGACACCATGCAGCCATACTATAGGGAGATCCTGCCCCACCTCGACGGATACCTGAAAACAGCCGCCGCTGACGGTGATTTCACCTCGCTCTCCATCCATCCATTCTTGCTTTATCTCAGTCTAGAAAGGAAATTACAAAGAATATCTTCGTTCTATTTGGCTGTACTTCCCTCAGGGAATCTAACATACTTGTTTGTACGGTATGCTATAATTCTGTTCCCCTTTTTGTCTTGATTGCAGACAAAGATGAGAGCCCCTGGGAGGTGACATCTCTATCCACGGGAAAAGAAAAAGGATACAGCAAAGTGATGGCTAAGCTCCTGAAGAGATCCAAGAAGGTTGCCATGGTAATAAGTAGTAGGAGTCATTTTCCAGGCTATAAGTAACCGAAGCATAAGTTTCTCAGATATTAATTACAGGATGTTTTGTTTGTCAGGAGGAAGCTTCTCCCATTGCCATGGTGAGGAAGAGGGTGGTGCGGTTGCTAGGACACCTGGGAGGGCAGCTGAACAGGAATCTTGTGACCGGTGAGGATCTAGATGTATTTTGCAACTACCACTTTGATTAAACACGAGGGGGGGGGGGGGGGGGTGTGTGTGTGTGTGTGTGTGTGTGTGTGTGTGTGTGTGTGTGTGTGTGGTGTGTGTGTGTGTGTGTGTGTGTGTGTGTGTGTGTGTGTGTGTGTGTGTGTACTGTATGTATACCTAATATGTGTTTCACAAGAGGCTGCTGAGGGGAGAATGAGTCATAATAATGGCTAGAACAGAGTGAATGGTATCAACCACATGTGTTTGATCTATTTGATACCATTCCGCTCCAGCCGTTACCACGAGCCCACCCTCCCCAATTAAGGTGTCACCAACCCCCTGTGATATGTTTGAACGTCTGCATATCAGCTAATTGTATGTCGGCTATACCCTCATATCTTTATATATCACCTTTGGTATGTTTCTGTAGTTTATATAGGATCTTATTCTCTCACCAGCGACCTCAGCCGAGGAGATGATGAAGAAGTTTGTGGCCTGGGACTCTGAGAAAAGACTGAGCTTCGCTGTGCCTTTCGCTGACATGAAGCCCGTCATCTACCTCGACCCCTTTCTACCTCGCATCACAGAGCTGGCGCTGTCCACAAGTGACAGGCAAACCAAAGTATGGCCCCTCAAACCTTGTAAACAAACATATATTTTACAAGGAATCTAGATAGCAAAAATGATCTGATTTAAGTATATATCTGATAGACCTAATAGTTTGGGACTGTTGTGAATGTGTGCAGATCCCTGAAATAAGTCAAAACAATATAGCTCTATACATGGCATTGAG
The DNA here is from genome assembly GCF_965601325.2 of Salmo salar. NCBI lineage: Eukaryota > Metazoa > Chordata > Actinopteri > Salmoniformes > Salmonidae > Salmo > Salmo salar. The sequence continues at coordinate 76,376,136 of NC_138309.1, forward strand.
TTGAATAGATCCAACACTTATCCAATGTGCACTTCTCAAGAGTTGTTATTAAACTTGTTACTGTGTGTTGTGTATGTACTGTGTTCAGGTGGCAGCCTGTGAGTTGCTCCATAGCTTGGTGGTGTACATGGTGGGTAAGGGTTCTCAGATGGTGGAAGGGAAGGAGGGCAGCCTTCCTATGTACAACCTGCACAAACGCCTGTTCCCTGTGCTGCTCCGGCTCGCCTGTGACGTGGACCAGGTTAGTCCATAAGTCTAACTCAATCAATTACATTTATTTTAATAAAGCCCTTGTTACATTAGCAGTTGTCACAAAGTGCTATACAGAAACCCAGCCTAAAACCCCCAAAAGTGTCTAGGAAAAACTCCCTAGAAAGGCAGAAACCTAGAAAGAAAACAGGCTCTAGCTGTGCCTGATGAACTTCAGACAAAACATCAGCTTAAGGCTTAATGTAGCCTTGATTTTTATATTTCAGTCATTTAGCAGACGCTCTTATCCAGAGCAACTTACAGGAGCAATCAGAGTGAAGTGCCTTGCTCAAGGATTTTTCACCTATCAGCTCAGGGATTCGAACCAACAACCTTTCGGTTACTGGCCTAATGCTCTTAACCGCTAGGCTTGATGTAGCGTTCATGACCACTTTGTAAGGCCTATATATACAGCGCATTTGGAAGGTATTCAGAGTCCTTCTCTTTTTCCACATTTTGTTACGTTTCAGCCTTATTCTAAAATGGATTAAATAAATAAATCCTCAGCAATCTACACACAATACCCCATAATGAGAAAGCGCAAAAAATTTTTTTTTTAAATGTTTGGAAATTTATACAAAATAAAAAACAGATACTTTATTTACCTAAGTATTCAGACTGCGATGAGACTCGAAATTGAGCCCAGGTGCATCCTGTTTCCATTGATCATTCTTGAGATGTTTCTACAACTTGATTGGATTCTACCTGTGTTAAATTCAATTGATTGGACATGATTTGGAAAGGCACACACCTGTCTACATACAGTTGAAGTCAGAAGTTTACATACACCTTAGCCAAATACATTTAAACTCAGTTTTTCACAATTCCTGACATTTAATCCTAGTAACAATTCCCTTAGGTCAGTTAGGATCACCACTTTATTTTAAGAATGTGAAATGTCAGAATAATAGTAGAGAATTATTTCTTTCAGCTTTTATTTCTTTCATCACATTCCCAGTGGGTCAGAAGTTTTCATACACTCAATTAGTATTTGGTAGCATTGCCTTTAAATTGTTTAACTTGGGCCAAACGTTTCGGGTAACCTTCCACAAGCTTCCCACAATAAGTTGGGTGAACTTTGGCCCATTCCTCCTGACAGAGCAGGTGTAACTGAGTCAGGTTTGTAGGCCTCCTTGCTCGCACACACTTTTTCAGTTCTGCCCAAATTTTGTTTATAGGATTGAGGTCAGGGCTTTGTGATGGCCACTCCAATACCTTGATTTTGTTGTCCTTAAGCCAGTATGCTTGGGGTCATTGTCCATTTCGAAGACCCACTTGCGACCAAGCTTTAACTTCCTGACTGATGTCTTGAGATGTTGCTTCACTATATCCACATAATTTTCCATCCTCATCATGCCATCTATTTTGTGAAGTGTCCCTCCTGCAGCAAAGCACCCCCACAACATGATGCTGCCACCCCCGTGCTTCACGGTTGGGATGGTGTTCTTCGGCTTGCAAGCCTCCCCCTTTTTCCTCCAAACACAACGATGGTCATTATGGCCAAACAGTTCTATTTTTGTTTCATCAGACCAGAGTACATTTCTCCAAAGAGTACGATCTTTGTCCGCATGTGCAGTTGCAAACCGTATTCTGGCTTTTTTTATGGCGGTTTTGGAGCAGTGGCTTCTTCCTTGCTGAGTGGCCTTTCAGGTTATGTTGATATAGGACTCCTTTTACTGTGGATATATATACTTTTGTACCCATTTCCTCCATCTTCACCAGGTCGTTTGCTGTTGTTCTGGGATTGATTTGCACTTTTCGCACCAAAGTACGTTCATCTCTAGGAGACAGAACGTGTCTCTTTCCTGAGCGGTGTGACGGCTGTGTGGTCCCATGGTGTTTATACTTGTGTACTATTGTTTGTACAAATGAACGTGGTACCTTCCGGCGTTTGGAAATTGCTCCCAAGGATGAACCAGACTTGTGGAGGTCTACAATTTTTTTTCTGAGGTCTTGGCTGATTTCCTTTGATTTTCCCAGGATGTCAAGCATAGAGGCAGAGTTTGAAGGCAGGCCTTGAAATTCATCCACAGGTACACCTCCAATTGACTCAAATTATGTCAATTAGCCTATCAGAAGCTTCTAAAGCCATGACATATTTTTCTGGAATTTTCCAAGCTGTGTAAAGGCACAGTCAACGTAGTGTATGTAAATCTCTGACCCACTGGAATTGTGATACAGTGAAATAATCTGTCTGTAAACAATTGTTGGGAAAATTACTTGTCATGCACAAAGTAGATGTCCTAACCGACTTGCCAAAACTATAGTTTGTTAACAAGAAATATGTGGAGTGGTTGAAAAACGAGTTTTAATGACTCCAACCTAAGTGTATATAAACTTCCGACTTCAACTGTAAGGGCCCACAGTTGACAGTGCATGTCAGAGAAAAAAACCATGCCATGAGGTTGAAGGAGTTGTCCGTAGCGCTCCGAGACAGAATTGTGTTGAGGCACACAACATTTCTGCAGCATTCAAGGTCCCCAAGAACACAGTGGCCTCCATCATTCTTAAATGGAAAAAGTTTGGAACCACCAAGACTCTTCCTAGGGCTGGCCTGCCTGGCCAAACTAAGCAATCAGGGGAGAAGGACTTTGGTCAGGGAGGTGACCAAGAACCCGATGGTCACTCTGACAGATGTCCAGCAAACCTTCCAGAAGGACGACAATCAGCCAGTCCTCAGTAAAAGGCACATGGCAGCCCACTCGGACTTTGCCAAAAGGCACATTAAGGACTCTCAGACCATGAGAAACAAGATTCTCTGGTCAATTGAAACCATCATGGAACACTTTGGCCTGAATGCCAAGCGTCACGTCTGGAGGAAACCTGGCACCATCCCTACAGTGAAGCATGTTGATGGCAGCATCATGCTTTGGGGATGTTTTTCAGCAGCAGGAACTGGGAGACTATTCAGGATTGAGGGAAGATGAATGGAGCAAAGTACCGAGAGATCCTTGATGAAAACCTGCTCCAAAGCCCTCAGGACCTCAGCCTGGGGCAAAGGTTCTCCTTCCAATAGGACAACGACCCTAAGCACACAGCCAAGACAACGCAGGAGTGGCTTCGGGACAAGTCTCTGAATGTCCTTGAGTGGATTAGCCAGAGCCCAGACTTGAACCCGATCAAACATCTCTGGAGAGACCTGAAAATAGCTGTGCAGCGACCCTCCCCATCCAACCTGACAGAGCTTGAGAGGATCTGCGAAGAAGAATGGTAGAAACTCTCCAAATACATGACGCTTGTAGCGTCATAGCCAAAAAGACTCAAGGCTGTAATCGCCACCAAAGGTGCTTTAACAAAGTACTGAGTAAAGGGTCTAAATACTTATATAAATGTTATATTTCAGTATTTTTTTATTTGCTAAAGAATTAAACTGAATTTTGCTTTGTCATTATGGGTATTGTGGTTAGATTGCGTATCTTTTCTTTTTAATCCATTTTAGAATAAGTCTGTAATGTAACAAAATGTGGAAAAAGTCAAAGGTCTGAATACTTTCCGAATGCACTGTAGATGCTACAGAAATCATGTATTTGAACCTTTTTCTTTTCAGGTAACAAGGCAGCTCTTCGAACCACTGGTGATGCAGCTCATCCACTGGTTCACCAACAACAAGAAATTTGAAAGTCAGGACACAGTTGCTGTTTTGGAGGCTATTATGGTAATTCTCCCCCTACTGAATTTCAAATACTCTTTATTTTTAATAGAATATGTGAAACTGATAGCAAAAGTAGTTGCAACTGCAATGTTCTTCAAGGCTTTTGGTCCCATGTTGCCACAATTTGTCACAAATGTATTTCAACCAGGAGTGAATGTGTAAAACTGAAATGTACTTATTCTACAACAGTTGTTATGAAAGGTTGCTGACGATATAGTTTTTCTTCAGGATGGCGTGATAGACCCTGTGGATAGCACACTCCGAGACTTCTGTGGCTGCTGCATTCACGAGTTCATCAAGTGGTCCATTAAACAGACCACCCCCAAGCAACAAGAGAAGAGCCCAGCCAACATCAAGTCTCTGTTCAAGCGCATCTACAGCCTGGCCCTGCATCCTAATGGTTTTAAGAGGCTGGGTGCTGCGCTGGCTTTCAACAGTATCTACCGACTATTCAGGTAAGGTCTTATTTGATTCTGTGAAGCGTGTTAGTGCAGTAAATGGGACAGTCATACTAGGAAATAAAGGAAATGTGGCTAGATTGCCTACACTACAGACTGCAATTTGTTTTTGTTTGCTTTGTCTGTGCAGAGAAGAGAATTCCCTGGTGGAGCAGTTTGTCTTTGAAGCACTGGTGGTATTCGTTGAAAGCCTGGCACTGGCCCATTCAGACGAGAGATCCTTGGGTAAGGATTGTCACTAAATTCCTGTTGGTGCTGTCATTCAGTTAATGATGATGTTCAATATGAACAAAAGTCCACAAAATAATTAGGTTTTACCTGTGTCCAGAGAGGTCATAGTATACAGTTAAGGTCTTGAGGTGCTGAAATTCAACAATATGCATCATCACGCAAATCCATATCGCCATAAAGATGAATACAATCCTTCTACTTCCTTAGGAACCTTGCATCAGTGTGGAAGTGCTATTGACCACCTGAAGAGGATCATCAAATACAAGGCTTCCAACCTCAACCAGCAGAACACCAAGAGGCGGATTCCAAGGTTAGCAATGTACTAGGCTGGCTCTCTTTTGGGATGGTTGCATTTTCGACTTCAAGTACACGCAACTCCGTTTTAAAGCATTTTTGAATTGTATCATTTACTAAATCTTCTCTCTTTTCCACTAGGGGCTTTCCCCCTGATGAAAATGTGTGTTTGTCCGATGTTGTTATGTGGCTTCTGGAGCAGTGTGGGCGACCTCAAACTGAGTGCCGTCACAAGTGCATGGAGCTCTTCTACGAGCTTGTGGCCCTGCTACCAGGTGAACTGTCCTTTGTATCTGTTCTTCTGTAAAAAGACAAATGTGACAATAACACATTCTAACTATAGTATGTTTAAACATTTTATTTTAAACTTCTATTTATTAAGACACATTTAAATAAAAAAGGTAAAATATTTAAATGTGCAATTCAATGGCTTCGAGACAAAGGGCAAACACAATTGACCTGAAAAGTTGTTTATTTACGGCAATATTATTCAATCAGTCAATCAATCAAATTGACTTATAAAGCCCTGGCACCACACCACATTGCACATTTAAATATTTTACCTTTCAATTTAAATGTGTCTTAATAAATAGAAGTTTAAAATAAAACAGCAAGCAATATAGATGTAGAAGCATGGTGGCTAGGAAAAACTCCCTAGAAAGGCAGGAACCTAGGAAGAAACCTAGAGATGAACTAGGCTCTGAGGGGTGGCCAGTCCTCTTCTGGCTGTGCCGGGTGGAGATTATAACAGAACATGGCCATTAAAGCCAGATTGTTCTTCAAGATGTTCAAATGTTCATAGATGACCAGCAGGGTCTGGGGACAGCCAGGAGTCATCAGGTCAAGTAGTCCTGAGGCATGGTACTAGGGCTAGGGGGGGGGGGGGGGGGCATACTTACATTCACACAGGACACCAGTTAAGACAGGAGAGTTACACCAGATATAACAGACTGAGCCTAGCCCCCCAGGACATAGACTCTTGCAGCATAGATACTGGAGGCTGAGACGGGGGGTTGGGTGACACTGTGACCAGTGGTGTAAAGTACTTAAGTAAAAACACTTTAAAGTACTACTTAAGTAGTTTTTGGGGGTATCTGTACTTTACTATTTATAGTTTTGGCTACTTTTACTTCATTATTTTCTTTAGGAATGTAGTGTACTTTCTACTCCATACATTTTCCCTGACACCCAAAAGTACTCATTACATTTTAACAGGAAATGGTTCAATTCACACACTTCTAAAGAGAACATCCCAGGTCATCCCTACTGCCTCTGATCTGGCGGACTCACTAAACACGAATGCTTTGTTTGTAAATTAGTGTTGAACCGTGCCCCTGGCTATCCGTAAATAAAATAAAAACAAGAAAATGTTGCTGTTTGGTTTGCTTAATATAAGGAAGTGGAAATGATTTTTACTTTTGATACAAGTACTTTTAGCAATTCCATTTACTTTTGATACTTAAGTATATTTAAAACCAAATACTTTTAGACTTTTGCTCAGATAGTATTTTACTGGGTGACTTTCACTTTTACTTAAGTCATTTTCTATTAAGGTATCTTTACTTTTACTCAAGTATGACAACTGGGTACTTTTTCCACCACTGACTGTGACCCCGTCTGACGATACCCCCGGACAGGGCCAACCAGGCAGGATATAACCCCACCCACTTTGCCAAAGCACAGCCCCCACACGACTAGAGGGATATCAACAGACCACCAACTTACAACCCTGAGACAAGGCTTAGTATAGCCCACAAAGATCTTAATGAGTCTCTTCTTGTCTGTAGGAGAGAGGTCTCCATCCCAATGGCTGCAGGAGCTGTTGCAGCAGCATGGTGTGGGCTTCCTCATCTCCAGGCTGGAGGGTGGAGGGCTGCTCTCCCAGCCCACCCTCAGGTACCTGGCCGGCCCCTTCACCGTCAGGGCCGCGCTGCAGTGGATGGACCTGCTGCTGGCCGCCCTCGACTGCTACAACACATTCATTGGCCTACATATCATCAAGCCCCAGCAGATACTAGGTGAGTAAACTCACTGGTGAGCCACACTCGTATGATGAGGGACCTTGCCTGAGACATGAGTACTCGCTTTTAGCTCAGAGGGCTAACAAAGTAGCGTGACACACAGGAGACCTGGGTTTGAATCCAGTATGGTCACACTTGCATTTCGGTCACAAGTTTTTTCTTTATTCTTAGGCTCTGATGAGAAATCCAGCTTTTTGAATGCCTTGGGGTTCTTCCTTGCTGAACTGGCCACCAAGGAGCTGGAGGCAGCAGAGGGCTGTTTCAGAGCAGGCCAGAGAATCTCCCTTTTCAGTCCCAGAGAGAGAGACCAGTACAACTACAGCAAGTGCACCATCATCGTACGACTCATGGAGTTTGCCACGGTGGTACTGGTCAAATGCCAACAGGACTTTTGGAAGGTGAAGGCTTACTTTATGTATATTTTTGGATTTGTAGACATTTATGGGCACCTTGTTTCTGTGCTAGTGTCCAACAAGACAAAACTCTTCCTGGAAAATGTATGTACATAACCTCTAAATTGCTGACAATTCCCCCATGCAATCACAAGCTACATGTATTCTTGGGGGAGGATAAAGTGTCAGAAAAGTGTCAAATGTATCCCTTTATCATTTTAATGCCCACTGTCTCGCTGTATTGTTGATTACGTATTGTATCATGGGTCTTCGTTTGCTGCCTTCTAGAAACTTGCAAGATAATTTACTTGTAGAAATAAACTGATAAATACCTGTTTTAACCCTGTCCCTAGCTACTGGAGAAGGATCTGTTTGACTCTGCCTTTTTGGAGCTGGTGGCTCTGACTGTCTGTGAGCCCTCGTCTATCGGCTTCAACATGGCTGACCTGGAGGTGATGAAGCGCCTGCCAGAGGTGTGTGTTCCCCTGCTGAAGGCCCTGCTGGTCTCACCCTACAGAGAGGATCTGGAGGACAGCCTCAGGAAGAGGATATCCCAGCAAAGGTCTGTATGGTGTTGCTTAGTCCTCTGTTTAGGTTAAGATCAGTTCAGTCCCAAACCAACCCCTAGACCATTGTCGTTTCTAAGTAGCCCTTTAAACATGTTAGGTAGACAACTATGGGCTTTATAGGCGTTCTATCATTAATTTTCTTCAGGAAATCATCAGACCAAAGAGCAAATCATAGTGTAGGAATGATGATTAATAATGGGTTTGTGTTGTCTTCAGAGTGGAGGACTTGTGTCGCGTGGACCTTTACCATCCAGACACTCGTACCAGCCATGCCAATATGGAGATGCTTCTCTCTGCCTGCAAACAGATTCACAAAGCAGGCTTCCTCAGCTCCCTTCTGCACAGCCAGGTACTCTTTCTTTCTCTTTCTCTCCTTACCCCTGTCTTACTGATCTACCTGATGCTGCTGAAACATTTAGGCCCAGCTTTACTAAGGCCAGAGTTCAATTGTTGTCTTGTAGTGCACAAATAGTAAATTTGACACACCTTCCCTCTTGTTGAAATCTCTTCAATATGTGACTGTTCTCTCTGCTGTATGTTAAAGGATCTCAGTTACTCACAGTCCCTGGGATCCAAACTCCTCCTCGCGGTATACAAAGGCATTGCCCCCGGAGAGGAGAGGAAGGCCCTCCCTTCCATGGACGTGAGCAGCAGGAGGCTAGCCGACGGACTGGTGCAGCTGGCCTTCTCCCTGGGTGGACAGGTTGGAACCACCTAGCCTAATCCAGTCTTTCCCCTAGATTGTTTTGCAGGCTTGGTACTAAGGCCAACAGAGCAACATCCATGCCCTCTGGCAGTTTGCTGCTTACATGGCAGGCTTGTTTCTTTTTCATCTTTTTGTAAACAAACAATGTATAGCTTCCAAATATGTTTAAAACTTTAATCTCGTAGATAGTCAATGATTGTATTCATAGCTCCAGCTATGAATTTGAGAGTGGTCACAGATTGCGGTTTGACTCAAGTACTTCATCAAACTCTGTCTCTGCTGCGCTTACCTGTTTGTGTTCTGTCGTCATTCTGGCAGAGTGAGCAGCTGGTAGAGCTGCTTTTGAACACAATCATGCTGTCTGTGCCTCTGGCGGGCAGCCGCAAGCAGAACTTCCTCAGCTTCTCTCATGGAGAGTACTTCTACAGCCTCTTCCAGATGACGCTCAATGCAGAGCTGCTCAGTAACCTGGATACCACCGTAACGCTGCTCATGAAAGCCGCCACCCAAAACCCTAGCATGGTGAGTAGTAGTGGTCTCCTCTAATAAATTATTTAGAATCAAACCTTCGTTCAAATGTCAGGGGTTGGGTTGAAAGCAAAAGACACATTTCCATGACCTACCAAGAAAATGGACAAAGTATATCTCTCTCTAAGCAAGATGACCAAAAAGTGTTGTGGAATACATTTGTACATTTCTTTGGTGTCCTTGCTACAGGTTAGCGTGCTGCTGAACGGCATGCTGGACCACAGTTTCCGGGAGCGCTCGATGAGGAAGAGCCAGGGCAGTCGGCTGGTGGAGCGGGTACTGCAGAGATGGGAGCTGCTGAGGCCGTGGTGGGGCAGCAACGCCTCCACGTCAGAAAGTAAAACCGCCACCCTCACATTGCTCTCCAAGGTTCTACAGGTGCAGCATAGCCAGAGATATAGGCTTATTTTCATCTTTTTAAACATGTTTTCATTGTATTTTTGGACCCAGGTTTTAGCTCGTGTTTAACCTATATGAGTTTGTCTAAACTGTTCATTCTAACTATATGTATATCTAATTCTGTGCAGATTGATTCGTCTGTGTGCTCCAATGCCGGCCACCGAGGATTCCAAATGGTGTTCTCCACGTTCACTACTCTCATCGTTGACATGGCCCTGCCGTTGAATCTCAAGGTAAAGCATTAAGGTCGTTTTAATCAATTGAATCTTCCTAATTTTGTTTCTTGGTATCTAAAATTATTTATATTTTTTTAAAGCCCTGTTTTACAAGGTATGTTCACTGAAAACCGAGTTGCTGGGGATGGGAGAAGGGTCATTTGGTAGCTGTGGATAATTAACTGGCTGTGGTAACATGGATGGCCAGGTTGGGAACATAAGCCACACTACAATACTAAGTCCTTAATCTTGTCAACAAGTGCTATGGGATTGACTCATAGTCATGGAAAACTGGCTTACCTTTAGTCAAGGGAAGAGGAAAAATGTTAATCACTGTTTTGAGTGAACTATCCCTTTAACCCCACCACTCTTCAGAGCCAGGCACTGATCATGCTGCCATTCTTCACCACCCTGCCGGAGGAGCCCCTGACCCAGCTGCAGACGTCCCTGGAGGCCCTGGTGGCATCCCATTTCCCGATGCAGTCAGACGAGTTCACCTGCGGCTCCCTACACCGCAACAACTACATGGACTGTCTTCGAAAGGTAAGGTCAACCAGACCTGGGTTCAAAAATAGTATTTAGGGTATTTCAATTACTTTCAAAGACATTTGGAAGTAAGTATTTCAATATTATTTATTTGAAAATACAAGTAGTTGAATATTGGAATGTATTTGTAATACACTTGGAAAGTATTTGAAAATACTCAAATACACTGACTGAAATACATTCCCATGCATTTAACCTAGGTATTTATAGATAGTATTTAACATACTAACATACTACAAAAATACTTTCAAATATTTCCAATAGAAGTAGTTGATTCGGGACACATTATTTGAACATACTCACTACACAAAAAATATATAATTTAAAAAACAAATACTCAAATACACCTATATTTGAACTCTGGTCTGCCATCAACTTTAATGGTTAAGTCCAATTCTCTCCAACATTGTTCTTACACCAGTCCACTTTAAATCCATAAGGGGGTGGAGAAGTGGACACTTCGGTATACCAGTAGTGTTTTAATGGCTCAGTTGGTGGGCTCATAGTTCTGGGTTTGATTCCCGCCACATATATTTAATGATATCTTGAATTATTCTTGTACATTTATCATGAATGTCACTCCTTTTCAGTTTTTGGATGCCCTAGAACTCTCTCAAAGTTCTCTTCTGCTGAAATTAATGGCCGGAGTTCTGTGCCGTGATACAAAGCACATTATGGAGGAATTGTTCCAAACGTGTTTCCAAAGAATTGCTAGACGGTGAGTGAGGCACTTATTTCCCCCACCGTGTTTAGATCAGTGTTGGTTTCTCCAAGTGTAAGGTGGATTGAAAACTGTTTTGTGTGTGAGCAGGTCCAGCGATGAGCGGCTGGTGCAGCTGCTATGCGCCGTGTACAAGACCATCCAGCAGGGTGACGTGCCTGTCCCCTCCATGCTCCAAGCCATGCTGGAGAGAGTGCTGCTACCGTTAGCCTCTTACTGCAGCCCTAAAGCCCTGGCTGAATTCTTCAGCGCTAACGTCTCTGACATCTTGGCGGCGCTGCTCGCTCGCTTCACCAAGGTCTGTTGGTTGCTTTCTTGTTATCTGTATTTAATATTCTGCAGTGTTTTACCGTGGTGGAACTTTAATGTTAAGTGTAGAGAGCTTTGGCTTTTGTGGAATCTACAAGGCTCATTGCTTTAATCTGCTATATGGCCGGACATGTGTGCTTTACTGAAAAAGTCTGGAAACATTTTTAAATAACATAGAGAACTTAGTGTTTTGGTGTAGATCTGTTGTCACGTGTAAGGCTTGAAATGTTATTTGAGTTAGCCTAATTAGAAAATGTATTTTCTTTTTGCAGATAAACTTAATCCTAACGGAGCTTTTTCTGATGTTCTCGTAGAGTTGAAAAACATTTTAACCGTTTAAAAAAAAAAAAACGGACATTTTTTTTTTCAGTCCAACGAAGCGGCTTATGAGGCCCAGTTGATTAAGAAGAATGGCTGCTACAAACTGATGGAGTTGCTCTACTCTCGTCTGCCTAAAGAGGAGGTTTACTCCAAAGACTCTCAGATCAACCAGGCCTACTGTGGAACCACAGTCAGAACAGAGGGCAACGAGCTGTCAAAGACTCTCATCAAGTAAGTCCACCGACAAGTTGTATCTTTTTAAAGGTGCTATCCATAAAATGTTCCAATATAGCCATCCATTAAATATATATTCACCCCTAACTTGTCAAGGGGTACAAAATAAATAAAAATGGTACTCAATGAATTTCTCCAGTCGTCTAGTTTAATCTGTTTGTGTTGCTAAATCCAGTTGTAATTTCCCTTTAGGTCATGCTTCGAAGCCTTCACGGAGAACATGACAGGAGAAACTCAGCTCTTGGAGATCAGGAGGCAGTACCATTGTGCTGCGTATAACTGTGCCATCGCAGTCATCAGCTGTAGCTTCAACGAGACCAAGTTCTACCAAGGCTTCCTCTTCACAGAGAAACCTGAGAAGGTGATACAAAGTAGCCTGGTCCCAGATCTGTTTGTGCTGTATAGCCAATTCCTATAGTCATTGTCATGCCATACTAAAGGGTTAATTCAACCAAACTGCGTTGCAGATTTTATCCAGTTGTATATTTAAGCAGTAATTCCCGAGGGGGTGTGGTTTATGGCCAATAAACCACGGCTAAGGGCTGTTTGTCAGCACGACGCAACGTGGAGTGCCTGGACACAGCCCTTAGCCGTGGTATATTGGCCATAAATCACAAACCCACGAGGTGCCTTATTGCTATTATAAACTGGTTACCAATGTAATTAGAGCAGTAAAAATAAATGTTTTGTCATACCAGTGGTATACGGTCTGATATACCACAGATATAATCAGCATTCAGGGCTCGAACCACCCAGTTTATAATACAAGTTATACCATGGCATTGTTGAATACTTGTTTCTGATTGGCTTGAAGGGTATTCTAGAGTGTGCATTATAATATATACACTCAGTTTATAAAAACCTATAAACGATGTACTTTTGTCCTGTGATGAAATAACATTTCTAAATGGTATGGGTATAGAAGTACCAGGCTCATCTCACATTATCAATTCTACAATACAAATCAATAATGTATGTTCTTCTGTTCTTTCCCCCAGAATCAATTCATATTCGAGAATCTCATTGATACCCAAAGGACGTACAGATTCCCTATTGAAATCGAGGTATATTGTTTTCTTTTTCCCACTGATGAGATGACATCAGTGAGTAATCGGAGTGGTGTCAGTAATCTGAGCATAGCCTTCTCATTCTCCCTATAGGTTCCTATGGAGAGGAAGAAGAAATACGTCATGATTCGGAAAGAAGTGAGCGCGGAGAACGGAGGTAGGATGAATCTGCATCTCCACCTGATATTCAGTTGAGGTTCCTTAGTATACTTCACGTTACATTGTTGGAAGTAACAGTTGTCTCTATATTTAACCTTTCTATCCGTGTTGTCTCTGCCCATCAGAGGAGCCAGTATACCTCTCCTCTCAGTCCTACATGGCTGACAGCAGTCTGAGTGAGGAGATGAGTCAGTTTGACTTCTCAACCGGAGTCCAGAGCTTCTCCTACAATTCCCAGAATCCTGCGGGGCAAAGTTGCACAGTCAGGAAGAGGGTCAGTCCGACCGCTGTCTCTCTCCATGCACCAGGGTTGCTTTTACATGGGTTAGGGTTTGAGTGTATCCATGGGATAGACTCTTGTCCCATCCCCAAACAGGCCCCTTACCTTTATTATACACATTTTATAAGTACATATACAATATTTAAGATATCCTAAAGATATACTGAGTTAATACTTAGTGGAAGCACCTTTAGCAGAAGGAACAGCTGTGTGTCTCTTTGGATATAAATATACACAAAGAGCGTACAAACTCATTTGCACTGTTGTATCTTTTTATTTGGTATGTTTGACTGTTTTTGGAATTACCTTAGGAGCGAGCAGAGACCATTTCGGCTCAGGAGGAGACGGCGGACCTGGAGATGGATGAACTGAACCAACACGAGTGCATGGCGGCCATGACGTCTCTGGTGGGCCACATGCAGAGGAACAACATCACTCCCAGAGTTGAACAGGTCTGCTCCATTCCACTGCTTCATTCCACACTGACCACTTAGCCCCTAAACCCCAGGCACTCTTGTAGATCTGAGAAGATTTGATAGATATAAGCATTATTATGGCTTAATCTTGCCCTCTGGTCGACTTTTTGCAATATCGATTCCACATATCCAGTCCTCATCAGATCTACAGGGAGTAGGGGCTGGGGGTGGATTTGGAATTCTGCACAAATCTGTCTACTGCAGTTGGAGAAAGGTTGATAGTATATTTTTAGGATTTGGACCCATTCCAACATGTTGTCTTGTCTTCTGTGTGGTCTAGGGAAGCGTACCCAGTGAACTCCCACCCTGGATGAAGTTCCTGCAAGGAAAGTTGGCAAATCCAGCCACACCGCTAAATATCCGACTTTTCATCGCAAAGCTGATAATCAACACAGAGGAGGTGAGGCCACCCATCCATCCATCCTCTAACAATATCTGCCAACAATTTATTTTCCCCCTGAGTTTACCCTTCCTCATTCCTGTTTTTCCCATTTGTATTTCAAATCAAGATTGGCAGGTATGGTTCCAACATACTGTTTCTGATGGTCTTGACGCTGTTGTTCTGCAGGTTTTCCGTCCATACGCCAGGCTGTGGCTGGGGCCGCTCCTACAGCTGGTGGTCTCTGGGAACAACGGGGGTGAAGGGATCCACTTCATGGTGGTGGACATAGTGGTCACAGTGCTCTCCTGGATTGGCCTGGCCACCCCCAAGGTTCTTACCCATGTCTTCTTTTCACCCCTTTTCTCATTGAGCTACATTATATATACAAACGTATGTGGACACCCCTTCAAATGAGTGGATTCTGCTACAGTGGCAAGAAAAAGTATGTTAACGCTTTGGGATACCTGGATTTCTGCATAAATTGGTCATCAAATTTGATCTGATCTTCATCTAAGTAACAACAATAGACAAACACAGTTTGCTTAAACTATTAACACACAAACAATTATACATTTTCATATCTTTATTGAACACACCGTGTAAACATTCACAGTGCAGGGTGGGAAAAGTATGTGAACCCTTGGATTTAATAACTGGTTCACCCTCCTTTGGCAGCAATAACCTCAACCAAATGTTTTCTGTAATTTTGGACCATTCCTCTTTACAAAACTGTTTCAGTTTAGCAATATTTCTTCTGTTGAAGCCATTCTGTTGTTGATTTACTTCTGTGTTTTGGGTCGTTGTCCTGTTGCATCACCCAACTTCTGTTGAGCTTCAATTGGTGGACAGATAGCCTAACATTCTCCTGCAAAATGTCAACAAACTTGGGAATTCATTTTCCCGTCGATGATAGCCAGCTGTCCAGGCCCTGAGGCAGCAAAGCAACCCCAAACCATGACGCTCCCTCCACCATACTTTACAGTTGGGATGAGGTTTTGATGTTGGTGTGCTGTGCCTTTTTTTTCTCCACACACAGTGTTGTGTGTTCCTTCCAAACAACTCAACTGTAGTTTCATCTGTCCAGAGGATATTTTGCCAGTAGCGCTGTGGAACATCCAGGTGCACTTTTACAAACATCAGACGTGCAGCAATGTTTTTTTTTTGGACAGCAGTGGCTTCTTCCGTGGTGTCCTATGAACACCATTCTTGTTTAGTGTTTTACGTATCGAAGACTCGTCAACAGAGATGTTAGCATGTTCCAGAGGTTTCTGTACGTTTTTAGCTGAAATTCTAGCATTCTTCTTAACCTCATTGAGCATTCTGCGCTGTGCTCTTGCAGTCATCTTTGCAGGACGGTCACTCCTAGGGAGAGTAGCAACAGCGCTGAACTTTCTCCATTTATAGACAATTTGTGTTACCGTGGCCTTTTAGAGATACTTTTGTAACCCTTTCCAGCTTTACACAAGTCAAGAATTCCTAATCTTAGGTCTTCTGAGATCTCTTTTGGTCGAGGAATGGTTCACATCAGGCAATGCTTCTTGTGAATAGCAAACTCACACTTTGTGAGTGTTTTTTATAAGGCCAGGCAGCTCTAACCAACATCTCCAATCTCATCTCAGCACGCATTTACTGTGAACACTGAGGCTGTACCAGCTTTAAGTTACAGTTTTAACAGTGGCCAAGTAGGCATTTTTTCTGTTTTGATCATAATGTAGGCCCACCAGAGTGGCCTACAATTTAAAAAAAAAACAATGGAGAAAATGCATCCCATAACATTTTAACATGGAAATAGCTGTTCTATCATTCAGCCGACAGTAGCAGCCAATGTGTGCTGTTCAATGTAGGCCTACATTCCATGAGACTTTTGAAAAAAAACATACAGTACAGGGCTTAACCTGTTTATCCACTCGTCCTTCAGACAAGGAGGTGACTGAAAATGTTGTTGTGTTTGATGCTAGAAACCACTTTACAAAATAAAATGCATTATTATGCCCATACCATTATTACAGAGAATCAGATAAATTATGCTACCTTCTGCCTGTTGGCTATTTAGCTTATTCAAGCCTGTCTCAAAATACAACACTGCCCCTTTAAGACAAAAAAAAACTTTTTGCCTGACACCCTTTTCAAAGAGAAATGTACATGTTTTGTGCTCTTGTAGGAAGCAATCACTCTCCTATTGCTGTCTACAAATGATCTATAACTAGGCTATTAACTCACTGGCTACATGCAGCTCTTGCTTTGATCTCAAAACAAGCACATCTACTCACGACTACAGCTGTAAACACAGTCCAGCTCAAATTAAATGACACAGATCCATATGGCAATGGTCTATTTGCATATAGGCATTCTGCAGCTCTGAATGGTTATGCTGCACCTTACTTTGACGCGTTCTACCTAAGACAAAATCTCTTGCATAGTTTGTTTTGTTTCAGTATGTTGCATAGTAAATGGCTAATATGGTGTTGATTCGATCACAATTGCCATAGTAAAGGGAAACGTTGATGGTGTTAACTAACAGGGAAAACTCTAGAAAGTTGAATGAACTTCAATCTTGTGCTTCTCTACGTGGGCTGATATTTCTTCTGAGCTCTGTGCGGTGTTCCCAGCGCGGCAGTCTTGGGCTACTGCACGCCCGCGCTCAGCTAAGAGGGAACATTGACCTCAACCCCATCGAACACCTTTGGGATGAATTGGAATGCGAGCCAGGCTTAATCGCCTAACATCAGTGCCCCGACCTCAGTAATGCTCTTGTGGCTGAATGGAAGCAAGTCCCCGCAGCAATGTTCCAACATCTAGTGGAAAGCCTTCCCAGAAGAGTGGAGGCTGTTATAGCAGCCAAAGAATTACCAACTCCATATTAATGCCCATGACATTGGAATGAGATGTCCGATGAGCAGTCGTCCACATACTTTTGGTCATGTCGTGTACTTCCAATACAGCATTGTTTCCCCTACTATGATTTTGCCCCCCCCCCCCATAGGGGAAATATTGCAATACAGTCTTTTTTTTGTTATCCCAGGGCAACACCAGAGATGAAGTCCTGGCCAATCGTCTGCTGGAGTTCCTGATGAGGAACAGCTTCCACCCCAAGAGGCCCGTCTTCAGACACAACCTGGAGATCATTCGCACTGTGGTGGAGTGCTGGAAGGACTGTCTGGACGTGCCCTACAAGTGAGAATGACCCTAGTACAAGCATTTAATTTCCTTTCCCACTGATTTCCCCAAGCTTTTGAAAACCTTCTCAAAAAAAAGTTAACTATCCTTTTAATATCAACATGCGTCCTCTTTGTTGCTCAGTCTGATCTACGAGCGTTTCTGCGGCACAGACCCAAACAGTAAAGATAACTCAGTAGGACTCCAGCTGCTGGGCATCGTTCTGGCCAACAGCCTCCCTGCCTACGATGCCAGGAAGTGTGATATCGAGTACGACAGGTAAATGGGCAACCTGTGTGCCTGTCGAGAAAGTAAACGAATGCATCAGCTGATTAGATGGAAGATGATGAGATTGATGAGCATGATTGTGGTTATGATGATGATGAAGAAGATTATTATGATGATGGTGGTGATGATGATGATTGTGGTTATGATGATGAGCATGATTGTGGCTATGATGATGATGATGATGAGCATGATTGTGGTTATGATGATGGGGATTGTGGTGGTGATGAAGATTATTATGGTGGTGGTGATGATGATGATGATGATTGTGGTTATGATGAAGATTATTATGATGGTGGTGATGATGATTGTGGTTATGATGAAGAAGATTATTATGATGGTGGTGGTGATGATGATGATTGTCGTGATGATGATGATGATGATGATGACTATTAGTATTATTAGTAGTAGTATTATGGCATGATTTACCTTACTATTGTTGACCTTATTTTACCTGGTAAACGTGATTGAGAACCCATTCCTCCATTGTGAGTGTTGCATTGAATGAGGGTACTGAGTGTTTCAGTGAATAAGGCCTGACTATGTGAAATGTGTTGCAGGTATATCCAATCCCTGACCAACAACCTGGCCTTCACCAGATATAAGGAGGTCTACTCTGCAGCTGCTGAGATCATCGGTCTTATCTTGAAGAACATGACTGAAAAGGACAGTGTATGTAAACTTGTCGTCTTGATAGTCCTAAACCCAAATGATGGACTTCATTTACTTTTTATTTGAACATGATTCAACGTGTTCTTTGTTTCTTTCAGCAACCTGATGCATCGCTGCTCAGTCTCACTGTAAATAAATTAACAGATCTGAAGAAAAAAGACCTGGATGACAAATTCATTATCTGCTTGAGCAAAGTTTCCAAGCACTTTCCTCCCTTTATGGACCGGTAAGAGTAGTGTTTTTATCTTGTAACTTCCTGAAACACCATGATCTAGTAAGCTAGTTCAGCCCAAGTCCATCAGTGCCTTAGGCGCCAAAACTGAAGTAAATAATTTAGCCAATTCACTAGTTACAAAATTAACTGAGTTAAAAGTGAAGCTGCACTCCTTCACTGTCATACATTTCCAACTTACTTTGATAATGCTCCTTTTGTTAGGAAATGGCAAAGATTACAAATATTTGTAGATAAACATCGGGTCACCTCAATTAGAATGGATTCTGGAGGAAGACTTCCTGGCTGGTTTGCTCTAATCAAATCTGGGCAATTTACCCAGTTATTTTAATACACAAAGCTACTTTCTAAATACACAAAGCAGCTTTACAGTGAGGGAAAAAAGTATTTGATCCCCTGCTGATTTTGTACGTTTGCCCACTGACAAAGAAATGATCAGTCTATAATTTTAATGGTAGGTTTATTTGAACAGTGAGAGACAGAATAACAACAAAAAAATCCAGAAAAAAACGCATGTCAAAAATTTTATAAATTGATTTGCATTTTAATGAGGGAAATAAGTATTTGACCCCCTTTCAATCAGAAAGATTTCTGGCTCCCAGGTGTCTTTTATACGGGTAACGAGCTGAGATTAGGAGCACACTCTTAAAGGGAGTGCTCCTAATCTCAGTTTGTTACCTGTATAAAAGTCACCTGTCACAGAAGCAATCAATCAATCAGATTCCAAACTCTCCACCATGGCCAAGACCAAAGAGCTCTCCAAGGATGACAGGGACAAGATTGTAGACCTACACAAGGCTGGAATGGGCTACAAGACCATCGCCAAGCAGCTTGGTGAGAAGGTGACAACAGTTGCTTTGGGGGTGTTTTTCTGCTAAGGGGACAGGACAACTTCACCGCATCAAAGGGACGATGGACGGGGCCATGTACCTACCGTCAAATCTTGGGTGAGAATCTCCTTCCCTCAGCCAGGGCATTGAAAATGGGTCGTGGATGGGTATTCCAGCATGACAATGACCCAAAACACACAGCCAAGGCAACAAAGGAGTGGCTCAAGAAGAAGCACATTAAGGTCCTGGAGTGGCCTAGCCAGTCTCCAGACCTTAATCCCATAGAAAATCTGTGGAGGGAGCTGAAGGTTCGAGTTGCCAAACGTCAGCCTCGAAACCTTAATGACTTGGAGAAAATCTGCAAAGAGGAGTGGGACAAAATCCCTCCTGAGATGTGTGCAAACCTGGTGGCCAACTACAAGAAACGTCTCACCTCTGTGATTGCCAACAAGGGTTTTGCCACCAAGTACTAAGTCATGTTTTGCAGAGGGGTCAAATACTTATTTCCCTCATTAAAATGCAAATAATTGTAACATTTTTGACATGCGTTTTTTCTGGATATTTTTGTTGTTATTCCGTCTCTCACTGTTCAAATAAACCTACCATTAAAATTATAGACTTATCATTTCTTTGTCAGTGGGCAAACATACAAAATCAGCAGGGGATCAAATACTTTTTTCCCTCACTGTATGAGAGTTTGTAAACATTTCGCTGTACTGTTTACACCTGTTGTATCCTGTTCACGTGACAAATAAAGTTGATTTTGATTTGACTTACAATAAGTGTGTGTGTGTGTGTGTGTGTGTGTGTGTGTGTGTGTGTGCACACTTGTGTGTCTATATTAGGTTTGT
This sequence comes from Salmo salar, assembly GCF_965601325.2. Classification (NCBI taxonomy): domain Eukaryota; kingdom Metazoa; phylum Chordata; class Actinopteri; order Salmoniformes; family Salmonidae; genus Salmo; species Salmo salar. The sequence continues at coordinate 76,396,371 of NC_138309.1, forward strand.
CAACGTAGTGTCCTACCTGCTGCCGAAGCTGCACGGCATGTTGAAGACCCACTGTCTGGAGTGTGTTTTCAGCCGGGCCGACGTCATCCCAGACATCTACCTGCTGCTGAAGACCAAGGGATTCACCCAGATCATGGCCCACAGGTTTTCCCCCTCACACACACACACACACACACACACACACACACACACACACACGAGGCCTGGACTAAAAAGCATGGTTAATTGGAGAATCTCCAGTGTAATTGCTTTTTAGTCCAGGACCAGCCTTAATCAGTGACACACATAAACTCTGGTAGAAACCACATGACGTTGTTGCCGTTCTCCTAGGGATGAGGCGAGACAGAGAGTGTGTCTGGACATCATCCACAAGATCCTGGCCAAGCTGAAGCCAGCGGAGCTCCAGGAGGTCCTGGGAGCCGTCACAGCATTCATCTCCCACCCCTCCCCGGCCTGCAGAGAGAGGATGTACCACATCCTCATGTGGATTCAGGATAACTACAGGTTGGTACAGTGCTCATTTTAGGACAGCCTCACCGCATTGATTCAATCGCCATGCCTCACATTCACACATAACAACGTTTTAGTTCCTATTTGGGCCCCACCACTATGCCCCTATAATTGCTCTAATGTTGATGCTCGGGAAATTACGGATGAAATGATTGTGAAAGGATAACGAAGTCATTTGTTTTCAGTGATGTAGAGAGTCAGTCTGACAGTGTTTCGGTGGAAGTGTTCAACGAGGCAAAGGAAACCCTGCTTCAGGGACTTACCGATGGAAACCAAGGGCTGCAGTAAGTACTTATCTTACATGTGGCATAAAAGTCATTGATCAATAAGTAGTGTCTGTAGCATTCTGCCTCCCCTCAATCTGCAGGCTGTACGTGCGTAACTTCTGGAGCCACGAGAAGCGCCTGCCCAAAGCCACGCTAGAGCGCATGCTGGCGTTGCTGCACTCTCTATACTCTAGTCGCATCGAGGAACACTTCCTCAGTCTGGCCACTAACCTGCTCCTGGAGATGACTAGCCAGAGTCCAGACTACACACGCAACATGTTTGAGTACCCGCTGTCCGAGTGCAAGTTCCAGGTCAGGAGACTGTGACCACCGTTGAAATCAAAGAACTTATTTCTAGATCATTCTTTCTGGATTGTTATTTTGAGAACATTCTATTTCTATGAAGTGACTAATATAGGCTTCAGCCTGCAAAGAATGCACATTTTGATAGATGTACTTTAACAAAACAATGTGACAGAAAAGTACATTCAAATGTATATTTTCAGGTTTATTAGATTTAAATGTGAATTCCACACATGATCACAAAAGACACAAACATCTACTACTGTGGGGAAATCTGCAATAAGATTGTAGAGCAAAGTGTTTTGATGACGTTTTCTCTCTCTTAAAGGACTACGTGATTGATTCGAACTGGCGTCTCAGGAGCACCATCCTAACCCCGATGTTTGTGGAAACTCAAGCCACACAGGGAGCCACGCAGGGCCCGGAGAGCTCCACGTCTCAACCAGGGACCGTGAGGAACCAGCTCCGAGCAACACAAGGCTCATTGGAGTTCAGCCAGACTCAAGCTCCAGGTATGTACGTCCCCTTTCCTTCAAAAAGCCTTTGAAACTGAGGTATTCAGTTGGTTGGGGTATGGGTGTGAGTTAGCTATGACTAACCAGCTGTAACTAACTAATTGTTAGCTATACATTTGAGTTAACTAGTGTTTAGCATTTTTGTGTGGTTACGTGCGTTTTATATTGTTTTGTTTCCCTGTATTTCAGGCCGGCGCTCCGCCTATAACTGGTTGACCGGCAGCAGCGTGGACACCCTGGCTGAGTACTCGCTGTCCTCTGAGTCCCTTTCCGCCCTACTCGTGTTCGACAAGAAGAAGCCGGCTGCTTGGAGGCCCACCGGGGAAGGCTTTGGCACCAGGCGCCTCGCCTCGCCTTCTGACGAGGGTGACAGCCGCAGCAAAGGCTAGTCTCTCAAGTTTCATACTACCATTTGATGTTATTCCTTTTCTTTAACCTCTATGGGCTAGGTGGGACGCTTGCGTCCCACCTACTCAACAGCCAGTTGAATCCTGTGGCGCGTTATTCAAATACCTTAGATATGCTATTACTTCAATTTTTCAAAAATATGACTATTTTACACCATTTTAAAGATAAGACTCTCGTTAATCTAACCACACTGTCCGATTTCAAAAAGGCTTTACAACGAAAGCAAAACATTAGATTATGTCAGCAGAGTACCCAGCCAGAAATAATCAGACACCCATTTTTCAAGCTAGCATATGTCACATAAACCCAAACCACAGCTAAATGTAGCACTAACCTTTGATGATCTTCATCAGATGACAACCCTAGGACATTATGTTATACAATACATGCATGTTTTATTCAATCAAGTTCATATTTATATCAAAAACCAGCTTTTTACATTAGCATGTGACTAGCATGTGACTAGCATTCCCACCGAACACTGCCGGTGAATTTACTAAATTACTCACGATAAACGTTCACAAAAAGCATAACAATTATTTTAAGAATTATAGATACAGAACTCCTCTATGCACTCGATATGTCCGATTTTAAAATAGCTTTTCGGTGAAAGCACATTTTGCAATATTCTCACTAGATAGCCCGGCATCACAGGGCTAGCTATTTAGACACCCAGCAAGTTTAGCACTCATCAAAGTCAGATTTACTATAAGAAAAATGTTATTACCTTTGTTGTCTTCGTCAGAATGCACTCCCAGGACTTCTACTTCAATAACAAATGTTGGTTTGGTCCAAAATAATCCATCGTTATATCCAAACAGCGGCGTTTTGTTCGTGCGTTCTAGACACTATCCTAAAGGGTAAATAAGGGTGGCGAGCAAGGCGCAATTCGTGACAAAAAAATTATAAATATTCCATTACCGTACTTCGAAGCATGTCAACCGCTGTTTAAAATCAATTTTTATGCCGTTTTTGTCATAAAAATGCGATAATATTCCGACCGGGAATCTGCTTTTAGCTAAACAGACAAAGGAAAAGAAAGCATTCGGTCGAAGCGGGCACGCGCCTAAGCCCATAGTACTCTGAGTGGCCACTTGCCAAAAGCGATAAAGTGTTTCGGCCAGAGCCTGCCTCGATATCGTTCAGCTTTTTCCCGGGCTCTGAGACCCTATGGAAGCCGTAGGAAGTGTCACGTTATTGCACAGATCCTGAGTCTTCAATAAAAAGAGCCAAGATGAAACACTACTTCTCAGACAGGCCACTTCCTGCTTGAAATCTTCTCAGGTTTTGGCCTGCCATATGAGTTCTGTTATACTCACAGACACCATTCAAACAGTTTTAGAAACTTTAGGGTGTTTTCTATCCAAAGCCAATAATTATATGCATATTCTAGTTACTGGGCAGGAGTAGTAACCAGATTAAATCGGGTACGTTTTTTATCCAGCCGTGTCAATACTGCCCCCTAGCCCTAACAGGTTAACAAGGACAACACAATAGTCTCAGAATGAACATGGACCAGGACATAATTTTTTGTTTCATTGCAAAGAAAACCTTTTTCTCCAAATGTTTTCCATTGTGTGCACTTATGGATACTGTATGTCTATCAGCTGTCAATGTCCTGTTTGTCTGCTTCTCTTCAACAGCTCAGAGTGAGCAACGCGCCGACATCCTGAGGCTGAGGAGACGCTTCCTCAAGGACCAAGAAAAAGTCAGCTTGGGCTTCGCCAAGAAGGAAATACGCCACCAGAGACAGGAGAAGGCAAGCGTCAAGAAAGACCCTTTTTAAGTGAAGGGGTTATACAAAGAGTGTACAAAACACTAGGAACACCTTCCTAATATTGAGTTGCGCCCCCCCTTTACCCTCAGAACAGCCTCAATTCGTCAGGGAATGGACTCTACAAGGTGTCAAAAACATTCCACAGGGATGCTGGCCCATGTTGACTCGAATGCTTCCCACAGTTGTGTCAAGTTGGCTGGATGTGTTTTGGGTGATGGACCATTCTTGATACACACGGGGAAACTGTTGAGCGTGAGAAACTCCGTAGCGTTGCAGTTTTTGATACACTCAAACCAGTGCGCCTGGCACCTACTACCATACCCTGTTCAAAGGCACTTAAATATTTTGTCTTGCCATTCACCCTCTGAATGGCACACAATCCGTATCTCGAGGGTAAAAATCCTTCTTTAACCTATCTTAACTGTCTTTAACTTCTCTTCATCTACACTGATTTTGAAGTGGATTTAACAGGTGACCTCAATAAGTGATCATAGCTATTACCTGGTTTCATCTGGTCAGCCTGAAAGAGCAGGTGTTCCTAATGTTTAGTACACAGTGTATATCAAATCCATATTTGTTCTGTATTTGTAGTTATCTGCATTTCGATCTTTTTTTGCTTGAGTTTTATGCTGCCATTTTGTCTTCCACGCACCTGAAACTGGCCGGGTTATGTGTTAATTTAGGACAAGATGGCCGACCAGAGGCTAAGAAAGGAGGCCCAGGTCACTCTGTACCGCAGCTACAGATCAGGAGACTTGCCTGATATCCAGATCCAGCACAGTAGCCTCATCGCTCCCCTGCAGGCTCTGGCACAGGTCTGTCCCACCTCTGGATGGCCAACCCACTGTTACGTCACTTTCATTTACTGTACTCACTTTACTTTTGGTTAACATTTCACTTTGGGTAAAAAGTAGTGCTCTGTGTTGTGGGAGAGCAGAACACACATTTCCATCTCATCAGAACTGGACTCAAGTTCTCATCTACTTCATTTTATTCTAAATGTCTTTCCCCAGAGAGATCCCACTCTGGCCAAGCAGCTGTTCAGCTCTCTGTTTGCTGGTGTCCTGCAAGAAATGGACGGCTTGGAGAAGTCTAATGAGGAGAAGAAGAGGATCAAGGAGGAGCTACTGAGGGATATGAACGGGTTCCTAAGCAAGAGTACCCTTTACTTTCCTCCTTTTGTTGCATGTGTGCAGGTTCGAGACTTCTCACGTTTTTTTCACTGTGTGTAGAGGATGGTTCAGTTATTTTAGTATTATTGTGGAATGTTTCTCATATGTTGGCATCTGCATTTGTAACACTTGAATCTTTGCCATCTCTGCTACAGTTGAAGTAGGAAGTTTACATACACTTAGGTTGGAGTCATTAAAACTCGTTTTTCAACCACAACATACATTTCTTGTTAACAAACTATAGTTTTGGCAAGTCGGTTAGGACATCTACTTTGTGCATGACACAAGTCATTTTTCCAACAATTGTTTACAGACAGATTATTTCACTTATAATTCACAATCACAATTCTAGTGGGTCAGAAGTTAACATACACAAAGTTGACTGTGCCTTTAACCAACTTAGAAAATTACAGAAAATGATGTCATGGCTTTAGAAGCTTCTGATAGGCTAATTGACATTATTTCAGTCAATTGGAGGTGTACCTGTGGATGTATTTCAAGGCCTACCTTCAAACTCAGTACCTCTTTGCTTGACATCATGGGAAAATCAAAAGAAATCAGCCAAAACCACAGAAAAACAATTGCAGACCTCCACAACTCTGGTTCATCTTTGGGAGCAATTTCCAAACTCCTGAAGGTACCACATTCATCTGTACAAACAATAGCACGCAAGTATAACACCATGGGACCACGTAGCTGTCATACCGCTCAGGAAGGAGACGCATTCTGTCTCCTAGAGATGAACGTACTTTGGTGTGAAAAGTGCAAATCAATCCCAGAACAACAGCAAACGACCTTGTGAAGATGCTGGAGGAAACCGGTACAAAATATCTGTATCCACAGTAAAACGAGTCTAATATCAACACAACCTGAAAGGCCGCTCAGCAAGGAAGAAGCCACTGCTCCAAACTCGCCATAAAAAAGCCAGACTACGGTTTGCAACTGCACATGGGGACAAAGATCGTACTCTTTGGAGAAATGTCCTCTGGTCTGATGAAATAAAAATAGAACTGTTTGGCCATAATGACCATCGTTATGTTTGGAGGAAAAAGGGGGAGGCTTGCAAGCTGAGGGAACACCATCCCAACCGTGAAGCACGGGGGTGGCAGCATCATGTTGTGGTGGTGCTTTGCTGCAGGAGGGACTGGTGCACTTCACAATATGGATAGCACCATGAGGAAGGAAAATGATGTGGATATATTGAAGCAACATCACAAGACATCAGTCAGGAAGTTAAAGCTTGGTCGCAAATGGGTCTTTTAAATGAACAATGACCCCAAGCACACCTCCAAAGATGTGGCAAAATGGCTTAAGGACAACAAAGTCAAGGTATTGGAGTGGCCACCACAAAGCCCTGACCTTAATCCTATAGAAAATGTGAGGGCAGAACTGAAAAGGCGTGTGCGAGCAAGGAGGCCTACAAACCTGACTCAGTTACACCAGCTGTCAGGAGGAATGGGCCAAAGTTCACCCAACTTATTGAGGAAAGCATGTGGAAGGCTACCCGAAACGTTTGACCCAAGTTAAACAATTTAAAGGCAATGCTACCAAATACTAATTGAGTGTATGTAAACATATGACCCACTGGGAATGTGATGAAAGAAATAAAAGCTGAAATAAATCATTCTCTCTACTATTATTCTGACATTTCACATTCTTAAAATAAAGTGGTGATCCTAACTGACCTAAGACAGGGAATTTATACTAGGATTAAATGTCTGGAATCGTGAAAATCTGAGTTTAAATGTATTTGGCTAAGGTGTATGTAAACTTCCGACTTCAACTGTATGTTGTGGGCGTGCATGTATTATTCATTGCATACAGTAAGAAGAAATGTGATGCATTCACAGAAATACCCAGTGAACAAGATTATTTGCAAGATGACTGGTGTGTTTGTGTGTTTGCAGGACATGAGCTACCAGCACAAGGATCTGCTCCAGATGCAGCCTGCAGCAGTGAGCTCCAGCTGCCTTGCCAGCCTCCAGCAGCCCACTGGCATCCTGTTGCTGGAGGAGGGCTTGGTCCAGGACTGCAGCCCCGAAGAGCCCCCTGCCAAACGGGCCCGCGGCGGACGCAAAGAGGTCCCTCCAGACACAGAGAAATGGATTCATCTGGCAAAGTATGTAACGGTAGTTTGAGCATCTAATAAAAGGGAATCATAATTATAGGTTGGATTTATTTCTGCAGAGCCCTTTTTGAAGTGCTAAAAATGCTTTAGCTGTACACACACACACCTCATCTAATACAGTACTATACATTTGAATTTGATGTGGTATTGTTTTTCCTTTTTTTTCTCCTCCAGACTCTACAGATCTCTAGGAGACTACGATGTCGTTCGGGGGATCTTTGGCGGCAAGATTGGGACCAAGTCCATCACATGCACTGCTCTGCAAGCGGAAGCCAGCAGCAACTATGCTGAGGCAGTGAGGCTCTACAACGAGGTAATGCATTGAGAAGAATGTTGATCAAGTCCAGCTGATTTTAATTAAATTGCCTCATTGAGATGTGATTATTTGTGCAAGTACATGTGTATAAAAGGAATACAGATCCAACATCCAACAAATCAATGTTTTTAAGTTTGCTGGTCCTGGAGTAGATGGTACTCCTGTTACTCTATGACCCCATAGTGTATTATAAGACTTATAAGCATTCATAACAGCGTCCATAACATCTCACCGCTCCTTACAACAGTAATCGTAACTGCATTAAAGGCTATACATGCAGTCATATTGCATTACACACAGGTGGTATATAAAAAGTGTTACCAAATGTAACTCCTTTTAACATTGATGCTCACATTGATGTTCCTCAACGTGGCAGGCGCTCAACACGGAGTGGAGTGACGGCGAGCCCACGGACACAGAGAAGGACTTCTGGGAAATGGCGGCCCTGGAGGCATACAGCCATCTGACAGAGTGGAAGTCTCTGCAGTACTGCTCTATCGTCAACATCGACCAGGAACAGGAACAGCCAGTCAACCTGGACAAGATGTGGGCAGAACCCTTCTATCAGGTAATCCCATCCCACAGAGTTGGATAGAGGGCTTGCCAAAAAGCCTGTTTTAGCATGAGTTGTGCCATTGAAGCCTTTCTCCATTTTTAAAGTAGTCAACTGGGTGGGACTTCCTATGGGGTAAGGAGGGATCACAGAATAAATGACAAGCAACAATATTATGTATTTGCTTTTATTTAGTCTATTTATAGTCTGTATGTACTATATCAAAGCTACCAACAGTAGCAGTTGGCTTTTGTTTTGCACGATGGATTGTAGTCATTAATGTGCGTGTTGGCTTTTGTTTTGCACGATGGATTGTATTCATGAATGTGTGTGTTGGCTTTTGACAGGAAACATACCTGCAGTATATGATGCGCAGTATGTTGAAGCAGCTGCAGCTGGGGGAGAGGGACCAGGCTCTGCTCAGCTTCGTGGACAGCGCCATGAAGGTGGAAGAGCGCAAGGCCCTGCTGGAGAACCACTACAGCCAGGAACTCAGCCTACTCTACATCCTGCAGGAGGACTACGACCGCGCCAAGTATTACGCCAACAACTGCTTGCAGGTCTTCATGCAGGTCAGTGGCACCACACGTTACTGCTAGTTACTGCTAGTGTGTGAGGGGGGAAGGATTGTAGGAAACATGGTTAATGTTGATGGAGTAGTGCAGACAAAGTCAGTTCTCATTTAAATATGAAGGAGCCTGCTCACACTCAATCACTCACTTGTACATTTCCTCTCTCATGTCTCTGTGAAGAATTACTCTAGTGTGGACACTCTGCTGAACCGCAGCCGGCTGACCATTCTGCAGTCAGTGCAGGCGTTGACAGAGATCCAGGACTTCCTCCAGTTCATCACTGGAGAGGGTGAGTTTCCTCCAATCGCGCTAATTTTGATCTTAGGCACCATATCATCTTGCTATTTCGTGAGCAACTGTGGTTCGAACAAGGGTCACCGGTGTTAGTCCACTGAGCTATCTCGCTATTTTGATTCACCATAATATCCTGCATAGGTGACAAAATATATGTTCTATTTATCTCTTTTTGTCGTAGTTTCCATTAACTCCCTACAAAACCTCATTAGACGATGGATTGACCGCTACCCTGACGCCAAAATGGATCCAATGAATGTATGGGATGATATCATTACGTCTCGGTAAGAGTTTTTTTGTTTTGTTGAAGAAAATGTGTCTATAATTCAGGGTGTGTGTGGTTTCTTTGTACTGTCAAAATATCCCCTTCTATCTGCCCGTGGTCCAGATGTTTCTTCCTGGACAAGATATGCGAGAAGCTCAGCAACCAGGCCCCTAGTGACACCATGGAGGTGGACGGGGCAGAGCAGGACCAAGCCCAGGACCTCGACACTATCGTCAAGGACTGCAAGTTTAGCATGAAGCTATGCATGGCTGACAGCGCTTGGAATCAGGTAAGATCTTAGTCTGTCTGTGTTTTTGTTTGATCATTGTCCGTTGTGGATGTCCTCCCGTGGCCACACAGGAAGTGACACATTGCACCTTTTTAAAATGCTTTGTCATTCCAGAGCAACTTCGATGTAGCCACCAAGCTGCTGAAGGAGCTCCACCGAGAGGCCAAGACTCAGAGAGGCTGGCTGCTACGCTGGGTCCACAGCTTCAGCCGCTTCAGCCACAAACGCAGCCTGGCTCAGGGGCCCGTGGAGCAGATCACCACCATGCTGAAAGCTATCCCACTGCTGGGTAAGATCATGGACACTTGGAGGTCCGTTATGGCCGGTTATGGACTGACCTGGGATCAATATTGTCCAAATCATTTGCCTGAGTTTGATTGAGCTCCTCAAGTGTTGTAAAAAGGGCTACATAAATCTTCATTTTATTCATTGAGCAAGTTAAGAAAAATGGGTGCATGTTGCCTCAACGTGATGTGGTGCAGCCCTTACGTTCAGTCTTGTCCTTTATAGATGACCTTCAGGCCGAGTGCCAGAGTGCCAGCGGCCATGTTTTCAGAGACCAGAGGATCCTGTTGGGAACGTCCTACCACATCATGGCCTCGGCTGTGAGCAGGAGCCCCTCGGTTCTGGAGAGCATCGGGAGAGAGAAGGCAGACCGAGTTCTGCAGCTAGCTGGGTCTTCCTCAACAGCTAGTCAGCAGAAGGTATACAATTATGGGGCATCGTTTGTAACCTGCTGTATGTTTTCAAAAAGATGAATTCCGTGCCACATCAGAACATTTCTAACCCTTTGTGCAGGCAGTGGTAGGGCTGCAGATGCGAGCTCTGGAGTTGTTCAGTGGTGCCGTGAGGAGGGCGGATGAGGAAGTCCAGTCCTACACTCAGGAGTGTTTAGACACCAGCGGCATCGTCGAGGCCTACATGGCTCTGGCAAACTTCTGTGACCAAAGATTGCGTGAAGAGGAGCAAAGCAGTAACAGTGAGTCCCTCCAGCACCTCTGACTTTAGCCCTAGTTTCCTGGAAAGATGAGTGTATCACTATGTACGATTTGGTTCCTGGGTAGATGTAATTGTTACGCTGAGTTTTGTTAAGCACCAGACAGTACCAGTTGTCATTGTATAATGTCTTAGTAGATTCCAGCTGAAATGGGACTGACATTTAGTTAGGGAAACCAACTATTAGACACAGTAATGTACCCTTATTGCTGTTTAGGCAGTGACTAATCGTCTAATCACTACTAACGTGTCTATCTGGATGTTGTCTTGTAGTTAGTGAGTTCCCTGAGCTGGCCACCCTGCCTGTTCACGTGGTAGAGAGCATGCTCAAAGCCCTGAAGCTGAACTCAGAAGAGGCCCGGCTCAAGTTCCCCCGTCTCCTGCAGATCATCGAGCTCTACCCTGCAGAGACTCTGGACCTCATGGCCAAAGAGGTAGGGAGCCAACCAGGATCCGATTTCCATAAGAAAGCTTTTCCTCAAAATACTATAGCTTTGTTTAGCAGCTCAAGGTTCCCATGTTGTGGTTGACAGATGGTGACGGTGCCCTGCTGGCTGTTGATTGGCTGGATCAGTCAGATGATGGCCTTGTTGGACAAGCCCGAGGCGGTAGCGGTGCAGCATATGATTGGTCAGATTGCAGAGTGCTACCCCCAGGCGCTGGTCTACCCCTACATGATCAGCAGTGAGAGCTACCACTTTGAGGACTCGGCCAGTGGACACAAACACCAGGAGTTTGTCGACAGGTACTGTACTGCTTCCACCCTGGCAAACAGTCTACTCAGCTCGCCAAAAGACCATGGACACTGAATGTTGAATCATAGCATCACATAGTAACAAATTGTGTTACTAGAGATGGATCCAGTATCAAGCAATGCGGAACAGTTCAGTGTTCACTACAGTGTATTTTATTACGCTTTATGTTACAGTCCGCTATTTGCCTACATGGAGTTTATTCAAAAATGACATCTGCTCATAACCTAGCCTATACCTTTGGGATTCATTGTAACAAGCACCACTAGGAATAATTGGTATTTCATACTAACTGTATAATAACTGCTACGGGTGATGTGTGTGTTGGACAGGCTCAAGTCCCTATTGGATAAAGGGGGTGCTGTGCGGGACTTTGTTGATGCCCTCCAGCAGCTAACAAACCCTGAGATGCTTTTCAAGGTGGTTGATGATTACAACATTGAAACAACAAGTGAACCATTTTCTTACTGCGGTCATCAGTGGTTGTTGATTCTTCTCAGTTCATTTTGAGGTGTAGATTCTGTTAACATTGTCATGTGACTGTCACAGGATTGGTGGGACGATGTAAAAACTGAATGTGAGAAAACGAGTTTCGATAAGAAGAGGATGAGAAACATGTATGAAGAAATGTATTCTTCCCTCTGCGATCAGAAGTCACAAGGTCTTGGCGCATTCCGCCAGAAGTTTATACAGGTTGGCATCTTCACATATCATTAAAAAAAAAAACACAGCTACAGGTATACTTGTCATATACAGTGCATTCAGATAGAATTCAGACCCCTTTACTGTTTCCACATTTTGTTATGTTACAGCCTTATTCTAATTATTCACAGTTTTTATTCTCATCAACCTACACACAATACCCCATAGAAATGTTTCAAAATGTATTAAAAATAAAAAAACAGATGCCTTATTTACATCAGTATTCAGACCCTTTGCTATGAGACTCAAAATTGAGCTCAGGTGCATCCTGTTTCCATTGATCATCCTTGAGATGCTTCACAACTGTGGGAAGCATTGGAGTCAACATGGGCCAGCATCCCTGTCGAACACTTTCGACACCTTGTATAGTCCATGCCCTGATGAATTTTTGGCTGTTCTGAGCACAAAAGGGGGTGCAACTCAATATTAGGAAGGTGTTCCTAATGTTTTGTATACTCAGCGTATATGATATATGTTATTGTATTCCACTGAAATCACTCTCATTTCGGTGCACTCTAGAAATTTGCCAAGGAAGTGGAGAAGTGGTTGGGTCGTGGTGGTGCCAAGCTTTTTGAGAAGCGGAGAGACAAGGCCTTCCTGAGGCAGGTGGAGACAGACCTGATCAGCTCCATGTGCAAGTTCCGGAAAGAGCCAGGGAACCTGAAGGAATACTCCCCCTGGCTGAGCGGCTTCAAAGCCGACTCACTCCGGAACGAGCTGGAAGTCCCAGGTCAGTAGGGATGCAACATTTCTCAAGTCAAGTTCTACGCATGTGATGCCATTTTGCTTTTCAGCTGTCACTTTATGTAAAATATATGATCCTCAATACTATGTGATTTATCTCTTGTCTTTTAGGGCAGTATGACAGCAGATCCAAACCTTTGCCTGAGTATCATGCAAAAATTACAGGATTTGATGAAAGGGTATGTATGATCCACAGCTGTTATTTCCACTTCCTGTTGTTCTCTTGACCCTCACTTTAGCCTTTATTTCAATTGAATGTGTTGCTGTTTGCAACCCTGAATGTTACTTCGGGGGCCTTTTTATATCTAGGCATGGATATAATATAGGGGAAATAGTAGTAGCACTTCATTTAACTTGTGTGTGTCTGCATTCATCCGTCCCCAGGTAAAGGTGATGAACTCCATCCGGCGGCCCAAGCGTCTGATCGTGCGCGGGGATGACGAGCGGGAGTACCCATTTTTGGTGAAGGGCGGAGAGGACCTCCGTCAGGACCAGCGCATCGAACAGCTCTTCACCGTCATGAACATCCTCCTGGCCCAGAACACCACCTGCGCCCACAGCAGAATGCAGCTCCGAACATACCAGGTGGTGCCCATAACCACCAGGTAGCTTTTCATTTTATTTAAAGTGTTTTTCGACCCAGTCCTCAGGGGCAACATACTTTATCCATCACTACGACACGTGATTCAACTACTAATCATCATTGTGTAAATGTGGCAGTTTAAAATTAACAACTGGTATTGCAGTGGCAGGAGGTCATGAAGTTATTTTCTGTTTACCAAGCAGACAGCGCCTGTACTTTTCAGTATGTTTTTGATGTATCCCTACAGAATTGGACTGATTGAGTGGATGGAGAATACCTGTACACTAAAAGACCTGCTGCTCCGCACCAGGACTGAGGAGGAGCAGCAGACTGTAACGAGGTACAGTAGTACCAGATATGCCAAAAACATAGAAGAATCTACAACTGATCTCACTGGCGATCTAGACCCAAAAAATGTATCCTTTTGTCTTTGTTCACTGTAGACCGAATGAAGTCTATGATAACTGGCTCACCAAAGTCACCAAGTCAGACGCTCGTCAAATACAAGGTATCGGACGCTATGCTGAGTCTTACAAGTAAGTCAAATCAAAGTTTGTCACGTGCGCCGAATACAACACCTTTCAGTGAAATGCTTACTTACAGGCTCTAACCAATAGTGTGAAGTCAACTGAACTGTGTGTTGTACTTAAACATAGTTAACTCACTGACCCTGTTATTATGCATTTATCTAGTAAATATGTATCCTGGGTTTTGTGTTGTAATAAATCCCATTTTTGCCTTTTTTTTTATTTTTTATAACCGTTCCAGATAATTTTCCATTTAAATGTATTTATGCCATCTATCACAGGATGGCAAAGCGCAATGAAACAGTCAATAACTTCATGAAGATGGAACAGCTTGTACCGGGCGATCTGCTGAGGTTGGTTTCTAATTTATATAATGACCCACACCATTGTGTATAGATGCAGCTATCAAGCTGTAACATTTAGTAAACAAACCTAAAGTCCTTCCTTCCTCATTTTCTTGAAGAAATCCCTGATCTGACATGGCCGGATTGGTGAAAGTTACTGTTTGTAATAGAACGGTTTACACCTATCAATTTGTTTTTGATCAGTGCTTACTGCAAGAAAGGGAGGGATGAAGGATGTTTATTAACAGGGCCCAAGGGTTTGATCCTATCGATTATCATTAGAGCACACTGAAGTGGAGCAGTCTTCAGTCCAATACCAAGGGACAATCAATGTCATGAAAAGTTAGTGAACATGTAATAGATTAATCCAGTGTGTGCCGGCCATAGATTCTTCCGCAAATTCAAAAAGGGTCGTTGTCAATCTTTTTTCCAGGAGAGCGTTTGTCCGGATGAGCACCACCCCCGAAGCCTTCCTGTCTCTGCGCTCCCACTTCACCAGCTCCCATGCTTTGCTTTGTATCAGCCAATGGCTCCTGGGCATCGGCGACCGTCATCTCTCCAACTTCATGATCAACATGGAGACCGGTGGTATGATTGGAATCGACTTTGGCCACGCCTTTGGTTCTGCCACACAGGTGGGCCCCCCTTACGTTTTGTCTGGTTTTGAGGGCAGGGATAGTGTAGAGCAGTGTTTATTAATTATGGCACATTTGTGTCTTTGTACTACACACATGATTTAAACCATCAAAGCAATTTATGAGTTGATCATTTGAATCAACTGTACAGTGGTAGGGCAAAATATATATTTTCACCCCTTTGGGCTTCCAGGACCAGGATTAAGACTAACTGGTGTAGTGGATAGTGCGGCCTCGTGAGTTGAATGTGCAAGCAGCTGTTTATTACATTGAGTATGTAGTTAAGCGTAGTTTCTTTTTGAATGATATTTGTACAAGTTTACATCTTTACCCCTAAGAAAATCTGGACAAATGTTTTTCTTGCACAGTTCCTCCCCGTACCAGAGCTGATGCCATTCCGCTTGACGAGGCAGTTTGTGAATCTGATGCAGCCTATGAAACAGTCAGGCCTGATCCAGAGTGTGATGGTGCATTCGTTGAGAGCCTACAGGGCCAACCCAGAGCTGCTGCTCAACACCATGGACGTGTTTGTCAAGGAGCCGTCTCTGGACTGGAAGGTAATGCACGAGGTCTAGGGCCCAGCATCTAAGAATACTTTAATACGATGTACATTATGATGACAATGTTACTAACTGGTTTTCACTAACCCTCAGAACTTTGAGCTGAAACAGCTGAAGAAGGGAGGCACCTGGACCGAGAGCGTCAACACCAAAGAAATTAACTGGTACCCTCTACAGAAAGTCAACTTTGCCAGAAGAAAACTAGAAGGAGCAAACCCTGCCACCATAACCAGGTAGGCAAAATTTCCTCAAGGAAAACAGTGGATAACTTTCATTGATTTTTGTGTCCAGGGAGTTTTGAATTGGGTTTTCACAAAGTCAGGGGGTTTACTTGTGTACATGCCTTAAGAGCTCGATTCAATCAAACCCGCATTGCAGTATCTCTGTTTTGACCATGGTGACGAGATCAGCATAATAAGAAGAGTGCATAGGCAGTAGTAGTGCAAAATAAATGAGAACTTTGCCCGGGATTCAGTCTAACGCAGATTAACGACCTGTGCACAATTATTTTCTTTTAAAAGGCAATTTCCCCGACATTTGCGGAGATCAATTTGCTGTAAACTCCACTGATGTTGGCTAAAGCAGAAATCACTGATCAGTTAATCGCAGTGCACTAGTAATTTATTAGCGCTTGTTTGAATCCAGGCCTTACTAAACATTTCTATGGTAGGATGGCTGAATCTGACCCTTAATCTCTCGTTTGTTTTTAGTGAGGAGCTGAAGCTGGGTTTTGAGAAGGACTCTGCCTTCAAGGGCATGCAGTCTGTGGCATTGGGAAGTGAGGAGCATAATGTGCGTGCCCGGCTGGGCCCCGACGGCCTGTCGGTAGAGAGCCAGGTGGACTGTCTTTTGGACCAGGCCATGGACCCCAACATTCTGGGGAGGGTCTGGGTGGGCTGGGAGCCCTGGATCTGAAATGCACACACTTCTCCCAATGAGGCCCCTCCGAGACAACTTAACTATATTTGAATACTTTAAAAACACACCCTCCCTTGAAGTAATCACTGATTCAACAAAAATGTTTTGCATGTCAGCTATCAAGTTTAATATCACTTTCTAAATACATCCGGTATGACGCCTTTTGTGTCATACGAAGCAAAGTACTGCTGTATCTTGAAAACGTGATTGCTGACATACATTTTGGGACTACATCAACAATGGACTAATGAAACAAATACCAAATTATAGTTTTAGGGTGGAATTTTCCTTTAAGGATCAGAGATTTTTTTTCAAGGGAGCAAGGAAGCATGCATTCCTATAGTATTCAAACAGGGCCAATGGACTGTTGCCCACGATATTGTGCTGATGTTGTTCCTTATAGATTATGAAGTTAGTACATGAAGCCTTGTCTTCAGTCTTTTTATGATTGTTTAATAAAGTAAATGAATTCTAACACACTCAAATTAGACACTTCATTGTTTAACTGGCTTTTGTTTGTTTGGAAGGCACTGCATGGCGAATCATTGAATAAAACGGCATTCCTTCGATGTGCATTTGTGCAAGGTTGTCGTCATTGTAGCTCAGCCAAAAGATGTGTCCATTTTTATTGATCATACACAACCATAGAAAGAGTTAGGTCAAAATATAATGGGGGTTCATAAGTTAGTACATTTTCCCATGACAGTTTTTAGATGCATTTTCCAGTTCATGGTCCTGTGCTATTGATCATTTACAGTAATTTGACAAACACCAGAAAAATTACACAAGCTGTATTCAGTAAGGTGAAATGTTCAGAATGGTGCAGATAGCTATAGTATTAACATGATTTCACGTTTCTATACATGAATCATAACTGTGCTATACAAAGCATATCTATCTGAACGTTTTATGCTTCACCACCTTGAACCCCAGCTAAATGTAGTGTAGTTAATGGTCTATGGTGGGTTAAATTAAGGCAGATTAGTCTGGTCAGTATTTGTGAATGTGCACAATAAGGGAAGATATTGTTATCCCAGTTTATATCAAATGAATCAAGGGCTAGTAGTTATTAAATACTCTTAAAGCCATGTAACATATCCATAGTTTAAATAGCAAGTTCTCCGTTTAATTTGTCAAACCATTGTCCTTTAGCAATGGTAAATCCCGGTAGTTGTTTCATGAACCCCAATGCTTCTTTAACCATTACATAAAATCAACGTTGGTTAAAAAAAATGAAATATAGATTTTCAAATAGTTGTGGCCAAAAGTTTTGAGAATGACAATTTTCACAAAGTCTGCTGCAATTTGCATACTCCATAATGTTATGAAGAGTGATCAGATGAATGGCAATTAATTGCAAAGTCCCTCTTTGCCATGCAAATGAACTGAATCCCCAAAAAACATTGACACTGCATTTCAGCCCTACCACAAAAGGACCAGCTGACATGTCAGTGATTCTCTCATTAACACAGGTGTGAGTGTTGACGAGGACAAGGCTGGAGATCACTGTCATGCTGATAGAGTTCGAATAACAGACGAAGTTTCAAAAGGAGGGTGGTGCTTGGAATCATTGTTCTTCCTCTGTCAGCCATGGTTACCTGCAAGGAAACACGTGCCGTCATCATTGCTTTGCACAAAAAGGGCTTCACAGGAAAGGATATTGCTGCCAGTACGATTGCACCTAAATCAACCATTTATCGGATCATCAAGAACTTCAAGGAGAGCGGTTCAATTGTTGGGAAGGCTTCAGGGCGCCCAAGAAAGTCCAGCAAGCGCCAGGACCATCTCCTAAAGTTGATTCAGCTGCGGGATCGGGGCACCACCAGTACAGAGCTTGCTCAGAAATGGCAGCAGACAGGTGTGAGTGCATCTGCACACACAGTGAGGCAAAGACTTTTGGAGGATGGCCTGGTGTCAAGAAGGGCAGCAAAGAACCCACTTCTCTCCAGGAAAAACATCAGGGATAGACTGATATTCTGCAAAATGCACAGGGATTGGACTGCTGAGGACTGGGGTAAAGTCATTTTCTCTGATGAATCCCCTTTCCGATTGTTTGGGGCATCCGGAAAAAAGCTTGTCCGGAGAAGACAAGGTGAGCGCTACCATCAGTCCTGTGTCATGCCAACAGTAAAGCATCCTGAGACCATTCATGTGTGGGGTTGCTTCTCAGCCAAGGGAGTGGGCTCTCTCACAATTTTGCCTAAGAACACAGCCATGAATAAAGAATGGTACCAACACATCCTCCGAGGGCAACTTCTCCCAACCATCCAGGAACAGTTTGGTGACAAACAATGCCTTTTTCAGCATGATGGAGCACCTTGCCATAAGGCAAAAGTTATAACTAAGTGGCACGGGGAACAAAACATCAATATTTTGGGTCCATGGCCAAGAAAATCCCTAGACCTTAATCTCATTGAGAACTTGTGGTCAATCCTCAAGAGGCGGGTGGAAAAACAAAAACCCACAAATTCTGACAAACTCCAAGCATTGATTATGCAAGAATGGGCTGCCATCAGTCAGCATGTGGCCTAGAAGTTAATTGACAGCATGCCAGACGGATTGCAGAGGTCTTGAAAAAGAAGGGTCAACACTGCAAATATTGACTCTTTGCATAAACTTCATGTAATTGTCAATAAAAGCCTTTGACACTTATGAAATGCTTGTAATTATACTTCAGTATTCCATAGTAACTAGAGGTCGACCGGTTAATGAGGGCCGATTTCAAGTTTTCATAACAATCACAAATCGGTATTTTTGGACACCGATTTGGCCGATTTTTTTTACCTTTATTTAACTAGGCAAGTCAGTTAAGAACACATTCTTATTTTCAATGACGGCCTAGGAACGGTGGGTTAACTGCCTTGTTCAGGGGCAGAACGACAGATTTTTACCTTGTCAGCTCGGGGATTCAATCTTGCAACCTTATGGTTAACTAGTCCAACGCTTTAACCACCTGCTTTACATTGCACTCCACGAGGAGCCTGCCTGTTACGCGAATGCAGTAAGAAGCCAAGATAAGTTGCTAGCTAGCATTAAACTTATCTTATAAAAAAACAATCAATCAATCATAATCACTAGTTAACTACACATGGTTGATGATATTACTAGTTTATCTAGCCTGTCCTGCGTTGCATATAATCGCTTAGGTACACATTGCTCCAACCATAAACATCAATGCCTTAAAATCAATACACAAGTATATATTTTTAAACCTGCATATTTAGTTAATATTGCCTGCTAACATGAATTTCTTTTAACTAGGGAAAATGTGTCACTTCTCTTGCAAACAGAGTCAGGGTATATGCAGCAGTTTGGGCCGCCTGGCTCGTTGCGAACTGTGAAGACTATTTCTTCCTAGACAGCCGACTTCGCCAAACGGGGATGATTTAACAAAAGCGCATTTGCGAAAAAAGCACAATCGTTGCACGACTGTACCTAACCATAAACATCAATGCCTTTAATAAAATCAATACACAGAAGTATATATTTTTAAACCTGCATATTTAGCTAAAAGAAATCCAGGTTAGCAGGCAATATTAACCAGGTGAAATTGTGTCATTTTGTGTTCATTGCACGCAGAGTCAGGGTATATGCCACAGTTTGGGCCGCCTGGCTCGTTGCAAACTAATTTGCCAGAATTTTACGTAATTATGACATAACATTGAAGGTTGTGCAATGTAACAGGAATATTTAGACTTAGGGATGCCACCCGTTAGATAAAATGCGGAACAGTTCCGTATTTCACTGACAGGAAAAACGTTTTGTTTTCGAGATGATAGTTTCCGGATTCGACCATATTAATGACCTAAGGCTCGTATTTCTGTGTGTTATTATGTTATAATTAAGTCTATGATTTGATAGAGCAGTCTGACTGAGCGATGGTAGGCACCAGCAGGCTCGTAAGCATTGATTGAAACAGCACTTTCGTGCGTTTGCCAGCAGCCCTTCGCAATGCATTGCGCTGTTTATGACTTCAAGCCTATCAACTCCCAAGATTAGGCTGGTGTAACCGATGTGAAATGGCTAGCTAGTTAGCCGGGTGCACGCTAATAGCGTTTCAAACGTCACTCGCTCTGAGACTTGGAGTAGTTGTTTCCCTTGCTCTACATGGGTAACACTGCTTCGAGGGTGGCTATTGTCGATGTGTTCCTGGTTCGAGCCAGGTAGGAGCGAGGAGAGGGACGGAAGCTATACTGTTACACTGGCAATACTAAAGTGCCTATAAGACCATCCAATAGGCAAAGGTATATGAAATACAAATCGTATAGAGAGAAATAGTCCTATAATTCCTATAATAACTACAACCTAAAACTTCTTACCTGGGAATATTGAAGACTCATGTTAAAAGGAACCACCAGCTTTCATATGTTCTCATGTTCTGAGCAAGGCACTTAAACGTTATCTTTCTTACATGGCACATATTGCACTTTTACTTTCTTCTCCAACACTTTGTTTTTGCATTATTTAAACCAAATTGAACGTTTCATTATTTATTTGAGGCTAAATTGATTTTATTGATGTATTATGTTAAGTTAAAATAAGTGTTCATTCAGTATTGTTGTAATTGTCATTATTACAAATAAAAAAAGAATTAAATAGTTTTTTTTGTAATTTTTTTATAATTTATTTATTTTTATTTATTTTTTAAATCGGCATCGGCCTTTTTTTTGGGTCCTCCAATAATCAGTATTGAAAAATCATAAATCGGTCGACCTCTAATAGTAACATCTGACAAAAATATCTAAAGACACTGAGGCAGCAGACTTTGAAAATGTATGTGTCATTCTCAAAACTTTTGGCCACGACTGTACAGTGTTGTCATGAGTTGATTGTCACAGTCTATTTGTACTGGCAAAGGCGGTTTTACTCAAGTGCATTTCATTATGCGGAATATGAAGTTACATTGTATTGGTGGTTATTACTTGCATATTAATTCAGCATTACAAGAAGCATACGCGTATAAATTAGTTAAATGCCATCGCTTGGATCGCAAACGTTCGTGGAAAGGCTTCGGGTTAAAGCAAATAGTAACGGAGTTGTGAGAGAATGTCCCTAAAGAGGACAAACAGAAAATCTAAACAGATATAATGACGAGTTAACAAAAACATCCCTGTTACATAGACAACTGTAATGATTACCAGGGTTGGACTTCGGAGAGCTGGATTGACAAGTTAGGCAGCCACCTTCGAGACTGCCTTGGTTTTCTGGTTTAACAAGAAAGCTTAACGTTGAGTGTGGGTTATTGAGAGAGGGCATCTAGTAATTTATATACTATGCCCAATTCATGTGTTATCTTTCTCAAAGAACTAGAATGTGCAGAGTTGTTTCAGAAAATCATCTGGCCAACTCCTACTATATGAAATAACCCCAGAATAATTTCTGGATGTGCATAGCGTTTGAGTACAAAACTGTTTTTGGTACAGGGTTAGGCTATATTTTAGGCCTCCAACCTTTTATAAACTGCATGAGTTTCTTCACTTGGAGTTTGCTTAACTTGAAGTCCTCTGTCAGAATCTCCTCCGTAAGCTGCAGAAGTAGATTCCCGTCGATTTTCTCTGTCATGAACGAAGACACAATGTCACCGGAAATGCCGATGAATTGTAACGATTTGGACACCTCTTCGATGGAAAGTCCAGAGAGGTTGGTGGGTGGTTGCCATTGTCCTCCGGGGGCTGGTAGGGAAGGGGAGGACAGTGGCGGTAGGGGGGGATAGGAGATGGAGAATATTTCTGTCGTCGTGACCTGATTGTGTTGTTGGCTGACCAGGCACTTTAGAGTGTCCTGCGCCGTATCTTCGACAGAATCTTTACATGTCTCGTTTGATTTGGGCGTCCTCGGTGGCAAGATGGGGCACGACAGGCTTTGTTTAGTGTTACATTCGTCTATCATATTGTCTCTGTACATTTCCAGGGTGTAGCTCGACGACTTGGGGCAAAACCGATTAGTGTATGAGGCTTTGTGGGATTTCAAGGGGATGGCGCTACCGCCCTTCTGCTCTTTTCTATCAAAGTCAAAAAGGCTGGAAGTACATGGTGACTTGGGCGTGCCAGAGGGTCTTTTTCTGGGATAGCTGTAGTAACTTCGACAGGGGATGGGCAGGAACTCCTCCATGCTTTGAGAATCCCCTCCACAGAAGTAGTTGGGCCACGATAGTCTAGAAGGGCAGGAGAGTACGCCGTCGTGAGGTGGGCTCAAATGGGATGCTGTCAGGCACTCCTCGTTGCCCTTGACCCAGTTACAGGGGTAACACACGTGGTTCTGCTCATCTGCCTCAGTCACTTCATTCTCTCCTCCACTGCTGCGAGCAAAACACAAATACCAAAGTTAGTGAAAGAACTAGGTACAAATTGAGTCTAAACACTGCTAAACTATTCTGAAATAATGTCACATAGGGATAAATGTAGCCCAACACTCCAGACCATTGGGAGGGAAACAAGGGCTATTGACTAGTCAGCAATGTGTAAGGAAGTGTGTACATAAGTTTTTTTTTTTTTATATTTTTTTAATGGTCATTTCAATGTATCATCTAGGATCAGAATAAAATCTATAGACCGTGCAGGACCAAATCCTAACTTGAGTGGCGTGTGTGAAACATGCATTGAAGTCAAAAGTTATGCACAAATGATGAGGCTACACATTGGGATTTTACATGCTGTGTAGGCCTGAGGAATAATAGGAGAGAGTAGGGCTTGGAGAGCGCGTTTCCGTCTGCCGAGCCTTAGCTACAGCCGGCGTTGGGGTGGACATCATCTGCTTGGAACTTCGGGGGGGAATGGGAGGGGCGTTCAAATGACGGCATTCTACCTTCACCTGGAGAGGAAGGTGAAGGTAAATCAGAAAGCCTCAAACCATCCCAAAACAGCCAGTGAAAACAAGCAATGAACAACTGCTTGCTAATTTGAGAAATGGTTTGTTTTTAGCTGTGAGGATGTTTACACCAGTAAAGAATATTAAATTGTTACAATGTAATGTCTCAAACACTGGGCCTACATCTGATCATATGCCAATTATATCGACATCATTTTCTCAATTTGCTTGGTAGTAATACTGGAATATTAGTTGTTTAATGTAGCCATGGTGATAGAATTCATGTGTACTCACAGCTTCAGACTTTGGTGGGACTGGGGGCGGAGCTAGACAGATTTCAGAGCTGACCATTGGACCCACATGACAGGAGGAGACGGGGTATGATATGACAGCCATGGAGGTGGCGATGGTGTTGCTGGTGCCTCTTGGATCCTCGCCGCCTACACTGTGCCCTCCTCCTCCCCGACTTGATCTCAAGTTGTCCAGCCACAGCTCCTCATAGGGAACAGCCGACTGGCTCATGTCCTCCAGCAGCTCAGGGAAGAGGTACTCTGTGTCAACCGAATCAGCCAGCAAGCCCTCGGATGGCAGGAGCACCCAGTCTCCGCACAGCGTCATGCAGCCCTGCAGGTTGACCTCGCTGTTGCCGTGCAGGTTGTTGCCATAGACACACACCGAGAGCCGGTGGAATGACTGGGTAAGCTCGTCGCGGGCGTACGTGAGAGAGCTGGGCATGTGCATGTGGGAGGGGCAGCCATTGCTGCTGCTGTTGCTGCTACCACCACTACCACTACTCTTCTTGGGGCTCCTCCCATCAACGTCGTTCCAATCGGTCCTGACATCACGCACAGCACGGGAATAGTCGTCAATGTCAAACTGCTCTTGGCAGTAGGTGAACCAGCGGTGCACCATGGTGTCCAGCCACAGCTCGTTCTGAAGCAACCCTTCAGGGATGATGAACTTGGGCATGGAGGCCAAGTGGAGTGGGAAGTGGATGGGGGTGATCTTGTTACTGCGCAGCACGCAGCCCACCACCACCGTCTTGGTCTGGATGTTGACCAACTTGTAGCGGTGACTCTCGCGGATCAGGTGGACGTCATGCTGGTTGCGCGGCGGGCTGCCAGGCACGCTGACGTTGACCGGCAGCCGGGTCTTCTCCACGATGTTGCGGATGGTGTGCTCCCCCTCCTGCATCTGAAGCTCTAGGGGGCTGCAGGTGCTGAAGCGACCCTTACACTGGAAGGGCAGGCTGACACTCTCGTTGGTCCGGTGGTTCATGCAGATGAGGCAGGGCATCTTGCCACGGCTTGCGATCTTGCTGATGGAGTTCAGCTTGCCAATTTTCTTGAAGATGGTGTTGAAGCGCGACTTCTCCTTGGACGCCTTGGCGTACAGGATCTCTGCCTGGCCCATGAGGGTGAGCTCATCACCGGTGCTTAGTGTGATGTTGTACACCTCCGTGTCCTCGTTGCATTCGCCCGAAGCCATCTGTGAGACAAGGACGTGTTGGATTGTAGTCTCATAGCCTAAAGATCACATAACTATAAGGCCTAAAAACACTCCAATTGACCTCCTATGACAATGTCACCTCTGAAGATTTTGGAAATGTACATAACTTACAAGTCACTTTAAGGCCAAAATCAACTTTTGATTAACTATCAACCAATAGCAACTGACCTTCACATTGAACGTAATTTCCTCCATGACATACACCTGTTCGGGAAATGCTTTGGCCACCTCCTCCACACTGTTGAAGTACTGCACCGGCTCCTTGACATCTCTGTCCTGCTCCAGCAGCTTAAACTGACCTACAGGAAGGGGTGGAGAGAATCAGACAGGATAGCCTGGCTACATGTTACCTTTGTTTATGTTACTGGATAGGATAGGCCCTTTTAGTTTAGTCTGTGCTTCAAAAGGAAACATCTCTGAAATATTTCAGTGAACACACAACAAAGACCCTCTGGGAACATTGCTATCTGAATAACCCTGGTTCCCAGCAGTAGCCTCAGCCTGCACCAGGCCAAGCTTTCATTGCAACCTCAATGTTCCAGTGTTATGTACAGTGTTTCCGTGAATCAGTTTTACAGTCTGACTAAGTACACTTCCCATATGCTGTGAGGCGAGAGCATTGATCATATGTCAGTCTGAGGTCCCATCAGCCAGATCAGTTGGATTGGCACAGGCGCAGCAGAGAGTCAGTAATGTAAAAAGGGTATCGTCTGTGTAATCATTGATTCAAGCCTGAGAGGCTTTTAAGATTAGTGAAACGGCACTGTGCCTGTTCTAAACCCTGAGTAAACAGTACAATGTGCGTGTTTGCATGTTGCGTATTTGATTCTAGTACAGGAATTAAAATGTACTGGTTGTACAAATCAATGTATTTTTCCTTCATTAACTTCAATGGCTTTAGAAAGGCATTGAAAAGCTTGTTAACAATAAAATAAGCTTTTAGCAAAGATCTGTCTAATCAGTCCACGTGAAGTGTGATGTAAAATAGGTTGCTGAAATTATATGCTAGACTGTGGCAAGGGAGAGTCATAGTCAATGTTGTAAAAGTTGAGTGGGTTTAGTTTACTGATTAATATTACTCTAAGGCATTCAAATACATCTGAATAAACATTGCCATGTGAACCACTGACAAAGTAGTTTTAGAAATGGAACAGTGATTGACTAACCTTCATAATGTACCGGGATCTCTATTTTGGGCCCAATGACATAATGGCCTTCTTCCAGACTGTGTGCAGTGATTGTAGTCCATTGACGACAGGAATGAATCAAGAGGTAGTCATTGTCTCGTAAGCCGTCCACCAACTCACCTGGAGAAGAGAGACACTTTCATTCAAATTACACAAGTAGAAAACATCACTGTCATAAAAAAATGAGGCACAATTTTTCACAGATGGATTTGAATACAGTAATATCAATCATTTAAATGTATAACTAGTTATCAGTCCCTTGTGAATAGTATATTTTACATGATTAACGTATCACCTCATGTTTTAATGTAGACTTTAAGCATTAATCTAGACTTTTATAACTGTGGGCTAAAATGTAAAAATTATGTTTTTAAATGGCTATGTAGCTAAAGCTTTAAATAGAACTGTGTAGATATGGCTATCATCATGGCCTAAACCA
Organism: Salmo salar; assembly: GCF_965601325.2. Classification (NCBI taxonomy): domain Eukaryota; kingdom Metazoa; phylum Chordata; class Actinopteri; order Salmoniformes; family Salmonidae; genus Salmo; species Salmo salar. The sequence goes on from NC_138309.1 coordinate 76,422,442, forward strand.
AATTACATTTGCATGTGAAAAATCTCTGCATTTGCTCTATTGTTTAGCTACGTTTTTGTTGGTAGCCCACTCTTGGACTGCATTTTACAGTGAGGATATTTGTTCTGTATGCATGCCCGCTACAGAAAAGACTCTTGCAATGCATTTCAATTACAAATGTAACGTTATGTTTATTTATTTAACCAGGCAAGTCAGTTAAGAACAAATTATTATGTACAATGACGGCCTATCCCGGCTAAACCCTAACGACACTGGGCCAATTGTGCTCTGCCCTATGGGACTCCCAATCCCGGCCGGTTGTGATACAGCCTGGAATCGAACCAGGGTCAGTATGACTGAGATGCCTTAGAGATGCCTTAGACCGCTGCGCCACTCGGGAACTTGATAACAATCAAGCAATGAATCTAGTTAGCTACCATCTTTTATGCATTTCTTCTATTTTGTCAAATTTTATTAACAGGCTAGGTAAGCTTTTGCAACTTTGTTGACTAACGTTAGCTACGTTGTCAAGAATGACAGAGTAGCTAACTGTTTTTTTTTTGTTTTTTTCAGTAGCTAACTGTTAGCTAGTTAATGGTTGCTAGCAAATTTAACTAACATTAGATGGCTAGGCAACTTAGCTAGCTAACCTATATAGTTAGGTTGGAGGCTTGCTAACTTTAATTGGCTTATTGCCATTTTAAGCAGCGTATTAACTCGTTAACCCTTACTAAAAACAATAAATTGCTCAAAGTTTACCTACCACTGTCCAACTTCACAATTTGCGGCAATCTATAAACACTGACAAGTCGGTCTAGGGGTAAAGACGTCGTGCTCCATGATACATCTTTCAAATTGTTGTACAGCATTGATCCAAGGTCCATGTTAGCTTGTAAACACACGACATGCGTAGCATGAACGCACCACTTCCCGGCGTTGCTGCTAGCTTTGCATTGTTTTCAGGCATGTAACCTACACCTTCCTTTTGGTTCGGTTTTGTTTATTTTGAGGTTAGCTAGCTATTTGTTTCCTAAATTGTCGCACAGCCATGTTAGCTCCGTACTAGCTAGTATGCTAGTTGCACCTAAATTGACAGGAAATGCTGTGTATTGAAACCACAGATATCTGCACATGCCAGACGCCTACTTCTCAAACTATTCCCTTGTCTGAGTCGTCACTAGTTACCACAGCCACAAACCCCGCCTATTTCTAAAATGTTACACTGCTAACCTTATGCCTAACCCTAAACTTAAAGACAAAAAAGCATATCTTTGTTTTCATTAATTTGTACGATATAGCCGGTTTTTACTGTGGCCTGCCAGTCAGCTGTTGAATTCACCGCAAGGCCAAGCTTGAGACTCAACACAAACAAGGGAATCCATGGGAGAATATCATGAGTTAATTCAAGTCTTTATTTTACTTTGTGTCCTACTCGAACAACTATCAGGCTAACAAATATATGTTATGCATATAACATATATAAACGCATATATTGTGCTTTTAATGTTATGCATATTATTTATCCACACGAGAAAGAAACTAGTTAAATTACTTAGTGGGAACTAAATAAGATCGGTGCCTGCAGGGTGGGGGATCAAAACACCCAATTTTCTTCTTGAAAGTCCACTTTCAACCTTATATGCCTAGGCTACTCCAGCACCATTCATGCATACATTTGTAATGCTATACTTGTAGGATAATGTGACCTGTTGGTCAATGTTATTCAACCATGCTTGTTTTCTTAGAGCAGGTCACACAGACCCTGTCGTTTTCCACACTGCCCTTCTGTATCTAGAGATACAGTACTTTATTTCTATCAAGCTATGAGCATATAGGTGGCGTACTTGATCTTGTGGATAGCCTTTCTCTTGGTCCAAGTCAGAGATAAGTCTTAGCAAAGCCATATGTTGCCTCTTTGAAAGGAACATGAACAGCTTTTTCTCAGATCAATACTCTGACACGTAAAATAGATCAAGAAGACTATGGAACGCCGTTTGGGTCTTAAAGCACGTGGTCAAAACGCGATCTTTTTTATGCTACGTGTGTAAAGTAAACCGGTGCAGGCGCTAAATTAACGCGTGCACATGTTAAATTAATGTCTTCACGCGCTAAATTGATGCCTACACGCGTCAAATAAGCGCGTGCAAATGTGCTTGCAGGCGGTTCAACATGCACTAAATAAACGGCTGCAAGCGGTTCTGCACACTTCAAGTTAACACCTACACTAATTTAACGCGTTCCTTAATGTGCTAATTTTACTAGCCAATTTCCCTAGCTCCTCCTTTCTACCAGATTTCAGTTTGAAGGAACTTCCTTTTCCACTGCAAGCAGAGTTTGAACCTTTACAAGGTAACGGTTTTGTCTTTGAAATTTGTTGTTACTTAATCGTAAAGTTTATCAACTAGTTTAAAGTGGAAGGATCTGTTTATCATCACTGGCTATAAAATTCAGCTAACATTAATCTAGCACCAGGATCAGCAGTGTACTTAGCATAAGCTAAATCAGATATTTTGCTAGCTAAATTAGCTAACGTCAGTAGCCTCGAACCCCGGCCATATTATATCATATAGTTAGCCTCAAACTTTGCCCGGTCATACTGCTAGACGTAATGAACGGCACCGTCTTGTGTTTTATTAAAAGCCCTGCTGAAAAATCATATAAACTGTAACAGCCACAGAAACGCATTGGACTGTGTTAATTAATATTATCAAGGTAAATTAACTTACATACTAGCGAGATTGTTGCTTGCATGCAGGGCCAGGCATGCATAGATTAGACAACGGAGATGCTCAAAATCCTGGTAGTTCTCAATTTTTGGACTATTGTCTTTATTTAGCTTTATCATTGACTTAAGGAAGACAAGCTACCTAAATGTGACTTATCGGCTAGTACTGATAAAGCAGCAGAGAAGACCTGATTCACCAAGTATCAATTCATTTTGGTGATTCTCACCTGGTTGGCATGCTGCATGCACAAGGTATCTTCTACACTTGCATTGCTTGCTGTTTGGGGTTTTAGGCGGGGATTCTGTACAACACTTTGAGATATCAGCAGATGTAAGGGCTTTATAAATAAATTTGATTTGTATGCAACATTAAGCCCAATCAAATATCCAATGTTATTAAAACATGTATCCCAATTTACAGTCAAGCAACATTTGTCAGTTGTGTTAATGTTATGAACTACAAACAATCTATGGTTCTTGGAGTCAATGAATCGATTAGACATTTTAAAACTGCCAGTAAAGATGACAAAGTAAATTGCTCTTATGGTTCTGTTTACATTTTTTCCAGACACTTCAATCTGACTCTTGTTTGACATCAGGCAAAACGTCTTCAGCCACCGTAGGACGGAGACCCGCTGGTTGGCATTTGACTGCAGTGTCTGTGGGTGTACCAGGAAAGGACGTTAGAAGTTAGGGCCCCATGATATTGAAGCTTCTTACCGTCTCCACTGCAGCCCAGTCGATATAGATTTTAAAAAAATTAAAAAACTGGAACAATAGATTGTGCTACACTATGTACAACTCCAGTTTGCCTATTGTCCCAACAAATGTAAATTATACATCAGTGCATTTTCTTTCATAGCTCTGCTTTCACCGCCATCCTTACCCACAAACTGGTTAGCAGGCTCTGGTTGTAAATCCTGTAATAACTAATTTGATTTTTTTACATTATAAGAATGTGTATCCCAGAATGGACCCAACACTACCATGGCACACATGAGTACATGAAGGAGCTGTGGGACCTGACAAGTCTCAGCATAAGAAAAACAAAGTAGATGGTGATACTTGACCATTCTCCCATCTACTGTACATTGACATGGAGATGATCAGCAGCTTCAAGTTCCTGGGCACCCTGATATCCTTTTCTGCCCTCAGTTACTCCACTCAAAGTCTCACTTGTGCTTCCACTACCCTCAAACTTACTGCACCATGACCTATGTACCAACTACGGTGTCTTATTGCCATAACACATGTAAATGAAATGTCCATATTTACTGTAAGATTTATGGTAACATTGCACATATTGTAACATAGTCCCTTGACATACATGACTTAACTACTTTGCATAATGCTCAGTTTACCCACTAAGAAATCATACATTTAAATATTAAAGCTGCATTATGTATTACTGTGTCCAATTGATTCTGGTTGGTTGTAATGTTTTTGCTGATGGACAATCCTGTCGGAAACTTTCAAAATATCAATTATTTTGGGACACATCAATTAACATTGGCTGCAGTATTCTGAACTCACTAGGTGGTCATGCAATAAACGTTTTGGATAATTCTCCTTAAATGAATTATTGAAATCAAATTGTATTTGTCACATGCTCCAAATACAACAGGTGTAGACTTTACAGTGAAATGCTTACTTACAAGCCCTTAACCAACAATGCCGTTACAAAAAAGAAAAGTAAATAAAGAGCATCTGTAAAATAACAATAGCTGGCCTATTTACAGGGAATGTGCGGGGGCACTGGTTAGTGGAGTTAATACATACATGTAGGTAGAGATATTAAAGTGACTATGCATAGAGTAGCAGCAAATAGTCTGGGTAGCCATTTGATTAGATGTTCAGTAGTCTTATGGCTTGGGGGTAGAATCTGTTTAGAAGCCTCTTGGACCTAGACTTGGCGCTCCGGTACCGCTTGCCATGCGGTGGCTCCACTGGCAATCCCAGCCTAGGAATGCTGAAGCCCCCAAAGTGAAAAAGAAAACCTCCATGGTTAAAGGGTATGTGTTCCCCCCTGAAAAAAGGAAAGGGGGGACATTAAAGTCCATAAGTAACACTTGTTGAACACAATACTCTTAAGTGAAAGTAGTTTGGGATTTAATTGATCTATTACATTCTTAGGGGCCCATGGAAGAATAAGGCTACAAAATGCTGTCCCACAGTTGTTCAAATATTTTTTATTGAACACATACACAAGAGTGGTGTATAGGTATAAAAGACAAGTTTACAGATCTTATATAAACATAAGAGAACAGACATTAACCAAAAGACCCAGAGTTCTGGGCACAAAACAAATATTACAAAAAAAGACATACAAAACAAGGACAGGTATAAAGAAAAAGGGTCGATGTAACCCCCCCAATTATACCCCCCTTTATCCCCCCTTATTCCCCTCCCAACTGCTCGGGTGGCGGGGCCAGCACATGCTGCCCAAAGGTAGATTACCATATGACAATTGAGAGTGCGTTAAAAAGTGCAAATTCACAGCGCCGCCTGGTCCAAGTAAGAGAGGAAAGGCTGCCAGATTTGATCAAATGTTGATAATTTATTGTTCAGAATATATCTAATTCTTTCTAAGTGTACAGTGTTTGCCAATTCGCTGAGCCATAATTTGGTAGAGGGCGCTTCCCTCTTTTTCCAAAACAACAAGATGATTTTTTTTGCCGAAATGAGACTGTAAGAGATGAGTTGTTTTTGGGAGTTGGTTAATCCGTTTAGGGAATCGGACACTCCCAGGATTATCAGAAGCGGGTCTGGGTCTATTGAAGTCTCCAGAACTTCAGAGAGGACCCCAAAAATTCCACACCAATACCCATAAAAGTTAGAGCATAGGGCAAAGCAGTGGAGTAGTGTACCCTGCTCAGCCTGACATTTATCACACATAGGGGATGTACCAGGAAATATCCTATGCAGTTTGGTTTTGGAGTAGTGTAATCTGTGTAATACCTTGAATTGTATGAGACGATGTCTGGAGTTAATGGAGCAGGTGTGGATATACTCCAAGCTGTCCTCCCAGTCTGCCACCGAAATATCAGTCCCTAGTTCTTCCTCCCATTTTGCCTTAATGGCATCAGTAGACGGTGCGCTAACAGATTGAAAAGCGTCATATATACGAGATATCAGTTTGTCTGAGGTGGGGCATATTTTTATGCATCCGTCAAACATGGAAGGCTTAGCATTCCCAAATGATGGGAGGTGTTTTCTAACATAGTCTCTAATCTGTAGGTATCCGAAAAAGTTACTTCTGGGAAGATTATAGGTTTATAGGTTTCCCTCAGCGATTCAAAGGAAGCAAAGGTCCCCCTATATATAATTCCCCTATGGTACTTATCCCCAACTCTCCCCATCGCTCAAAGGTGTTATCAAGGTTAGAGGGGACAAAGGAGGGATTCCTGGCAACAGGAAGCATGAATGATATTGGTCTAAGCTCAAAGTGGACTTTAATTTGCTTCCAGATTCGGACTGTGCTTTGTATAATAGGATTGTTGCGGTAAAGTGACAAAATCACAGCACCAATAGAGAAGGGGTGGCACTCCTCTCGCTCCATACTAAGCCAGCTGGGTGTGCATCATCCAGCAAAAACGTAACAGCGTGGAGGTTGGCGGCCCAGTAGTAAAATATAAAGTTTGGGAGAGACAATCCTCCTTCCATCTTGGATTTACAGAGGTGTTTTTTTACCTATCCTGTGTGTTTTATAATCCCAGATGAAAGGATTGGTAAGAGTCCAGTTGTTTATAAAATGATTTAGGTATGAATATTGGGATGTTCTTGTATAGGTAGAGCAGTTGTGTGAGGAAGACCATTTTAATGGCATTAATTCTTCCGAGCAGAGAAATTGGGAGAGTTCTCCAAAATTGTATGTTTGCCTTAAGTTTTTGCATCAGAGAGGGGAAATTCTCTTTAAATAGTAAGGAGTATTGTTTGGTAACTACAATTCCAAGGTAGGTAAATTAACTGGAAGATGTTCTAGCCAGGTGTTTTGCAACCGTATGGGCATTAATTCACTCTTGTTCCAATTTATTCTGTATCCCGAGAAGGTACCAAACAAATTAATCACCTCCAGAATAGCTGGAATACTATCTTGGGGTTCTGTTACATAGAGGAGAATGTCATCTGCGTATAGGGAAATCTTATTTAGAGTATCTTTAGTATTATAGCCGTGTATTGCTGCATGAGATCTGATCGCTTGAGCGAGAGGTTCAATAATTAGGGCGAAGAGCATAGGCGACAGCGCACAACCCTGCCTTGTCCCTCTGTAAAGGTTAAATCGGGGCGACAATGATTGGTTAGTGAGTATTCTATCACAGGGGTTCCTATATAAAAGCTGGATCCACTTTATGAACCCATCTCCAATATTACATTTCTGTAGGACCTTGAATAGATAGGGCCACTCAACTTGGTCAAAGGCCTTTTCGGCGTCAAGAGATATAACGGCAAGGTCCACGTTAGGTAACCTCTGAGAATACATAATGTTGAATAGGCGCCTGAGATTGAAGAATGAGTTTCTGTTAGGGATAAAGCCGGTCTGGTCCGAATGGACCAATTTGCCAATTAAAGTGCTGAGCCTGTTAGCCAAAGTTTTTGCTAAAATCTTTTGGTCTGTATTAAGGAGGGATATTGGTCTGTATGACCCTACCTCTTCCGGATCCTTACCCTTCTTATGTATAACTGTAATAAACGCCTCATCCAAAGTGGATGGGAGCGCTCCATCCTCGTTGGCCAGAACCAACATTTTGTGTAGGTAGGGAGAGAGCATGTTGCTGACTGTTTTGTAGAATTCACCAGGGTATCCATCTGGGCCCGGGGTCTTGCCACTCTTTAGAGATTTTATTGTTTCTCTTATTTCTTCAAGAGATATTTCCTTATTCAGGAAGTTAGAGTCTTCCTGGTTCAGGGCAGGAAGATTACAGTCGTCCAAAAAGTTTTGCATAATTAAGGGGTTAGGATGCTGTCCCACAGTTGTGAGAGTGATTAGGTGATGTTTTACTGATGTGGGCTGTGTTACTTCAATGATCATGGTTTTGCATCTAACCTTCCACCTCCAGAAGTCAGTCCCTCCAGAAACATATAACTCCTCTCTCTATTGCTCTTTGATTAGTACCAGGTGGGGAGCGCTCTGCTTTGGAGAGAAGCTATGTCTTTGGCCAAAAGAGGTTTCTCAGCATAGATGAAAACCTCTCTGAAGAGGCTTGAGTGTCTATTCATGTAAGGCAGGAGACCTAGACACTCCAGACCCTCTGTGAATCTATAAAGTAAAAAAAAAGTCTATGAATTTGCCCTGAAGAATTTAACTAAACTTGAGATTCCTTAAATATATGGAAACTCACTACTCAAGAGCATCCCGTATCCTGCTTTCTAAGTAGAACTTTGTGGCTGACTCCACAAAGGCATCCCTCCAATGTACGAATGTATCGCACTGGACCCAACATGACCACTTCCTGTGCCTTATCAACAGTTTGTGCTAACTGGTCTTATATTGTTTATTGAACTGTGTTTTGGGACAAATTAGCAAAACAATAAACTGATTATCACTACCCTTAAAGATTGACTGCCAACAAAAATAAACCAAATCCATGTGGAAAAGTTCTCATGAACTACAACCCAACATTTTTTCAAACTTTGTGCAAATTAACAGTAACATAACATCCATCACAGTATAAAGTACTTACCTTCTCCAACTTCTCTCTCAAGTCATATTCCGCAATTTCTTTCAGTTCTGGCACAGGAGGTTGAAGGCCACACACTTGCCTGTATAGCCTCTCTGAAGAAATGTGGCTCTACACCCCCATGTACCAGACAGACAGCAATCATGCGGCCCACGTGCTTGTATACGCCATCATAGAGTGCTGTCACACAGAAGACAAACAGTAAATAAAGGACACATTACATACAACAATCTAATGTCTTATATAGTCATATATATTGCCATAAACAAATGTGTCTGTTGGTGTAAAAGTGTAACTCACCTTGAGCGTTGCAAGAAAGGCATTTTTGTCAATCAGGTCCCTCAAATATTGCAGAGGAATGGATGGCATTCATAAGCAGCCGGAGAAAATCTCTTGAGGGACCACCCTCATCAGCTGCCCCTTTTCCGTCAGCATCTCTAAAAACCATGTCTATTTTTGCCTCCGGATTAAAGCGGGCTCTCTTAAAAACTCTCATTGCACAACCATAACCCTCATCACGTTAATTTGGTTGGCATCTCATTAACTTCAGCAGTGTTGGAGGTCAACACTAAAAGAGACATTCAGAATAACAAAGCTCAGATACTTCCCACAATTCATCTGTAATAAGACATTTCATTATTTACAGGGATGACTTTCTCATTGTCATCACCAACATCAACAGAAGAGTGTGGTGAAGGTGGACGATTAGCCTCAGGGAATGGTGGAGGGGAGGCCACAGGAAGGGAGGCCACAGGAAGTGGTATAGGTGGAGGGGGGCCACAAGAAGTGGTGCAGAAGATGGGGTGCCACAGGAATAGGTGCTGCCACAAGTGTAGCCTCGTTTGTAGTAGTCTGTAAAAGGTCATTTGAAGGCTTATACATTTCAAAAACATGGAGAAAGCAATAAAGCTGTCAGACATAATGTGATTGCGTTCTGAATATGATTTACAGAAAAAAAATGTAGCCGCATGCATCACTCACTATAGAATGTAATCAATGTGTAGGTCAAGAAGACCTTTAAGGATGCATGTCGCTCTATTTTTTTAAATAATATTTTCAATATGTATTACATTCAACAAGCAGACAGTGTTGTTTTCTCCTCCATGGTCTGTCCTATCTCTGGAGGGAACGCCATATCTGGAGACAGCATTCATGAAGCAATCCATTACAGTACTGCTGCGATTGTTGCTGGAAGCACGGAGAAACACAATGAGGCGGCTGGCTGCACCCATCAATGCCACCATGTATGACTATCCTCCACCTAAATCAGAAAACACAGCACTGGTTGACACAAAAGCTGAACACATGAAATATACAAACATCACCATCCTCCTTTACCACTTAGATGCTGCATCAGGTTCCTGCAGTACATAAAGCAGCGGACCAGATATTAAATGAACATCCAAAATGTGGAACAATGTTAATGAAGCAAGTTAATGAGTCAAGAGGACAGACTCTCCTGTTGTTCACACTTAGGCCAAATACTTTGTTCCAACTGTTTTTGCCTCAGTATGTCCTCAATATAATCATGTTTGTTAATTTCATGATGCAGATATTCTATCGATCACAGAAGTAGCAGAAACACAAAACAATTATTATCCACATGATTGACATATTGGGCCATTGCTTGCTAAACTGAACTGTTAGTTGTTGATGAACAAGTTGATGAACAATTTGAGGTGTTGCAATGTACAACATCTCACCAGTGATATAGATAATTGTGTCCATCACAAAGATACATCTACCTTATCAGTTTGTGGTTTCCATCAAGGTGCCATAGCGAGTTTGGTCCAGCAACACGGTATGACCTTCTATGTAGCCTCTGCGACATGGTTCTGAGGGCAGCCGCCCTCGGGTTAACACGAATCAGGCTGTCCCTCACTCTGCGTCTCTGCACCCGGATTCCCAATGCCCTTAATTGTGTTCGAACAGCCTCCGTTCCAAGGTCGTCGTTCCCAGCCACCAAGTCCTTCATCTTTTCATCCAGAGCCAAGTCTGACATGTCAGAATATAACGGTGCATGTGACAGATTGAAGTGTCTGGGAAAAAAATGTGTAACAATGGACAGGGATGAGGTAATGTATATCATCAGTCATTTTAAAGTCCTGTCTTGATTGTAGTCATTCTAAAATTGTTTGATTGGTAAGAAACTGGAAACCATGCATCTAAAGTCTGTAGTTTATAGCATTACGCCCAAGAACAACTGACCTTAGACGACATTTGAGTGTTGATCGGGACACATGTAGAATATCTGCCATCTGAGACACACTGAAAGCACAGGACATCAGAAACCTCAGTTGCTCTTGAGTGATGGCATAACAAGGTGCACCTCTAGCTCCTCTCCAAGTCCGAGGAGCCCGGTAACTGGAACTGGCTGTAACAATAACACACTGCGTTTAGGATACTTAATGTATTGCCACACCGCCGCCCCCCTCATTCCAAAAACACTTTTAAATTATAGTAACTGTCACAAATTGTGGCCAAGTAATGTTTTTATAATATTGGATTTTAAAGCCAAGACATAAATAGGAATGTTGACCAAGAACGAATACAATGGGCAGCAGAAGGAAGAGTGAAAAAAGCAACAGTAAACCCAACCAAACCCACTACAATGCTGCTTACCTTGTTGTGCATGCCAGCCAGAGGAACGAATCTCCATGATGAACTGAGATACTTGATCAATTAGATCATCTGCTGAAGCAACATTTATCAGCCTCCTCCTAGCCCAGGCAAGGCTCCTCTGCATGGTTTCCATTCTGCAAGACGACAGTTTTGTGAAAATAGAGACCATAGGACTGCGATTCCTGTTAAAACAGTGCCATAGTACTAACGTTAACGTTCCTGGTTCTGAAGTTGTTCATTTCTGCATCATAGGTTTAGATTAAATATAAACATTTCAAAGGGTATTCAAAAGTAATATCTGTGCTGTTTGAAAGCTGGTATGTTGTAAATATTAGCAAAGTTTTTACAGGGTTGTCTTAGGTCAAATGAGCTTTATGTGAGTTTTGTAAATGTTTTCATACTAATCGCGAGCTAGCGCGGCTAAGGGTAGGTGGCATTGCAATTATAGTTAGCAAGCCTAAAAATACCAGAAAATACAAAAACATGTTTCACGTCAGTATTCCTCGACAATAAATCACCTTTATGTAGCTAGCAGGGCTGTAAAAATGTTACAAGACTGTGCCGTTCACTGCGGCGATGGCCGGGGTATGTGGATCAACTTTATGATTAATAAAAGTATTTAAAAATAATCAACCTTGTTAACGTGGACTCAAGGGCATCAAGTCCAGGATTATCGAGTGCAGTCATTTAGGGTCTGTTTGCAGCAGATAAGGAAGTTTCTTCTCGCCATCTTCAATTGTGGTGTTGTTGCATCAAACTGACTGTACACTGATTATTGAAACCTGGTAGAAAGGAGGAGCTAGTAAAATTAGCATATTAAGGAACGGTTAAGTTAGCGTGTGTAGGTGTATATTTAGCAGCTGTAGGCTTAACTTGAAGTGTGCAGGACCTCTTGCAGCCGTTTATTTAGCACTTGTTGAACCGCCTGCAATAACACTTGCACGCACTTATTTGACGCGGGTAGGCGTTAATTTAGCACGTTAATTTAGCGCCGGCACCTGTTTACTTTACACGCGTAGCATTAAAAAGATCGCGTTTTGACCACGTGCTTTAAGACCCAAACGGCGTTCCATATGTGTACCATACGGTTAAAGACGGACCTACAACAGCACCGACTGTCTTGTTAAGAGTGTGCGTGAGATATTTCTCTGTGTATGATGAAGTGTAGTGCAAGTTACTTGACTTTTATGAAGACAGTGATGAAACTGCAAATGGCATACATCAAGCTCTGATGAACTGGATATTAGACACGTCACAGCCTATGCAGCAGATAATGCCAATGTCAACTTTTATTCAAACATTCTAATTTCAATAGCTCCTTGGTCATGTGACCTACTGACTTCAAACAAGGTTCAGAATGTCCACTCAGTGGGCCTACACATTGCACACCTTTTAGTTTGTCCATTTTCATCTCACTCGATTTTACATGTATTTTTCCAAATGTGAAATTTCAATAGCTCTTCAAACAAGGTGCAGAATGTACACTGGCTTCCCTTCTATATTGCACACTCTTGTTTGTGTACTGGAAAAATCATGTGGTGTAATGTACATTTTTCATAGTTTTAAATTTCAATAGGTCCTTTGTCATGTCAATTACACACCTAAGAAGCGTGCAGTGGATATACACCCATATTGCATAACCTCAAGTCCTGTATCTTCTATATTGTTGTACATTAATATTAGTTTCACAATTATGGGTTTCAGTCCAGCGTTTACCCTTTTTCTTTCATATTTATCTATAATAATTGGTAGTTCTAAGTACTTATTTTCCCTGTTTTTTATTTTTATTTTACCACAGTATTTAACAGCGGTACACAATAGGAGACAGATATCTCCTTTCATCGTTAATATCAACAATAAAGAGTAAAGTACAAGAGTCAAGTTATTAATTGTCCAAAGCAGGGATGGCGAGTGAGCTAGTAAGGTAGGCTGCAGTGGGTTTGCTGGTCAATACATATACTGAACATGTAACCACAGTAATGGTGGCCAGTAAATCAATGAATAAAAATGTAATATTGACAAATTAAACAAATTTTAGACCTTTAATCTTTTCCAACATGTCAACAGAACTTTACTTCAAATAAGTACGAAACATTTCAGTGTTAACTTTCTCTTTATCCCTGGTTGATGTACATTTCAGAGCCTCTTCAGTGTGGATGGGGTATAGCAGACATTTTCAACAATAGGCAGCAGTTTCTGTTCTTTACCCTGTTGAACTCTTGACTTCATTCCTAGGCACAGCACATGGAACCACCGTTGGCATGAAAAACATTCAATCTAAAACAAAACATAAGACGTTATAAATAATATCAATGCAGTATGACACATTAGCCATCCATTGTGTTATATCATAAATTGTCTTATATGCCGTCACTGTTGTCAGAAGATTATAAACATGTTAAATAAAGTTACTAACCCAGTCAGTCTTTGGGACACATTCAGGTTATTTCTCAGTGGCACACATGAAGCAGTTTTTGGCTTTGTTGAACTCTGAAATCATAGGCATGAACTGAACATATGGCTGTCCCACACAACTACATAAAAATAAAGAATTACATTTACTTTGAATTAAATGTCATTACATACCAGCCATTTGTTTTCGCAGTTGCTCCGTATATTTTTGTGAAGGTTCTATATCAATTTGGGACGGGATGTTGGAAGTTCTGTGCAACTTCCTTGGCCATCTACACCAAAAAATAAAATAGAGTTTTTGACCTAATTGTCACATAACAGCTAACCATTCATTATTGAAAATATAACTATCAAACCTGCATTACAAAGACCCCGAAGGTGTCCTGCTGCATGGTGTTATTTCCCCTCCTTTCCACTTTATGTCCACCCAGAGGTCTTTTCCATGGCAGGATCTTCTCATTGTGAAGTATTGTCTCTTTTTTATGTAAACCTAATGGAATTCTGATTAGTTATAGGCAAATTAATACACAGGCCAAATTTGTTTGCTGTTTTCCTTATCACTATAATCTAGTAGAGGTAATTTCCTTTATGCCCCATTCTACATACACACAGCCTAAATTATAGGCACTGAACCATTTACAGGACAATAATAAAAGTAGCATATAGGATCCAACCCTATCAGAGTGAATAAATGTAGTGTTTATTTAAATATTGGCAGTTTCATCAGTACGTGCTTAAAGAAAGTCATATGACAGATGACAGTGCCCACCAAATCTATGACAATAGAGAATGAATTGTAAGCACCAAAGTGTGTTTGTCAAAATAATATCTGAAAATGTCAGTTGTTGAACATAATACTACTATTAGCAATTTATGATATATGCAGTTGAGGAATATGTCCATCCTACATGTAGTGTTGGTACATGGAATAAGACATTCCCACATACAGTATACACATACATAGCTGAAAAATGCCTCTATGATTTTACCACTCAGAATCCAGAATGGATATGACAATGTGGCCAGCACAGGACGTAATACACCCTTACAACAATCTACTTTTTGATCTTCTTGACTTCTTATCTGGTAAACTGCTACTGTGTGTCAAGAAAAGAGCCCCAATTAGGGGTTAGTGTACTCCAGTAAAAAAGGGCTGGTTTAGATTCAAAACGATTTCCCTGTGTCCCCGTTCATAGGGGCATGAGAGACTAGTCAGTGGTAGAATTGAGTTGCCACTTTATTGGCCCAAACACCCACAGACCCACAAGGCTGAGGTTACTCATGGACAGTAATTTGTACGTTTTTTTAATTTTTTTTTGCATTGATGCATTGTCTTCTAACTGTCCAAGAATAGGATCCAAATTGTTAAATATTTGTTCCCATAAATACAAAGGAGGATGTCACTCCTTATACCTCTGGCACTTTAGTCAGACTGCCAGACTGTGTAAAAACTTTATGATGGGGCCGGCAACGGAGTTCCCATTGACTAAGCACCACAGAGCCAATCAGGAGAGAATACACACGTCAAGGCTACCAATTGAAAGTCAAGGGGTGTGTATGTGCCTTTTGGATTACTCTCTCGTTACAGAGAACCTCTGTGGTTCTCTGCACATGTCTGAAAGTGACAGAGCCAGCAGCCAGGAGTTTTTCACAGTATGTCATAAACAATTATTACACTTATGAATGTATGTAAAATGCTAATATGTATTAGATCCAGTACAACTAAGACCTGAATTTGAATGCAGCGTGTTCCCGATTCCTCTTTCTGTCCAGCAGGGTCAACCAAAAACACTTGGCCTGATGGTTCATGCAAATACTGGGGATGCAATACAGAAATGTATTGATCCCTTAAATGATTTTACTATTAAGTGACCCATATCACAACCCTCATACCTCTTCGCAAAAATGTACCTCAATCAATTTTGGAAAAAGGATTTTACAATGTTGTCGTTGCAAAAGGGCTGTGAAAAGCAGACTGGACTCTTGTGGCAAAGAGCTGGGGGACAAATGCAAATATTAAACAAACTTGTAAAAGTATGCTTTAGACTAAGAACAACCAGCTTAGTGGACAACATGACAACTAATGTCACAGTACCATGCAGCTGTATGACAAAGGACAGTTACACGTATTTCCCAAAAAATGTGGACAAAAACATGACAATAACTATTACAAACAATGGCAAGTATTGCATGGAGTGCATAAGGATGACCAGTGTACAAGCAAACATAACTTTATTTACTATTTTAGAGGCCACCCTCAGGCAAATGAGTCCGGTACATCTGGACCAGAACCAGGTTATTCTCAAGTGCTGTGACCCTCATCAAAAGAAAAGTCCTGAAAATAGTGATGACTCTACTGTCAGTACAACAGCATCCCCCTCTACTGTCCATATCCCACAGCTGATGTAACATTTACCATGGCACTGAGCTGTAGTATTTCTTTATTAACATACAGCTGTGGAAGTGTTTTTACAGCTCCCAACAAGATTTTTATGCTGCAAAGTCAAAATAAACAGAACTAGTTAGTAGTATGGGTTTATGTACCAGGGAAAACAAGGCTTTGACTTGAAATGACTTACCAGAGTCACACAAAAAGCTTAGTCTTTGATTTTTCAACATAGTAAGGACAATAATGCTTTTAGACCTACAAGCTAAGAAGGCTATAGATATGGTAATCTCAGTTGTCATGGATTTGGGGGCGTCTACAGCTAGAGGGCTCTCATGGTTCTTGGAGTGTAGACAAATGGTAGAAAGTGAGAGGGTGTTACGAAATGGGAGTGGGGTGGCGTGGTGCTTATAACATAATGACACCTGACTGGAGCTAGACTGAAAGGCATCAATACTGTTCACTCAGCAGGACCTGAGAAAGCAAGAAACTGGAGACATTTTATGCCCGACCATAAGACTTACTAAAATGATAACATTGACTCTGAATTTCAACAGTGACACAGTCTTTGACTATCCTATTGAAGCTTGAGGACTGTTAGAAAGGAGTCTAGGGACCATCGAATATCCTGCGTTGTGAGATTGTAATGTCCTGGAAGGGTTTGAGGGTACAAGGGGGTCAGACAGATAATAGTAATCACTGTTAACTACTCTATCAGTCAGATACTCTCTTTTTCTCCAAATGACTTCTGTGTGTGGGTGTCCACTGTACAGCAATGTCCACACCTACTGGGTCTCAGGCTTACACATTTGAAGTCTAATAGCATGAGATTAAAGTAGACATACATCAGAGTGTGTGATAGGCATAGTCAGTGGACATTCTGAACCTTGTTTGAGGTCAGTAGGTCACATGACCAAGGAGCTATTGACATTTTTAATTTCTGAAAAATTAATGTAAAAATGTGTGAGATGAAAATTGACAAACTAAAGGGTGTGCAATGCGTAGGCCCACTGAGTGGACATTCTGAACCTGGTTTGAAGTCAGTAGGTCACATGACCAAGGAGCTATTGAAATTCAAAAATGTGAATTAATTTAAAATAGTGCGAGATGTAAATCGACAAAAACAAAGTGTGCAATGTGTGTCTATGCCATCGGCTTAGCTACAACCAGTTTTGAAAGTTTTAGGAGTAATGGTTAAAGAGCTATTGAAATTTGAAAAATTTGATTTGTCACTATGTTGACGGTCCCTAACTGCTGTTAGTGGATGTAAGGAAAACTACAGGCGAATATCCGTCAAATATCCAACCTGAAACTGTCTTTACCTCGGTGCTCATAATGCCTGCAAGCACGCCTGCGATCAGCTGTCATTGGCTATTGAGACAATTGTTTTAAAGATCTACAGCCACGTCTCAGTATCTGCTTCCCGAAGAGAGCAACTGTGAGTATTTTTTGCCTTGTGGTGTGAAATTCTGCGACATGTTTGCACACGATGGCTCTCCCTTCATCCAGCTGTCGATCGTCTCCTGCAAAGCTGGCCAGCTCTTACTTCATACTTCAGGTCCCTTGGGTAGACCTGTCCTGTGGCATTGAAGAGTATTTTTGAGTATGAAGAAAAACGGAAGGTGCTGAGATTTGTCTTTTTTTCCACAATGTGGGGTGTGTTTTTGACAAACTCGTAAAAAAGCTGGAGGAAACAATGCTCCGCATCACGATGTTTACGAGGAAGTCCAAAAATGTACAATGAACATGCTTCAGCAGAAACAGGACAGCTTTTTTTGGATACCAGACCAAGCAACTGATGGACAAACAATTGTCAGCACAAAGGTCCAAGCAGCAACAGGTCTTTGAAGTTCTATGACACTGTCCTTACATACATTGACAAGTGGTTTGATTTCTCACCAGAAAATGTAATGGTGAAACTGAAACGGACCGGCTTCTATGAGGAGCTCTCCTTCACTGACCTGGAGCAGGTGGTGGTTGCCCTCAAAATTAAGAGTTTTGTACTAGCCGGGAGGAAATACACAAAAGCCAGACAGGATACCACAAAATCCACCAGTGAGAAGTGGGTGGCAGTTTTCCAAAACCTAGGGAAAGCCAACTTGATCAACATGTTCAGGATTGTCTCATTTGTCCTCAGTGTTCCAGGCTCAAATGCCTTTGTAGAGAGGATTTTCTCTGACGACCACTAAATGGTCAGACTCAAGAAACAGATGCAGCACAGAGGCTCTGTGACAGAGCTGATCAAAAATGAACTCTTGATATCTGTGAACTTTGACTTGTCATGTAAGGACTTCTCTCTGGCTATGCAAAAGGACAAAGGACTGCTTGAATCATTCAAGAGCAGCAAAAAAATATAAAAAAAAAAGAAGCTGAAATAGTTGCTAATAAAGAAATTAGCTAAACCCAGGATAGATTTGTTTAGGGCCCAAAGGAGTTTTACATGGACATCAAACTTAAGAGCTGCCAACTCTCACGCATTGGCCGTGAGACACGTATGGTCCAAGCACACCAAGACAGTTGTGAAGAGGGCATGACAAAACCTATTCCCCCTCAGGAGACTGAAACGATTTGGCATGGGTCCTCAGATCCTCAAGGTTTTACAGTTGCGTCATCAAGAGCATCCTGATCGGTTGCATCACTGCCTGGTATGGCAACTGCTCGGCCTCCGACCGCAAGGCACTACAAAGGGTAGTGCGTACTGTCCAGTACATCACCGGGGTCAAGCTTCCTGCCATCCAGAACCTCTATACCAGGCGGTGTCAGAGGAAGGCCCTAAAAATTGTCAAGACTCCAGCCACTCTAGTCATAGACTGGTACCGCTTGCCATGTGCCAAGTCTAGGTCAAAGAGGCTTCAAACCAGCTTCTACCCCCAAGCAATAAGACTCTTGAACAGCTAATCAAATGGCTACCCAGAGTATTTGCACCCCCATACTGGTACCCCTTTTATATAGCCCCGCTATTGTTATTTACTGCTGCTTTTTAATTATTCGTTTTTCTTATCTATTAGTTTTTTGGGGGGTATTTTTTTACTGCATTTTTGGTTAAGGGCTTGTAAGTAAGCATTTCACTGTAAGGTTGTATTCCGAGCATGTGACAAATACAATTTGATTTGACCCTCTTCTCACGCTCACACTCCTTACGTCTTATATCTCACGCATTGAAAAGTACTGCTTTTATTTTTCTAAATCCATTGTATAGTGCGTTAACTTTTCAACCTTGCTTCAAATAGTTTTGAAATCGGAAACTGCAATTTAACATCACGCGCGGAACGTCTTGCCACAGGACTGTGAACCGCTGCACATTGAAGGATATGATTGGTGTAGTTATGTAAGGACTGAAGGGGATTGGATGTGCGTTTTAAAGAAACGCCCCTCAGGATTAGAATGGAGGTGAATGGAGAGAGAGAACGTTCTCCACAGAGTTTATACAGCTGTTAAAACAGCGCTACCATCCTACTCTTATATGTACAATGTTGTCAACAAAATGAGGTTGCTCCTACTCCCGCGCCTTTTGCAGAATGCAGCCGTTTAACAGCTGGTACTAAAGTCGATTTATTCCCCTCGTTTGGTGATTGGCATTTAGTCTGTGACATCGAAAAGACAGCAGATAGACAGACATACAGTCTGTTATAGCAGGGACGTTTGGTAGGGTGATCTGATTTGTAACTATAAAAATAATTTGGTCAAACAGATTGTGAACCCAAAAGTTTAACTTTGATTCTAGAGGGGGGACAATAAATATAAAAATTATTTGGTTAGGGTAGTCTTCAGGAAATGTTATTACCAATGTACTTTTTATTTAGTCTGATCAGTTGAGCAATTGTCATTCTTAACAAAGGGCTAAAATAAAAGTGAATTAGTGTGCTTGCCAGCAACAACACCACTGTTATTCCACACACTTACAGTAATTTATTATTCCACTTCGCAATATTGCCAGTGTCATATGCCTACTTGTGTCTTTGAAAATTAATTATTTGAGGCTATATCTTTTTGCAAGCCATTCATGGACAGTTTTGAAAAGTCCTACAAATACGTATTGGATGGAAATGAAATACTTCAGGCCATTTTAGTATAGTGCACAATAAAGGCAGAGATAGTAGAGGGGGACTCACAACTCCTAAACACACATCATATATCTTGTCTATGTGGAGTAAGATGATGGCAAGGATCTTCAAGTAGTAGGCATAAACTCCCTGAATATTGGTATTTTTTTGAAGGTTTGGTGGTTGAGAAATGTATTGTTAAAACAAGAGCATTTTCAAACACCTAGCACTTGGGAAACATAGATAATGGGTGGCCAACCCTCCTGGAGAGCAAGCAGGATTTTCTTCCAGCCCTATTTTAAAGAGTTCACCAAAATTATAAAATACAAAATGTTTTTGTCCTTACCTTGAAAGCAGTCTACGGACAAGGAGACTGCAATCTATGATTTGGTTACCCACTGCCATCAACCATTAATATGAGTATTCCTGTGCAGAGCATTCCCACTGACCTTCCCACTGTTCCTCACATTTGCCTGTCTCCCCATCTAATTTCATTACTGTCTGAATAAAGTGTCAGACCATCTAAAAAATATGTTTAAAAAAATATGAGCATACTTTAAATGTCATCCCGCACAAGTCTCAAAGTAACAAAGTCTTAGAATTTTGAGTGTTCATTTAATGTTCAAAGCATTCTAAATACACCTGACCTGTATTTTCCGCCCACCCTGGTCATAGGCCTAAGCCATGTAAAAATACATAGAATTGCTGGAAATTAGCTTTAAAACAGATGCAGACCACCATTTAGGCAAAATTTCACTCTAAGCTTTCTTCAAAACTTGTCAACCCTGCAAATGCATGTTTATTTCAAGCACTATGTTTCGCCTCTTTATCTGCACTGTTGCAGCCAACACATTTCACATTTTATATTTTAACAGACAGTCTTATCCAGATCAATTTTTTTGTAATTTTTCATACTGGTCCATCGTGGGAATCGAACCCTCAACCCTGGCGTACTGTTACAACACTAAATGGACTGGAGAAAAAAAAGGAACTGCGATTCTGTGTAATCATTACACTTCCTTCCTACCTCTGTGGGGGAAATGTGTCAGTTTAAGAAGAGTGGTTTCACTTTTCTCTCGTCATATCACTGTAGCTCAGCGCATCGACTCTATTTGGAACCATGACATTTGTGAACACTCTCAAACAGTGGGATGAGGCAGTGGCCTGTTTCGAACGCGGGGATTCCGCAGCTGCCCTTGGAACATTTCTGGACATCCAGGAAAAGAACTCCAAAATCTTTTTCAACATTGGCTGCCTACATTTGATCAATAAGAACCTAGATGCAGCTGAAAAGGTATGGCAGTTTTTACCAAATTTCATCATTAATTAAAAGACAATTATCTTTTTCCCTGTTTTACCAAAGAAATCAATACATCTAAGGGTTAAAGTTGCTATCACATTGTAATTAAATGTTATTTTACATTTCAAAAATGCAAGTCACAGAAAAAGGGGAAGTTTTAGTTTGAGTACACAATGCTTGTGGTACCATTTGATTGGAAGGAAGTCACTGAGTTTTTTTGAATATCACACAGGCTTTGGACAGTTGTATCGGAAAGGATGAACACTTGGCTGTTGCATTCTTTCAAAGGGGGTTGACATTCTACAAAAAAGAAAGGCAAGACAAATCTATCATATTAGGGATAGGTGATTAGATGCATTATAATTGCTTTAAAAAAGAATCCCATACTTTTGAATGGTGTGTTAAAGGGACATTTCACAATTGTTCAAATTCATCATCAGGACCACCCCAACATCAACATGTGAAAATAGTGAGTTTCTATGATTTTATAGAGGATAAGTGTTTCCGATGACTTCATCTGGAAACATTTATGACATCATCTGGTGTGAAGTTTAAATTGTGAAATGTCTCTTAAAATGGATAATCATTTTGTACAATTAAACGTAGCATATTATTTATTCTACATTATTCAGCTGTATATGTGTTTTACCTATAGCAGGATAGTGAATTACTTGGATACCTCCTTACTTTGCCTGCAGGTTTGAGGAGTCTTTTGCTGATTTCCAACATGCCTTCAAGGAGTTGAGGGGGAACCAGCTGATTGACTACAAACCTCTTGGTCTGAGATACAAATTATATGCTTGTGAGGTGAGTCCAGGTATAGATATGATGGAAGTCTTGCCTTTGTAACAATGATTGGATGTTGAATATGTTACGTGGATTTTAGTGTCTGCACAGCAACCTATCCCAACAAACATCACAGTATGTATACACATAGCAAAAAAGTGGATGCTACTACGTAAAGCACTTTGAGACCTGGGCGGGAAGTGCTGTATAGCTGTAATTTTACAACAACAACAACAAATGTCTGAGTGGTATCACTCCCACAGGTACTGCACAACATGGCGCTGGCCCATGCTCAGCTGGGTCAGTGGGAGAAAGCCAAGGAGAACCTCCTGACTGCTCTGAATCTCAGGACCGAGGCCAAACTCAGCCACATCGACAGAGGTCTGGAGTGCATCCTGGTCAGTGGCCCTTCTCTCTTAAGCCTTTTTCACACTATCATGTTGACCCCAACTATACTGTGCTGGCTTAGATATGTACTTTTTTTTACATTGTTTGTTCCAGCAGCTATAGTGAATGAGTAACCAGGCCAGGCGGCTCATCTCAGTAGTGTGAAAAGTGTTTTAATATGTATTTATTATGCATTTTCACAGCGTCTGACTGTTCAACAAAGTTGGAGATGTAAATCCTCTGTTAATCCTTATAGAAGCAGAAGCTGTTTGAGCCAGTTAAGGTCCCGGCGAAAGTGCTGTTCAAGCCAAACAAGAACTACGTGGCTGAACTGGAGAAGAAGGACTACCTGGGCAAGGCTAAGGTATCCCTATCATCTCTCTAAAAATATAACATATATATTAACCAGCCAAAATGTTGCGACTTTGTAAATGTGTATACAACATGCATGTCAAGTACTTACTTTGTTTGAGATGTGCAATTTAAATTAGTTGTGAATAGCCTTGGGTCTTTCTTTAGGATAGCTATTTGGCACGTTATTAGTAGTAGGCATGTCATAAAGTATTGTTTCATGTTGAACCAATTTTATTCTCTATCGTCAGGTTGTTTCTTCCATCGTCTTCCAGGATGAGTTCTCTGGCTTTGCTCCGTTACAGCCACAGGTGAAGTGTCATGATTTGATGTTTTAATAGTGCCTTTAAAAACAGTCAACAATTAAAATAAAAACGATGAACAATTAAAATAAGAAATTGATTGAGGAGGAATATTCAGTGTAATGTGATGTGCCATTTTTTTTGACGGTAAGAATAGGTTGAAGATGTTCCTACCAGACCAAAAGCGCCTGAAGTTCTGAGGTAAAGTTAATGTGATCTCGATGTTAATTGTAGGGGACACTGGGGGTGGTTTGACACTTAAAGTAACTGTCCAGTGTTTCCAGATTTCTATGAAATATGACCTATATTTAATTACAATATAAGTTATATATTTTTTTAGATATTTTGGAAGGAAAATTATAAGCTTTTCTCTTTTTGAGTGGTTTGGGTGTACCCCCAAAACAGAATGGTGTGGGCTTATACCAGTCATTACAAATATTAATTCACACAAGTAGACCACTGATTGGCCAGCTCAGCCAGTGTGCCAACATGACATCATGTTCTATGAGGAAATAGCAAGCATTTTTTAAACTGTCTATTTGAGATATAAGTTTGAGGTGGGGTTTTTTTAAGTGTTTTTTTTTCCTACAATATATGCTTTGGCCACATACTAGCATAGAACGAGTCAACAGCATTATTTGGGTATGAGTTAAAGTAGGATATCTCTGTCGCCCCCCCGCAGGGCTCTGGAGGGAGAGCCTCACACTGTCCTCTTTGAGTTTGTCCCTGAGACAAGTGATGAGTTAGCTGTGGTGCCTGGCAACATTGTCTTTGTGCTGAACAAAGGATCTGACAACTGGGCCTCTGTCATCTTCAATGAGCGAGTATGAGTACAAACATTACACTGAAAAATGCTTTATGCATGAAAAATGTGGATCTATTGTACTCATTATGCTCAAACATACTTGGTTGATTATGAGCGTCATTATTAAAAAAATGATTTGTGTGCAGTGAATTAATTTAAACTTTAAATTTTTAGAGGGGACTTGTTCCTTATAATTTCCTGGAGCGTTTGGAAATAACCTTATCATCTAAGCAAGATCAGGTACATTTCTACTGTCAATATAGTGTTTATTCCTCATGACAAGATGGCATTGACTCTAACGTGTCAATGCTGAGCTATAACAAATTGGACACCTTTAAAGGTTGAATCCCCAAAATACTGGTAAATATAGCTTACCCCTCAATTGTTATGTTAATTGATCCCCCTACGTGGGTTGATTTGCTTTCTTGTAGGATGGGACAGACAAGGATGACATCCCAGCGCCACCTAGACGAGAACCACCGAACAGACCTCAGAGAAATTCTGGTAAAGATATTTTATGTAAAAATGGAATGGAAGTTGTATAGTTAACATTTTAATTATTGGCAATGCAACATCACCTATTACAAATTATGTAACTTTTGGGGGTATTATTGCAGCAGCTTCTGCTACTGAAAATCAGAGCAGCGGGGACACAAAAACAGAGGTATGAGAATAATAATAATAAATCGAGTTCAAGACATGTTTCACAGCATGCAATATCCAAAGCAAATATCAATTGTTTATCAGTACTCTACGCTTACACATTTTAAATATCATTTTACGTTTATTTCATTCTCCTGTCTTGCCAGAGTGAAGAGTTTAGTGACCATTCACTCTGTGTAGTGAAAGTGCACTTCACATACACCATAGCAATCTGCATGGTGCCTGGACTTCCCTACACAACAACTCTGGAGAAAATCAGTAACAAACTGGGCCTCCCTGCCACAGCAATCACCTTGAGGTATGGCACTGGTTAAACATTAGTGTCAATTTATTTCAACAATCATTACTATTACAAAACTAAGCTCAGGATTTTTGTGATTTTTCTCAAGCTATGCCCAAATAGATTCTGGTAAAAAAGTGATTGATGAGAACACAAGGATGGAAGATGTTTGGAGCTGTGTCCACAATGGTCGTTTAACACTGTGGTGTGATCTCAAAGAGGTAATGTGGTCATGTACTTTATACAGTATTTGATGTCATAATAGCTTTTTGCTATGTGGACTTTTAATTTACAAATGTAATAGTCAACAAAACTTTGTTCTGGCAGATGTCATCATGTGGGTACTAATGTCCCTTATTTCATGTAATCTACACTACAGGGCATGAGTGAGCAGCTGCAAAGCCAGACTCACCTGATGGCGCTTCATTCCTATGAGTCTTCAACTCCAGAGGATCTTGAGTTCCATCAAGGAGATACCATCTTACTTCTCTCCAAAGGTGAGCTACCCATTTCTCTCATGCGGGGCACCATTTCCACAATGCAGAAATCAGTTGTGTCAGTGTTTTTTATTATCCTGTTGTTATATGATATCCTAGAAGAGCTGGAAACCTGCTGTTGTCTTACAGAACACAGAATTAGGGTTACAGAATACAGAAGCAATAGTACATTCCCATTTTCATTACTTTCTCATGTGGGGCCCCATTTCGACATTGGGAAAATAATTTGTGTCAAGAGACTTATTGTATTTTCTCTAATAGCTGTAGAGGCGTACATTGACTTATTGCTATTTGAAAAAGCCTAGAACTAATGTTTTCTTAAAATCCCCTAAAAAAAACAACTATATTTTGGTATTTATTTAATTTGTTCTCTGTTGATATAGTCCCAAAATGTTTTGCATGTCAGCAGTCAAGTTTTGAAGATTATAGTATTTTCAAGAAGCAAAGTGTCACTTGTCACATCACAATGATGCGCTTTTAATCCCATGATGCATTTGGCATCATCATCATGATGATGTGGCAAATGATATCTTGAAAACTTGACTGCTGACATGCAAAATATTGTTGGGACTGTAAAACAGTGAGAAAAAAAACAACAGTTTTGGAGTGGATTTTTTCCTGTTAAAATACAGAAGCAAAAGTAATTTCCCATTTTCATTACTTTCTTTTCAGTCAATGAAGACTGGTTTGAGGGACAGTGCAACGGAAAGATTGGCATATTCCCGGCATCCTTTGTGGAAGAAGTTCCTATGAAAGATAAATAATGTAAAAGCGCAATGTCAGGATAAGGAACAATGACTTCATAGAGATTGTGGGATTTGATATTTCTACTTTGAGCATGAGGTCCAGGATTCTATCCGATAACGCTTTGGCAGCTATGCACCAGGCAATGTTCCCACCTTCGTGGAAACCACATTTACGGTCCACACCGCATATGTCGGCTGACTGGCTTTTGTCTTCTAATCTGGAAACCACCAACCAAACATCATCAAAGAAAAACACAGTCAGATTTCAATATTTATGTTGACGGAAGGCATTTAGGTCTGAAACGTCATTACCTAAGCAAGGACCTTTCTTCATTGGGCTGATATTTACCAATTTATGTCATGTTATTGTTTAAGTATGTTATAAGTTTTAATAACCTTTTTGGCCCGGCACAAATATAGCATGCCCAGGTTTTCTACATATTTGAATAGAAATGCATTTTTTTGTTTTACATTCTTTTTACAGTTTAATTCGGAAGTTTACATACACTTAGGTTGGAGTCATTAAAACTAGTTTTTCAACCATTCCACAAATTTCTTGTTAACAAACTATAGATTTGGCAAGTCGGTTAGGACATTTACTTTGTGCATGTACAAGTAATTTTCCCAACAATTGTTTACAGACAGATTATTTCACTTATAATTCACTGTATCACAATTCCAGTTGGTCAGAAGTTTACATAAACTAAATTGACTGTGCCTTTAAACAGCTTGGAAAATTCCAGAAAATGATGTCATGGCTTTAGAAGCTTCTGATAGGCTAATTGACATCATTTGAGTCAATTGGAGGTGTACCTCTGGATGTATTTCAAGGCCTACCTTCAAACTCAGTGCCTCTTTGCTTGACATTATGGGAAGATCTAAAGAAATCAGCCAAGACCTCAGAAAAAAAAATTGTAGACCTCCACAAGTTTGGTTCATCATTGGGAGCAATTTCCAAACGCCTGAAGGTACCAAGTTTATCTGTACAAACTGATGTCCTAGTCTGGTCTGATGAAACAAAAATAGAACTGTTTAGCCATAATGACCATTGTTATGTTTGGAGCAAAAAGGGGGGAGTCTTGCAAGCCGAAGAACACCATCCCAACCGTGAAGCACGGGGGTGGCAGCATCATGTTATGTGTGTGCTTTGCTGCAGGATGGACTGGTGCACTTCACAAAATAGATGGCATCATGAGGTACGAAAATGATATTGAAGAAACATCAAGACATCAGTCAGGAAGTTAAAGCTTGGTCGCAAATGGGTCTTCCAAATGGACAATGACCCCAAGGATATTTACAAAGTTGTGGCAAAATGGCTTAAGGACAACAAAGTCAAGGTATTGGAGTGGCCATCACAAAGACCTGACTTCAATCCTATAGAAAATTTGTGGGCAGAACTGAAAAAGCGTGTGCGAGCAAGGAGGCCTACAAACCTGACTCAGTTACGCCAGCTCTGTCAGGAGGAATGGGCCAAAATTCAACCAACTTATTGGAAGGCTACCCGAAACGTTTGACCCAAGTTAAACAATTTAAAGGCAATGCTACCAAATACTAATTGAGTGTATGTAAACTTCTGACCCACTGGGAATGTGATGAAAGAAATAAAAGCTGAAATAAATCCTTCTCTCTACTATTATTCTGACATTTCACATTCTTAAAATAAAGTGCTGATCCTAACTGACCTAAAACAGGGAATTTGTACTAGGATTAATGTCAGGAATTGTGAAAAACTAAGTTTAAATGTATTTGGCTAAGGTGTATGTAAACTTCCGACTTCAACTGTATGTGCTTGTATGTATCTGACACCACAAATGGTTCCCTCAGGAACAATCTGCTATACCTAAGTTATTTTTATGTCATTGTTAAACAAATTAAACATTGGGTATAGCATGGACACAGACTATTCTGAATTGCAGTTTCAGGACCTTTGGTATGTGTGTATATGAAAATAGCTTTCATAGCACATTTGACGTCTGCAACTATGACTGATCCAACAGCCTATATTAAAGATTTTGAATGACAAAATAAAACCGACAAAATCATACAACTCTTTTTCATATCTCAATTGTGATTTACAGTACATGGAGCAAACTGTTGATGATTAAATAATAACAACAGTGATGAGTGCATTTAAAGGAAAACTCCACCCACAAAATAATTATTTGTTATATGTTTCATTAATCCATTGTTGATATGGTCCCAAAATGTCAGCAATCAAGTTTTAAAGATTTTTAACTTTTAATATACAGAAATACAGCCGGTATGATGCATATTTCTGTATTTTGAAAGGTATGAGACCGTGAAAACTTTTGGGTGGAATTTTCCTTTAAGTTCAAGTATGTGGTTTCATCTGTTACATTTTAACAGTTTTGGTTTTGTTCTTTTTTAAGACTCATATACAGTGCATTTGGAAAGTATTCAGACCCCTTTTGTAACATAACAAAATGTGTAAAAAACGGTATAAATCTTTATATATGTACGCTTCTTACAAAGAGATGTGCATTTAAAGCCTAAATATTACATAAAAAGGCTTGCACTTTTCCGTTTTGCCTCCACGAAACGCTTCAGTGTAGCAAAAACAAATTAACATAAGCATCACGCAAATATAAACCAGTTGATATACAGGTAACTGCCAGAATAAAGGAAACACTTGAGTAAATGTGTGATACAAAGTATATTGAAAGCAGGTGCTTCCACACAGGTGTGGTTCCTGAGTTAAAGACATTCTCTGGTACTTTTGTTTACTTTTTAGCCAGTAGTTCTGAAAGTAGCGCTCACGAGCCAAAAGTGTTCCCCAAAAATGTCATCCTACGTCACATATGTGCACCGCGTCATTCTCGTTCACGTCTCTCTCTCTCGCACTCTGCTGTGTGTGCATGTTGCTAGCTGTCACTAAAATGGCGATGGGCTGTAAACAGTCGCTTTTAAAACTTGGGATTTCATGGCTAATTGAGGTAAAACCGTTATTCTGCTCATAGATTATGTATGTATGAACTACACATTGTCACATCAAGCCCAAATCGGGAGGTTTAAAAAATACTTACTGGTCGCCAAAGCTCCGGAGCATGTCTTTAATTAAGCAATTAACATCCCATCATGCTTAGAGTAATGTATAAAAATGCCCAGTTGACCATTATTTTGGCTACCATGGCAAGAAGAGTTTTCAATGACTTTGAGGGGTCCCAAAAGAGCATCAGTCACCAGATCTCAACCCAATTGAACACGCATGAGACAGCATTTTCCACCAACAAAACACCAAATTATGGAATTTCTCATGGAAAAATGGTGTTGCATCCATCCAATAGCGTTCCAGACACTTGTAGAATCTATGCCAAGGCACATTGAAGCTGTTATGGCAGCTTATGTTAGTGTTTCCTTTATTTTGTCAGTTAGCTTAGTTATTCAATAATACTGGCCTTAAATGTGTCAGAAGATTGATTGCTTGAATTGGAATCTGTTGAGCTATGACGCAACATAATACAGTGTATATTGTGAATAATTAGATATTTTTCATAAAAATGTTGCAATGCACTGATTATCTGGATGTGATGAGTTCCTTCATGATAAATGGTTCCGGTCAGTCGTCAGCTCCTCTTCGTAGGCAATGCCTTTCCTTCCCTCTAATGCTTTCATCACCAGTGTTTCACCAAGTTTCTGCTCCAGTCCCTGCCAGCTACGGCCCACCAGGAACGTGGTTGAAACAAACAGAAGAGAGACTTATTAAAATTGTAACTGAAGAAGAGACCACTCAACAACATCTTTATTGTAAGAAGCGGGTCGTTCGTAGAACTCCGGTGATGAGGGAGACATCAGTCTCATCACCATCCTCGAGGTCGTCAGGATTCGCCAAGGCCACATGCTTGCATCCACCTACAACAGGTTTTTACTATCAGTCATATTACCTATATAGCCTGGTCTCAGATCTGTTTGTGCTGTCTTGCCAACTCGTCAAACAGATCTGGGACCAGGCTATGATATGCACAGTAAAGCACTAGCTAGGCCTATTCTTGTTCACAATATTATTGGCCAAAAGTTTAATTCAGCAGAAAATCAATGTCAATCCGATCCTACCTGGAAGGAGATCCCTGAAGTCTGTGACGTACTCTCCCAACCATTCCCTGTTCTTATTGCAGGCCACCACCATTTCAAAGGGGGTCACGACCAGTTTGTAGAACTGACTGGAGTCCAACAGAGTTCTCAGGACATGCGATCAGTACATAAATGTCAATCTCATGAAAGTTAGCCAGTTTGGCCAGATTCAGTTTCCTCATGGCAAACATGTTGCTCTTTTTCCCTGCTCTGTGATTGGTTTAGTTCAGCTGCTTGATGATGGTAAGGTAGTTTGCCACACCTAGTGTGCCCACCACACTGGCATCCTTTGTCCGCTCTATTGCGTTATATTGCTTCATCAAAGCTTTGTTGATACTGATCGACCCTGTCATTGTCACTGGGTCAAAATAGCAGAAAGAGCAGCGGTTCCAAGTCATCATGAAGTTTGTCGTGGTTGCACCTTCGTGACCGATATAGAACACACTGTAGTCCTCAATGGTCTGTCCACATTTCAAATCAAACTGCCTACCAAACCGATAAACGGCTTGATCACCGTTTTGACAAGGAGAACTGCTGTCATTGTGTTTGTCTGTGTGTCTGTCTGTGACCAGGAAAGTTCTCCGTCCACATGAAGGGTTGAGGCGGCAATGTTCGGATACTCAGAGGAAATAAGTCTGTGTGAAACATTACCAATAATGTGAGCATAGTTGACATTGTACAGGAGGATGATGTGACTCTGTCTGTCGGTACAGCTTTCTGAAGGAGGAGGCACACGTCTCCTCTCAAACACGTACATCAGAGGGAGTCTTCTGGACGGGCTGAGGCAAGCCCTCCCGTAGTGCATGATGCAGTCCGCTCCTACATGCTCCGCTGCAACTTCATCTACACAACAACTGGAAATATCATGAATATTGACAATAAGGTTATAGTGATAAATCTCTTCAAATTATTACAGGCCCAGTGCAGTCAAACTAGATTTTCCTGTATTTTATATATATTTTCACACTGAGGTTGGAATAATTCTGTTAATAATAATTGTGAAAATTATTATAATGCCCTTTTAGTGTAAGAGCTGTTTGACATTTCAGCCTGTGTTGGTAGGATGGAGTTTTGGTCTGCCCGGTGACACAGTTAATAGACCAATTACAAAGAGTCAAGACCACTCCCAGACAGTTGTAGCGAAATTCATGCTAAAAAAGGTTTTTGGGTTTGTTGTCAATTTAAAATGGTCCAAAAAAGAATCACAGTAGGGTGTACATTTTACATTTTAGTCATTTAGCAGACGCTCTTATCCAGAGCGACTTACATTAGTGAATGCATACATTTCATAGAATTATTTTCCTGTGCTGGCCCCCCGTGGGAATCGAACCCACAACCCCTGGCATTGCAAACACCATGCTCTACCAACTGAGCTACAGGGAAGGCTAGGGTACTTCATTGTTACTCAGAAATGATTTGATATCGAGATGAAAAGGGCTTTGGACCTTTAAAATGGTAAACTAATGCTTATAAATTCACTAGTCTCATTCAATAACAAATACTGAAATTATAATTAGCCTACACTCACACAAACTGTTATTCAAGTGACAATTTGTGTAGCTAGCTTGTTAGCAAGTGCTTTAAGGGATAACAATCCTTATACATTTTTGAACTGATGATCATTGATGAAGTGGGTGCACCGCAGCCACGCTCAAGGTACTAAACGATATCATAACCGCCATCGATAAAAGACAGTACTGTGCAGCCGTCTTCATCGACCTGGCCAAGGCATTCAACTCTGTCAATCATCGTATTCTTATCGGCAGACTCAACAGCTTTGGTTTCTCAAATGACTGCCTCGCCTGGTTCACCAACTACTTCTCAGACAGAGTTCAGTGTGTCAAATCGGAGGGCCTGTTGTCCGGACCTCTGGCAGTCTCTATGGGGGTACCACAGGGTTCAATTCTCGGGCCGACTCTTTTCTCTGTATATATCAACGATGTTGCTCTTGCTGCGGGTGATTCCCTGATCCACCTCTACGCATATGACACCATTCTGTATACATCTGGCCCTTCTTTGGGCACCTCTTGAGGATACCCTAGGATAGGGGGCGTCACAGCGCATTTTGAAAAAAAATCGTTCCCATTTTCAACGGCCTACTAATCAAACTCAGAAGCTAGGGCATGCATATACTTATTATATATGGATAGAAAACACTCTAAAGTTTCTAAAACTGTTTGAATGGTGTCTGTGAGTATAACAGAACTCAAATGGCAGTCAAAACCCCGAGACCGATTGAAACAGGAAGTGGAATTCTGAATTGTGGACTCGACTTCTCATCTTTCCCTATAAATAACACCGTTAACCATGGTTCAGTGAGCACTTCCTATTGCTTCCACTAGATGTCGCCAGTCTTTTCACAGTGGTTTGAGCCTTATAGAGTCGAAACTCAGTGAATGAGACGAGTTGGAAATTGGTCACAGGGGATGGGCCATCACCATTATGACGCCGGCGGCCATGTCTACCCCCACCTTTGGAAACGGTTTTAAAGGCCATGAAATCATCCCCCTCGAATCTTATTGGCTCTCTTGGTGTTACAGGCCCTGAAGATTAATGTTTTACAACGTTTGACATGTTTGAACGAACCTACAGGCGGGAGAATCTCATTTTATCCGGAACTTCAGCCCTGCGCTTGGAGAGAGCCATAGGACGCGCTACCAACAGCAGGCTAATGGAACGTGAAGTATGGACTTTTTGACCGAAAATACATCTGTTGTGGACCTGGGATGCTTTCTGATGAAGACAACTAAAGGTAGGCGATTATTGACAATATTATACAAGATGAGATGTGACATGCGATTGTTTCCAAGATGGCGCCGAGCTCTGTATATTAGCTCATTTTCTGAGTATCGCATCTCCTTTTATCGCAAAGTGTGATTACCCAGTAAAGTTAATTTAAAATCTGGTATGACAGGTGTTCTCAAGAGATATTCATCTATAAATGTTAGATTGACAATATAAATTAAAAAAATCGTTATAGGATAGTAATGTAGGGAAATGTAGCATTGTTTACCGGGACGCATTTGAGGGGAAATTATTTAGTCAACGTCAGACAGAGATGTAAAATGCTGTTTTTATATATAAATATGACCTTTATTGAACAAAAGAATGCATGCATTGTATAACATGATGTCCTAGGGGTGCCATCTGATGAAGTTTGTAAAAGGTTAGTGCTGCATTTAGCTGTTTTTTGATTATATGTGATGCAAGTGGTTGGTCGGAAAATGGCTATGAAGCTGCTTTTTACGATGGACTCATCTAACATAATCTAATGATTTGCTTTTCCTGTAAAACCTTTTTGAAATCGGACGACGTGGGTCGATTCAGGAGAGGTGTATCTATAAAAAAAATAAAAAAAATATATATATTTTTTTTAAATTATGATTTTTTTTTTATGCTAATCGGCGATATGATTTTTCGCTGGATTTTGATCCCGCTGACGGGATGAGACGCTGAAGAGGTTCCAAACGAGCTTCAATGCCGTACAACACTCCTTCTGTGGCCTCCAACTGCTCTTAAACGCTTGTAAAACCAAATGCATGCTTTTCAACCGCTCGCTGCCCGCACCCGCCCACCCGACTAGCATCACTACTCTGGACGGTTCTGACTTAGAATATGTGGACAACTGCAAATACCTAGGTGTCTGGCTAGACTGTAAACTCTTCTTCCAGACTCATATTAAACATCTCCAATCCAAAATTAAATCTAGAATTGGCTTCCTATTTCGCAACAAAGCCTCCTTCACTCATGCCGCCAAACATACCCTTGTAAAAATGACTATCCTACCGAACCTCGACTTCGGCGACATCATTTACAAAATAGCTTACAATACTCTACTCAGCAAACTGGATGCGGTCTATCACAGTGCCATCCGTTTCGGCACCAAAGCTCCTTATACCACCCACCACTGCGACCTGTATGCTCTAGTCGGCTGGCCCTCGCTACATATTCGTCGCCAGACCCACTGGCTCCAGGTTATCTATAAGTCTATGCTAGGTAAAGCTCCACCTTATCTCAGTTCACTGGTCATGATAACAACACTCACCCGTAGCATACGCTCCAGCAGGTATATTTCACTGGTCACCCCCGAAGCCAACACCTACTTTGGCCGCCTTTCCTTACAGTTCTCTGCTGCCAATGACTGGAACGAATTGCAAAAACATCAGCTATCTGAGCAGCTAACCGATCGCTGCAGCTGTACATAGCCCATCTGTAAATATCCCACACAATCTACCTACCTCATCCCCGTATTGTTTTTTATTTACTTTTCTGCTCTTTTGCATACCAGTATTTCTACTTGCACATCATCATCATCTGCTCATCTATCACTCGTGTTGATTTGCTAAACTGTAATTACTTCGCTATTATGGCCTATTTATTGCCTACCTCCTCATGCCATTTGCACACACTGTTTATAGACTCTTTCCCCCCCCTATTGTGTTATTGACTGTATGCTTGTTTATTCCATGTGTAACTCTGTGTTGTTTGTGTCGCTTTGCTTTATCTTGGCCAGGTCGCAGTTGTAAATGAGAACTTGTTCTCAACTAGCTTACCTGGTTAAATAAATAAAAGTAAGTGGCATGTCTCAATGATCTGATAGAGCTCCTCGAGATTCCCAGAGTGAACATTCTGTTGCTGCTGAATGCAATTCCTCGCCTATGATAAATTCTGCTCCTACAGAACATGGAGTTTCTGCTGGGTATCTGCAATTTATCATGTCAATATAGGCTACTGTACAGCTAGATAGCTAGCTCGTAAATGACGACCCAACTTGATGTCAAATCAAATAATTTAGAGGTGACCCAGGCATAGATAGTATCAAACGCAAGTTTCTCATCAAAACACGACCACCAGTATAAATAATTCAAACATTTAGAAAGCAAAATATGATAAATTGCATTATTTCTAACAGGCAAAATTTACAAATGTAAACACGTGTAGGACGACCATGGGAAATAACTTCTGAGTTGTTTCCTTCACAATAAAGGTATCCTATGCAAATGTTATTAGGGTCTGGTAAATAATATAAAACACGTATGTTATGGCCCAAAAATTATCCTTTATTATTGATTTGTGTTTAGTCATACATAAGTGCTGCTTTCCTTTTATACAGTTTTACAATATCTACTATGGTCATACAAAATTGTCCATTGGACTGATGGAATGTGTGTTCCAATGACTCACGGATCCCCTAGTGTCTACAACACTTTAAAAAATATACGGAGCTGCATCCTACTGGCTACATAGCCGGAAATGCACTTTGGACCGCATGGCAATTACAGTATATAATCGATGCATTTTTACAACATACTTCTCAAACAACATATGCAGGTTTCTTGCTTAACAGTGCATGTACCAAAAAAATGGATTCATATACATTGCAATACATATTTGTTGTCAGGATTCTATCTTAAATAACATTTCATTTATTTTGTAGGGTACTGTAATATGAAAACACAACCAATTAATAATACTATCAAAAATGTTGGATAGTGCTTTACAAGTGCAGCCTTTCGCATTTCATGGTTTGCTGGGTTCATCCTGGATTCATCTTCTAAATCTTAAGTCATTGGTCCTCAGAAATATCAATGTCAATCAACATCAAAGCATTTTATCTGTCTTCATGCCATCAACCAGTGGTTGTTTGTTCCTATAGCGATTGACTATTTATCAAACACAAAATGGTGGCAGTTCAAATGGGTTCTTTTTGAGCTACAGTGGTCCAGATGACCAGCTCTTCCTGTACTCCCCGGAGTCACATCCAGATGCGATAGAATCCGAGAACCACAGTGAGACAAGTGAAGACTGAACCTGAAAGACATAGGAGTCCGTCAGTCAGAACTTGTTTATGGCTTATGGACAAAAGTGACGTTTAGTTGACCAAAACCAGAGATACACAATTAGTATCTATTTCATTCGAGGGACATAATGTTATTCATCATTTATAGTGTATTTTTATTGAGCAAATAATCTTTACGTATTGGCCTCAAGGCATTCGTCAGAGATTTCCTCAGTCAGAAAAAGCTCTGACGAAGGCCTTGAGGCCAATACAAAGCTTAATAAAGAGCAGTGATACTATCAAGAGCAGTGATACTATCAAGAGCAGTGATACTATCAAGAGCAGTGTGTGGGTTTCTTCTTTTTTTCTCATCTTATTCATCTTACCATTCACCTGCAACAAAGATAGCTCAGATGTGCGAGTGCCTTTTAAATATTAAACAAATAAGACTATAATGCATGGATACATGAATGACACTTCTTACCTGCAAGGTATTTGATAGTATCAAGTTTGTGAGCTTCCAACATGGTTTTCAATCCTGCCACTTCAGTGTCGATTTTCATATTGGACCGAGTCAAATGACGATTTTGCTCAGCATTCTACAACAGACAGATTTGGCTATTATTCACATAAACCACAGATAATATTATCATCATAACAACTAAATAACAAATACATGGTGAAAAGACATAATTGAGATGGGTGTTACACATGCATGGTGAATGAAGTAACCCGTTAAGAGCTCTAAAGTAGAATTGTTTAATCATAATGTACAGTATACAGACCATTTCCATTATCTCGGTCCGACTTTCCATGAGTCTCTTCTCATGCTCTGATTTCTGAAAGTCAAATAGTCTATCAGAGTCGAAACTGTGCTGTCAAATTTGCATTAAATATTGATAAGAGCAAGATATACTTACTGTATGTAGTAAGCAAAGCTTCACACCTTCCTCCTAGGAATACTAATGTAAAAACCATCAGCATATACATTGTAATACTAAGACATTTACCATTTCTTTCATGCTGCTCTTTTCCGAATTCATATCCAAGATATTGTCAAAGCGCACTTTATTCATCACATCCTGCGACAGAGAAAAAGGAGGTATTCAGTCATTCAAACTCTCTCAATGGCTCTGAAGTGCTGTTAAAGGCTGCAATCCAAACTGATCATGGCTCTGTTTCACAAAGAGTCATACTTTATAGATATAGAAAACTTCACACGGTTTACACGCAAAATCATCACAAACAGGTGAACAGCAACATGTGGGTGATGTGGAGACATATTTTCACAGAAATTAAACCATAAGCTATAAAAATAAAGAGTTGCACACTATATATAAATTCCCAGTAATTTATTTGGTAAATCATTTCGGCATCACTGTGCCTTCTTCAGGGTTATAGTTCATTTGCCGTTAGTCAGCCCCAGCTCATGATTTTTATTCAACACAGAAATTAAACCACCTTAAAACAACTTACAGCCAGTTGCACCTTCAGTTGCAGCAGCTCTACCTTGACTTTCTGTAAGAAAAGATGAATTAATTCATTGATATACTTCAAATGCCTGACTAAGGAAATGACATGGCCCCCAAAAAAATTCCATCCACTGTATCAGTCATGTGACCACAGAGGGAGCAATCCTATGTTTTCAGTTCAGAGTAAGTGAAAGAGAAGATGCAAGGTGAAGAGACAACTTTAAACTATTGACATGCAACCAGTATGACTTGGGACACCACATGTGTGGACTCGCCATAGGATGTACTTGATGTCAGTGATTGGCCAGAGTCCACACACCGTCACTGTTCAAATGACAAGGAAGAACACTGACTACCACTGGAAAATAAGTAACATAAGGTAATCCTAACCCTCATGTGTCACATCACGGGACCCTCTCTTCCCACTGGGCACACACTGGTTGAATCAATGTTGTTTCCTCATCAATTCAATGAAATTATGTTGAACCAGCATTGAATAGACGTTGAAATGACATCTGTAAAGGAGTAGACATAAAAGGCTCCCTGATGTGCTTCAAGTGATGATAGGATTAGAGCACAGGAGGTTGGTGACACCTTAATTGGGGAGGACGGGCTCGTGGTAATGGCTGGAACGGAGTCAGTGGAATGGTATCAAATACATGGTTCCAGGTGTTTGATGCCATTCCATTTGCACCATTCCGGCAATTATTACGAGCCGTCCTCCCCTCAGCAGCCTCCTGTGGATTAGAGAACTCCTACAAATTAATACTCACCTCATTCTCTGCCAGCAAAGTAGAGAACTCACTCTTTTCAAGGATAATCATGTCCTTTTTCACCGATGCAATTTGGGAAAAGACCCTCTGCAACATGATCTCCTGCAATTCATTGCCACAGCGAGTCAGACTCATTAGTTGTTATTTACATGTATTATCAATATTTGACTACATACATACATACATACATACATACATACATACATACACACACACAAAAGTATGTGGGACACCCCTTCAAATTAGTGGATTTGGCTGACAAGTATATAAAATCGAGCACACACAGTCATGCAATTTCCATAGACAAACATTGGCAGTAGAATGGCCTTACTGAAGAGCTCACTGACTTTCAGCGTGGCACCGTCATAGGATGCGACCTTTCCAACAAGTCAGTTCATAAAGTTTCTGCCCTGATAGAGCTGCCTCGGTAAGTGCTGTTATTGTGAAGTGGAAACGTCTAGGTGCAACAACGGCTCAGCCGCGAAGTGGTAGGCCACACAAGCTCACAGAACAGAACCGGCGAGTGCTGAAGCACATAACAATCGTCTGTCCTCGGTTGCAACACTTACTACCGAGTTCCAAACTGCCTCTGGAAACAATAACTGTTCGTCGGGAGTTTCATGAAATGGGTTTCCATGGACAAGCAACCACACACAAGCCTAAGATCAACATACACAATGCCAAGCGTCGGCTGGAGTGGTGTAAAGCTTCGCCGCCATTGGACTGTGAAACAGTGGAAACACTTTCTCTGGAGTGATGAATCACGCTCCACCATCTGTCAGTCCGGTGGACGAATCTGGGTTTGGCAGATGCCAGGAGAACGCTACCTGCTCGAATGCAGAGTGCCAACTGTAAAGTTTGGTGGAGGAGGAATAATGGTCTGGGGCTGATTTTCATGGTTCGGGCTAGGCCCCTTACTTCCAGTGAAGGGAGATCTTAACGCTACAGCATACAATGAGATTCTAGACGATTTTGTGCTTCCAACTTGGCAACAGTTCCAACTTGTGCTTCCAACTTGGCAACTTGGCAACTGTAGCAACAGTTTGGGGAAGGCCTTTCCTGTTTCAGCATGACAATGCCCCTGTGCACAAAGCGAGGTCCATACAGAAATGGTTTGTCGAGATCGGTGTGGAAGAACTTGACTGGCCTGCACAGAGCCTTGACCTCCACCCCACCGAACACCTTTGGATGAATTGGAACTCCAACTGCGAGCCAGGCCAAATCACCCAACATCAGTGGCCGACCTCACTAATGCTGTTGTGGCTGAATGGAAGCAAGTCCCAGCAGCAATGTTCCAACATCTAGTGGAAAGCCTTCCCAGAAGAGTGGAGGCTGTTATAAATCAAATCAAATTGTATTTGTCACATGTGCTGAATACAACAGGTGTAGACCTTACAGTTAAATGCTTACTCACAAGCCCTTACTCAACAATGCAGTTTTAAGAAAAATACCCCAAAAAATAAATAAATAAAGTAACAAATAATTAAAGAGCAGCAGTAAAATATGTGGTGAAGCCACATAAAAGTAAAATAATGTACAGGGGGTACCGGTACAGAGTCAATGTGCGGGGGCACCGGTTAGTTAAGGTAATTGAGGCAATATATATACTACCGTTCAAAAGTTTGGGGTGACTAAGAAATGTCCTTGTTTTGTGTCCATTAAAATAACATCAAATTGATCAGAAATACAGTGTAGACATTGTTAATGTTGTAAATGACTATTGTAGCTGGAAACGGCTGATTTTTAATGGAATATCTACAGTTGAAGTCGGAAATTTACATACACCTTAGCCAAATACTACAATGTCAAAGGTCTGCAATGCTGTAATTGCTGCAAATTGAGGATTCATTGACGAAAGCAAAGTTTGAAGGACACAATTATTATTTAAATAAAAAAAAATCATTATTTATAACCTTGCCAACATCTTGACTATATTTTCTATTCATTTTGCTACTCATTTCATGTATGTTTTCATGAAAAACAAGGACATTTCTAAGTGACCCCAAACTTTTGAATGGTAGTGTACATGTGGGTAGAGTTATTAAAGATAGATAGATAGCTAGATAGATAGATAGATAACAGAGAGTAGCAGCAGCGTAAAGGGGGGGGGGGGGGGGGGGGGGGCAATGCAACTAGTAGCCATTTGATTAGATGTTCAGTAGTCTCATGGCTTGGGGGTAGAAGCTGTTTAGAAGCCTCTTGGACCTAGACTTGGTGCTCCGGTACCGCTTGCCGTGCGGTAGCAGAGAGAATAGTCTATGACTAGGGTGGCTGAAGTCTTTCACAATTTTTGGGGCCTTCCT
This sequence comes from Salmo salar, assembly GCF_965601325.2. Classification (NCBI taxonomy): domain Eukaryota; kingdom Metazoa; phylum Chordata; class Actinopteri; order Salmoniformes; family Salmonidae; genus Salmo; species Salmo salar. Next base: position 76,462,820 of record NC_138309.1, read on the forward strand.
CTGACACCACCTGGTAAAGAGGTCCTGGATGGCAGGAAGCTTGGCCCCAGTGATGTACAGGGCCGTACGCACTACCCTCTGTAGTGCCTTGCGGTCAGAGGCAGAGCAGTTGCCATACCAGGCAGTGATGCAACCAGTCAGGATGCTCTCAATGGTCCAGCTGTAGAATCTTTTGAGGATCTAAGGACCCATGCAATATCTTTTCAGTCTCTTTTCAGTTTGAGGGGGAATAGGTTTATAGCAGCAACGGGGGGACCAACTCCATGTTAATGCCCATGACTTTGAAATTAGATGTTCAATGAGCAGGTGTCCACATACTGTATGTTGATATGAAAAAGTCAAGCCTCACCTGCTGCACTTTGGTTACCATGTCATTATAGATTAGATCCATGTTGGAGTTTGTTGTCCTGACCATCATCCTGACAATTACCTCAGCTTGCTGAGTGGTGAAGCCTGTTGATGAAAACAAAACACTAACTGGGTTCAAACCAACCACTGAATTAAATATGTATGGGGGTTACTTCAAATTACACAAATAAAAACCATTTTCTAACCATTGTCTTCGAGGAGTCGAACCAATGCATGGGTATCAAAATACAGTCTCCGGTTTCCAGACTTTGTCATATCTGTTTTCAATTCATACTGAAGTATAGAGGTGCTCAGCTCTGATATCCATATAAAAGGAAAAGTTAGATGTAGCATACAGATCAGAACATGAAAAATTATTTATAACCACCATAGGATCCTGCATCAAATTAAGAAAATATTATGCAAATGTATAGCACTCTGAGGGTGATATGACGAGATACATTTCACGTATTTAATGTATTGTAGTGGCTTATCTGTCCTGGTGTTCAACGCATTAACACTGGGACTTTTATTTGTTGTTGAAAAATCTGCTCCGAAATAATCCTCCAACCTCACGAGGTCACTCAAACCCCGGGTGCAATCGATTTCTACTAGTTACCACAGCCACAAAGTAAAAAAGTGCTATATTGTAAACATGTCATTAAAACAAAAATATGCTTTTTGGTCTTAATTTAAGGTTATGGTTAGGCATAAGGTTAGATGTAGGGTTAAATATAGGGTTAGGTTTAAATCACACTTTAAGAAGAGAAATTGTAGAAATGGGCGGGATTTATGACGTTGTGGCTGTGGTAACTAGTGACGACCGTTGCAATCTGAACCCGAGCGAGCAAATTTATTTTTGACAGTGTGTAGGTTATTGTTGTCTTCTTGGCTCAGACAGTGTACATACATACCTCTGACAAATAAAAAGCTCCGTTTAAAAACCTTAGTTGCGCTCACGCCCGTAAATAGTCTCCTTCTCCATGTTCGTTTGTCAAGGTTGCAAGAGCCAGAATCGGTGTTACATTGTTTACAGCGCGAATGGATGCTGCTCGTCAAAATTGTGTTCAGAGAGGAAATATTAGGTTGGAGCGCAACTGTAGTGAAACTTGCTCTGTCCCCGCGTGTCCTATTTTCTTGCTTACTATACCAAGACTCCGAGTTTAAAGTACATTTGTTCAACCGCGAGTGAAATGCGATTCTTTGTTTCAATGACATTGTCAAACCTTTAGTTCACTTTCACTGTACTTTCCTGCGGGAGTTCCCATAAAAGCATGTCACCACGTTGACGTAACTAGGAGGGTTTGGTTTTAAAGCAACAGTTTACTATATTTTCTTACTACACTGATCTAGTCCAGATGCACTTGTCAATTTTTACTGTATTTGTTCAAATTGATATGTAAAAAATATGCATTGTGTATTCTTATAAAATATGCATTGTGTATTCTTGTAAAATATGCATTGTGTGTTCTTGCATATGGATGTTACACATTCTTATTTTACTGTATCAAAAGCATCCTTTTGGGGTGTGGGACTGACAAGGATGAGCGGTGCCTTATGCATGATTTCTAAATGATCTACAGGCATAATATTGGGTTTATGAATGCTCTTTAAGCCTTAAAAGTGATGTTTAATTTACATCAGGACTGGATACAAGATTGGCAGGCAGCTCCTCAGACAGCAGAGCACGCCCCAACTCCCTGAAATTGTGCACAGGCCGTCCACTATGTTTGGGCAACATATTCTCATCTACATCATTTGCAATGTTTGTATTTGTCATATGCCTTAGTGGAAGTCTCCCGCTTTGCTTAAATTGCTGGCACAACTGCTATCCTGACTATAAAGCTGCGGACAGCAACATGGAGACTACACTTGTTCCATTTGATTTAATGTAGAACCAGTTCCGTACCCTCCGTACCATCTCAGGTATTCGGGTTAGGGAGGACTCTGACGACAGAAGATAAACAGAATACTACACAAATGATAGAATACATATTTTTCAAAAATGACTGTATTGTGAAAGCCTGGACACAATATCCGTGACAGTAGGCTAGCCTATTGGATGAAGTGACATGGATACCTGGAACTCCACAGGCCATACAAACGCTTCACACCGCGTGGCCGCTGCCACTCTAACCTGGTGGTCCCAGCACGCACGACCCACGTGGAGTTCCAGGTCTCTGGCAGCCTCTGGAACTGCCGGTCTGCGGCCAACAAGGCTGAGTTCATCTCAGCCTATGCTACCCTCCAGTCCCTAGACTTCCTGGCGCTGACGGAAACATGGATTACCACAGATAACACTGCTACTCCTACTGCTCTCTCCTCGTCTGACTACGTGTTCTCGCATACCCCTAGAGCATCGAGCCAGCGGGGTGGTGGCACTGGAATCCTCATCTCTCCCAAGTGGACATTCTCTCTTTCTCCCCTGACCCATCTGTCTATCTCCTCATTTGAATTCCATGCTGTCACAGTTACCAGCCCTTTCAAGCTTAACATCCTTATCATTTATCGCCCTCCAGGTTCCCTTGGAGAGTTCATCAATGAGCTTGACGCCTTGATAAGTTCCTTTCCTGAGGATGGCTCACCTCTCACAGTTCTGGGTGACTTTAACCTCCCCACGTCTACCTTCGACTCATTCCTCTCTGCCTCCTTCTTTCCACTCCTCTCCTCTTTCGACCTCACCCTCTCACCTTCCCCCCCTACTCACAAGGCAGGCAATACGCTTGACCTCATCTTTACTAGATGCTGTTCTTCCACTAATCTCATTGCAACTCCCCTCCAAGTCTCCGACCACTACCTTGTATCCTTTTCCCTCTCGCTCTCATCCAACACTTCTCACTCTGCCCCTACTCGGATGGTATTGCGCCGTCCCAACCTTCGCTCTCTCTCTCCCGCTACTCTCTCCTCTTCCATCCTATCATCTCTTCCCTCTGCTCAAACCTTCTCCAACCTATCTCCTGATTCTGCCTCCTCAACCCTCCTCTCCTCCCTCTCTGCATCCTTTGATTTCCTCTGTCCCCTATCCTCCAGGCCGGCTCGGTCCTCCCCTCCTGCTCCGTGGCTCGACGACTCACTGCGAGCTCACAGAACAGGGCTCCGGGCAGCCGAGCGGAAATGGAGGAAAACTCGCCTCCCTGCGGACCTGGCATCCTTTCACTCGCTCCTCTCTACATTTTCCTCTTCTGTCTCTGCTGCTAAAGCCACTTTCTACCACTCTAAACTCCAAGCATCTGCCTCTAACCCTAGGAAGCTCTTTGCTACCTTCTCCTCCCTCCTGAATCCTCCTCCCCCTCCCCCCCCCCCCCCTCCTCCCTCTCTGCAGATGACTTCGTCAACCATTTTGAAAAGAAGGTTGACGACATCCGATCCTCGTTTGCTAAGTCAAACGACACTGCTGGTCCTGCTCACACTGCCCTACCCTGTGCTTTGACCTCTTTCTCCCCTCTCTCTCCAGATGAAATCTCGCGTCTTGTGACGGCCGGCCGCCCAACAACCTGCCCACTTGACCCTATCCCCTCCTCTCTTCTCCAGACCATTTCCGGAGACCTTCTCCCCTACCTCACCTCGCTCATCAACTCATCCTTGACCGCTGGCTACGTCCCTTCCGTCTTCAAGAGAGCGAGAGTTGCACCCCTTCTGAAAAAACCTACACTCGATCCCTCCGATGTCAACAACTACAGACCAGTATCCCTTCTTTCCTTTCTCTCCAAAACTCTTGAACGTGCCGTCCTTGGCCAGCTCTCTTGCTATCTCTCTCAGAATGACCTTCTTGATCCTAATCAGTCAGGTTTCAAGACTGGGCATTCAACTGAGACTGCTCTTCTCTGTGTCACGGAGGCTCTCCGCACTGCTAAAGCTAACTCTCTCTCCTCTGCTCTCATCCTTCTAGACCTATCTGCTGCCTTTGATACCGTGAACCATCAGATCCTCCTCTCCACCCTCTCCGAGCTGGGCATCTCCGGCGCCGCCCACGCTTGGATTGCGTCCTACCTGACAGGTCGCTCCAACCAGGTGGCGTGGCGAGAATCTGTCTCCGCACCACGTGCTCTCACCACTGGTGTCCCCCAGGGCTCTGTTCTTGGCCCACTCCTATTCTCGCTATACACCAAGTCACTTGGCTCTGTCATATCCTCACATGGTCTCTCATATCATTGCTATGCAGATGACACACAATTAATCTTCTCCTTTCCCCCTTCTGACAACCAGGTGGCGAATCGCATCTCTGCATGTCTGGCAGACATATCAGTGTGGATGACGGATCACCACCTCAAGCTGAACCTCGGCAAGACGGAGCTACTCTTCCTCCCGGGGAAGGACTGCCCGTTCCATGATCTCGCCATCACGGTTGACAACTCCCTTGTGTCCTCTTCCCAGAGTGCTAAGAGCCTTGGCGTGACCCTGGACAACACCCTGTCGTTCTCCACCAACATCAAGGCGGTGACCCGATCCTGTAGGTTCATGCTCTACAACATTCGCAGAGTACGACCCTGCCTCACACAGGAAGCGGCACAGGTCCTAATCCAGGCACTTGTCATCTCCCGTCTGGATTATTGCAACTCGTTGTTGGCTGGGCTCCCTGCCTGTGCCATTAAACCCCTACAACTCATCCAGAACGCCGCAGCCCGTCTGGTGTTCAACCTTCCCAAGTTCTCTCATGTCACCCCGCTCCTCCGCTCTCTCCACTGGCTTCCAGTCGAAGCTCGCATCCGCTACAAGACCATGGTGCTTGCTTACGGAGCTGTGAGGGGAACGGCACCTCCGTACCTTCAGGCTCTGATCAGGCCCTACACCCAAACAAGGGCACTCCGTTCATCCACCTCTGGCCTGCTCGCCCCCCTACCTCTGAGGAAGCACAGTTCCCGCTCAGCCCAGTCAAAACTGTTCGCTGCTCTGGCACCCCAATGGTGGAACAAGCTCCCTCACGACGCCAGGACAGCGGAGTCAATCACCACCTTCCGGAGACACCTCAAACCCCACCTCTTCAAGGAATACCTGGGATAGGATAAAGTAATCCTTCTAACCCCCCCCTTAAAAGATTTAGATGCCCTATTGTAAAGTGGTCGTTCCACTGGATATTATAAGGTGAATGCACCAATTTGTAAGTCGCTCTGGATAAGAGCGTCTGCTAAATGACTTAAATGTAAATGTAAATACCACAATAGTGAGAATATTCACAGGAAATTCTTGATAAGAATGTAATATTCATGAGAGGTGAGCAAACTGATATGCTCCCACACATTAATTGTGCAAAGATCTTCATTGTTATCAGGTGGGAGAAGCACCTTCAGTGTCAAATACAAGAATGACGTCAATGTGACAAGTGTGCATTTTTTTTATTCGTTTTTTTTTATTTCACCTTTATTTAACTAGGCATGCCGTTAAGAACAAATTCTTATTTACAATGACGGCCTACCCCTCATGCCAATCCCTCCCCTAACCCGGGTGACACTGGGCCAATTGTCCATTTACCACTGTCAATTGGGACAGACAGATTATGTGCAACGCATTTCAATAAAAACATTTTTTTACCTTACTATCACATACAGTCAGCATGCATCAGAATAAAAACATACGTGGTTCAATTTCATTCCACTACAATACATAGTAATAACATTAGCTAAACTATATTGCACAAAGCCTCTAGCTATTTTTCAATCTGTATTTGATATTGATTTTCTAACAAAAATGAGAGCATCAAATTATATATACACTACCGTTCAAAAGTTTGGGATCACTTAGAAATGTTCTTGTTTTTGAAAGAAAAGCACATTTTCTGTCCATTTAAATAACATCAAATTGATCAGAAATACCGTGTAGACATTGTTAATGTTGTAAATGACTATTGTGGCTGGAAACGGCAGATTTTTTATGGAATATCTACATATGTGTACAGAGGCCAATTATCAGCAACCATCACTCCTGTATTCCAATGGCACATTGTGTTAGCTAACCCAAGTTTTCATTTTAAAAGGCTAATTGATCATTAGAAAACTCTTTTGCAATTACAGTGAGGGAAAAAAGTATTTGAAAGATTTCTGGCTCACAGGTGTCTTTTATACAGGTAACGAGCTGAGATTAGGAGCACACTCTTAAAGGGAGTGCTCCTAATCTCAGCTTGTTACCTGTATAAAAGACACCTGTCCACAGAAGCAATCAATCAATCAGATTCCAAACTCTCCACCATGGCCAAGACCAAAGAGCTCTCCAAGGATGTCAGGGACAAGATTGTTGACCTACACAAGGCTGGAATGGGCTACAAGACCATCGCCAAGCAGCTTGGTGAGAATGTGACAACAGTTTGTGCGATTATTCGCAAATGGAAGAAACACAAAAGAACTGTCAATCTCCCTCGGCCTGGGGCTCCATGCAAGATCTCATCTAGTGGAGTTGCAATGATCATGAGAATGGTGAGGAATCAGCCCAGAACTACACGGGAGGATCTTGTCAATGATCTCAAGGCAGCTGGGACCATAGTCACCAAGAAAACAATTGGTAACACACTACGCCGTGAAAGACTGAAATCCTGCAGCGCCCGCAATGTCCCCCTGCTCAAGAAAGCACATATACATGCCCGTCTGAAGTTTGCCAATGAACATCTGAATGATTCAGAGGACAACTGGGTGAAAGTGTTGTGGTCAGATGAGACCAAAATGGAGCTCTTTGGCATCAACTCAACTCGCCGTGTTTGGAGGAGTAGGAATGCTGCCTATGACCCCAAGAACACCATCTCCACCGTCAAACGTGGAGGTGGAAACATTATGCTTTGGGGGTGTTTTTCTGCTAAGGGGACAGGACAACTTCACCGCATCAAAGGGACGATGGACGGCGCCATGTACCGTCAAATCTTGGGTGAGAACTTCCTTCCCTCAGCCAGGGCATTGAAAATGGGTCGTGGATGGGTATTCCAGCATGACAATGACCCAAAACACACGGCTAAGGCAACAAAGGAGTGGCTCAAGAAGAAGCACATTATGGTCCTGGAGTGGCCTAACCAGTCTCCAGACCTTAATCCCATAGAAAATCTGTGGAGGGAGCTGAAGGTTCGAGTTGCCAAACGTCAGCCTCAAAACCTTAATGACTTGGAGAAGATCTGCAAAGAGGAGTGGGACAAAATCCCTCCTGAGATGTGTGCAAACCTGGTGGCCAACTACAAGAAACGTCTGACCTCTGTGATTGCCAACAAGGGGTTTGCCACCAAGTACTAAGTCATGTTTTGCAGAGGGGTCAAATACTTATTTCCCTCATTAAAATGCAAATCAATTTTTAACATTTTTGACATGCGTTTTTCTTTATGTTTTTGTTGTTATTCTGTCTCTCACGGTTCAAATAAACCTACCATTAAAATTATAGACTGATCATTTCTTTGTCAGTGGGCAAACGTACAAAATCAGCAGGGGATCAAATACTTTTTTCCCTCACTGTATGTTAGCACAGCTGAAAACTGTTGTCCAGATTAAAGTTGAGTATCTGGAGCATCAGCCTTTGTGGGTTCGATTACATAGTAAAAATGGCCAGAAACAAAGAACTTTCTTCTGAAACTCGTCAGTCTATTCTTGTTCTAAGAAATGAAGGCTATTCCATGCGAGAAATTGCCAAGAAATTGAAGATCTCGTACAACGCTGTGTACTACTCCCTTCATAGAACAGTGCAAACTGGCTCTAACCAGAATAGAAAGAGGAGTGGGAGACCCCGGTGCAGAACTGAGCAAGAGGACAAGTACATCAGTGTCTCTAGTTTGAGAAACAGACGCCTCACAAGTCCTCAATTGGCAGCTTCATTAAATACAACCCACAAAACACCAATCTCAACATCAACAGTGAAGAGGCAACTCCTGGAGGCTGGCCTTCTAAGCAGAGTTGCAAAGAAAAAGTAATATCTCAGACTGGCCAATAAAAATAAAAGATTACGATGGGCAAAAGAACACAGACACTGGACAGAGGAAGATTGGAAAAGAGTGTTATGGGCAGACAAATCTAAGTTTGAGGTGTTTGGATCACAAAGAAGAACATTCGTGAGATGCAGAAAAAATGAAAACATGCAGGAGGAGTGCTTGATGCCATCTGTCAGCATGGTGGAGGCAATGTGATGGTCTGGGGGTGCTTTGGTGGTGGTTACGTGGGAGATTTGTACAGGGTAAAAGGGATCTTGAAGAAGGAAGGCTATCACTCCATTTTGCAACATCATGCCATACCTTGTGGACGGCGCTTAATTGGAGCCAATTTCCTCCTACAACAAGACAATGATCTAAAGCACAGCTCCAAACTATGCAAGAACTATTTAGGGAAGAAGCAGTCAGCTGGTATTTTTCCACATTTGGTTACATTACAGCCTTATTCTAAAATGTATTTAAACAAAAAATCCTCAGCAATCTACACACAATACCCCATAATGACAGTCAAAACAGGTTTTTCAAAATAAAAAACAGAAATATCTTATTTACATAGGTATTCAGACCCTTTGCTATGAAACACAAAATTGAGGTCAGGTGCGTCCCATTTCCATTGATGAAGCATGGTGGTGGCAGCATCAAGCTGTTGGGGATTTTTTTCAGCAGCAGGGACTGGGTGAATAGACAGGATCAAGTTTATATATATATATATAAACACAGCAAAAAAAGAAAAGTCCCTTTTTCAGGACCCTGTCTTTCAAAGATAATTCGTAAAAATCCAAATAACTTCACAGATCTTCATTGTAAAGGATTTTAACACTGTTTCCCATGCTTGTTCAATGAACCATAAACAATTAATGAACCTTTGGAACGGTCGTTCAGACACTAACAGCTTACAGACCGTAGGAAATTTAGGTCACAGTTATGAAAACTTTGGACACTAAAGAGGCCTTTCTACTGACTCTGAAAAACACCAAAAGAAAGATGCCCTGGGTCCCTGCTCATCTGCGTGAACGTGCCTTAGGCATGCTGCAAGAAGGTATGAGGACTGCAGATGTGGCCAGGGCAATAAATTGCAATGTCCGTACTGTGAGACGCCTAAGAGAGCGCTACAGGGAGACAGGATGGACAGCTGATCGTCCTCGCAGTGGCAGACCACGTGTAACAACACCTGCACAGGATCGGTACACCTGCACAGGATCGGTACATCTGAACATCACACCTGTGGGACAGGTACAGGATGGCAACAACAACTGCCCGAGTTACACCAGGAATGCACAATCCCTCCATCAGTGCTGTCTATTACTGTCTGTAATAGGCTGAGAGAGGCTGGACTGAGGGCTTGTAGGGCTGTTGTAAGGCAGGTCCTCACCAGACATCACCGGCAACAATGTCGCCTATGGGCACAAACCCACTGGAACAGACTGGACTGGCAAAAAGTCGCGGTTTTGTCTCACCAAGGGTGATGGTTGGATTCGCGTTTATTGTCGAAGGAATGAGTGTTACATCGAGGCCTGTACTCTGGAGCGGGATCGATTTGGAGGTGGAGAGTCCGTCATGGTCTGGGGCGGTGTGTCACAGCATCATCGGACTGAGCTTTTTGTCATTGCAGGCAATCTTAACGCTGTGCGTTACAGGGAAGACATCCTCCTCCCTCATGTGGTACCTTTCCTGCAGGCTCATCCTGACATGACCCTCGAGCATGACAATGCCACTAGCCATACTACTCATTCTGTGCGTGATTTCCCGCAAGACAGGATTGTCAGTGTTCTGCCATGGCCAGCGAAGAGCCCGGATCTCAATCCCATTGAGCACGTCTGGGACCTGTTGGATCGTAGGGTGAGGGCTAGGGCCATTCCCCTCAGAAATGTCTGAGAACTTGCAGGTGCCTTGGTGGAAGAGTGGGGTAACATCTCACAGCAAGAACTGGCAAATCTGGTGCAGTCCATGAGGAGGAGATGCACTGCAGTACTTAATGCAGCTGGTGGCCACACCAGATACTGACTGTTACTTTTAATTTTGACCCCCCCCCCCCCCCCCATTTGTTCAGGGACACATTATTCCATTTCTGTTAGTCATATGTCTGTGGAACTTGTTCAGTTTATGTCTCAGTTGTTGAAACTTGTTATGTTCATACAAATGTTAAGTTTGCTGAAAATAAACACAGTTGACAGTGAGAGGACGTTTCTTTTTTTGCTGAGTTTATATATATATATATATATATATATATACATATATATATATATATATATAAGTACCAGTCAAAAGTTTGGACACACCTACTCATTCAAGGGTTTTTCTAAATGTTACTATTTTCTACATTGTAGAATAATAATGAAGACATCGAAACAATGAAATAACACACATGGAATCATGTAGTAACCAAAAAAAGTGTTAAACAAATCAAAATATATTTTACATTTTAGATTCTTCAAAGTAGCCACCCTTTGCCCTTGATGACAGCTTTGCACACTCTTGGCATTTTCACAACCAGCTTCACCTGGAATGCTTTTCCAACAGTCTTGAAGGAGTTCCCACATATGCTGAGCACTTGTTGGCTGCTTTTCATTCAATCTGCGATCCAACTCATCTCAAACCATCTCAATTGGGTTGACGTCGGGTCATTGTGGAGACCAGGTCAACTGATTCAGCACTCCATCACTCTCCTTCTTGGTCAAAGAGCCCTTGTACAGCCTGGAGGTGTGTTGAGTCATTGTTCTGTTGAAAAACAAATGATAGTCCCTCTAAGCGCAAACCAGATTGGATGGCATATTGCTGCAGAATGCTGTGGTAGACATGCTGGTTAAGCGTGCCTTGAATTAAAATTAAATCACAGACAGTGTCACCAGCAAAGCACCCACACATCATCACACCTCCTCCTCCATGCTTCATGGTGGGACCCACACATACGGAGATCATCCGTTCACCTACTCTGCATCTCACAAAGACACGGCAGTTGGAACCAAACATCTCAAATTTGGACTCATCAGACCAAAGGACAGATTTCCACCGGTCTAATGTCCATTGCTCATGTTTCTTGGTCCAAACAAGTCTCTTCTTCTTATTGGTGTCCTTCAGTAGTGGTTTCTTTGCAGCAATTTGACCATGAAGGCCTGATTCACGCAGTTTCCTCTGATGTTGAAATGTGTCTGTTACTTGAACTCTGTGAAACCTTTATTTGGGCTGCAATCTGGGGTGCTTATCCTCTGCAGCAGAGGTAACTCAGCAGAGGTAACTCTAGGTCTTCCTTTCCTGTGGCGGTCCTCATGAGAGCCAGTTTCATCATAGCGCTTGATGCACTTGAAGAAACTTTCAAAGTTCTTGATGTGTTCCGGATTGACTGACCTTCATGTCTTAAAGTAATGATGGACTGTTGTTTCTCTTTGCCTATTTGAGCTGTTCTTGCCATAATATGGACTTGGTCTTTTAGGGCTATCTTCTGTATACCACCCCTACCTTGTCACAACACAACTGATTAGCTCCAACGCATTAAGAAGGAAAGAAAGTCCACAAATTAACTTTTAACAAGGCACAACTGTTAATTGAAATGCATTCCAGGTGACTACCTCATGAAGCTGATTGAAAGAATGCCAAGAGTGTGCAAAGCTGTCATCAAGGCAAAGGGTGGCTACTTTGAAGAATCTCAAATATAAAATATATTTTGATTTGTTTAACACTTTTTTGGTAACTACATGATTTCATATGTATAATTTCATAGTTTTGATGTCTTCATTATTATTCTACAATGTAGAAAATAGTAAACGTAAAGAAAACCCCTTGAATGACACACCTACTCATTCTAGGATTTGTCTTTATTTTTACTATTTTCTACATTGTAGAATGAATAAAGAAAAACCTTTGAATGAGTAGGTGTGTTTTTGACTCAAAGGTTTGGACACACCTACTCATTCCAAGGTTTTTCTTTATTATTACAGTTTTATACATTGTAGAAGTATAGTAAAGACATCAGCACTATGAAATAACATATATGGAATCATGTAGTAACCAAAAAGAGGGGCCAAGGTTCACCTTCCAACAAAACAACGACCCTAAGCACACAGCCAAGACAACGCAGGAGTGGCTTCGGGACAAGTCTCTGAATGTCCTTGAGTGGCCCAGCCAGAGCCCGGACTTGAACCCGATCTAACATCTCTGGAGAGACATGAAAATAGCTGTGCAGTAACGCTCCCCATCCAACCTGTCAAAGCTTGAGAGGATCTGCAGAGAAGAATGGGAGAAACTCCCCAAATACAAGTGTGCCAAGCTTGTAGCGTCACACCAAAGAAGACTCGAGGCTGAAATCGCTGCCAAAGGTGCTTCAACAAAGTACTGACTAAAGGGTCTGAATACACACTTAAAAAAGATATTTTTGCAAACATTTAAAAAAAAACAACATTTTTGCTTCGTCATTATGGGGTATTGTGTGTAGATTGATCAGGAAAAAAAATACAATTTAATCAATTTTAGAATAAGGCTGCAACCTAACAAAATGTGGAAAAAGTCAAGGGGTCTAATAACTTTCAGGAGGCATTGTATGGACCTCATAGCCAGTTACACTGCATTTTTTCTTTATTCCTCTCTAGTCGGGGACTGATTTAGACCTGGGACCTGGAAAACGAGCAATAGCCTACTTTGGACCTCTTGGGGTGATGTTTGAATACCCCATAGAGCTAAAGATGCAGGCAGGTCTGCAGAGTGGTCACAAGCTGGCACAACCACAAAGTTGTAAAATCTGATTTTAACTCTAACCTTAACCACACTGCTAACCCTAATGTCTAATCTTAAATTAAGACCAAAAAACTAATTTCTGTTTTCATGAATTTTGACTTTGCAGCTGGCCATCTAGCATAAACCGCTAAGCTATGCCTCCAGGGCAAGACTCATGACAATCAACATCGACCTGTGTTTTTCTTTACTTAGCTGCAGCTTAGCATTGGCTAGTGTGGAAACAGGGCTGGCTCTTGCCTTTTGGGGGCCCTCAGCGAGATTTGGTTGGAGGCCCCTCCCCCACCTTGAGGACAAGACATTTTAGTGGCCCCCCTCTTGATGGCAGAGAGATAAATGTCATGTTTAAAGTTAATTTCCTGCAATTCCACACATTTAGCCATGGGGTGATGAGAAAATGTTGCAGTTTTAAAGCATGTTTCATGCAATTCTACTCATTTTGCCATGGGGCAAAGATTTTTTGTTGTTGCATTATTTAAGCTAATTTCCTGCAATTCTACACATTTTGCCATGGCATATGCCATATTAATGATATCTGAGTGAGAGTGACAAACAAAATCAATGGAGGTCAGGGGCCCTGTGCATGTGCTTTGTGTGCCTATTCGGTCATGATTACTAAAAAGTTTAGATAGCTGGCTAGACTAACTTACCAATCTAAAAATGGTTAGCTGACATGGCTAATTGAGTGACTGTCAGTGACTGATATAAGAGAAAAATTGCTGATGCACAACCAAATTTAGAAATTGTACATGTGTATTCTACTATGCTAACTCTCAAAAGTTGAGGCCTCGCTAGCGGCCAGGGGCCCTAAGCGACTGCTTATGTCGCTCTGCCTGGAGCCGGCCCTGTGTGGAAAACAATATAAAAATTGCCCCTCTGACAGTGACACTTCCCTACGTTGTATGCCAGTCTTCACTAAGGCATTGTTATTGACCAGGGAGAAGTTGGAACCCATGGTAAAGACTTTGCACATGTCTGCATGGAGGAGTTCCAGGCTGGAGGTGAAGGCCACCCAAAGAAGCTCCATATCCCATAGCCATCTCCTGTCTCTCCTCCTGGGATAGTGTGTTATTCCCTAGCCATCTCCTGTCTCACCTCCTGGGATAGTGTCTTATCCCGTAGCTCTTCTGTCTCACCTCCCGGGGTAGTATCTCATCCCGTAGCTATCTCCTGTCTCTCCTCCTGGGGCAGTGTGTTATCCCGTAGCCATCTGAGCCATCTCCTGTCTCCCCTCCTGTGGTAGTGTCTTATCCCGTAGCCATCTCCTGTCTCTCCTCCTGGGGCAGTGTGTTATCCCGTAGCCATCTTAGCCATCTCCTGTCTCTCCTCCTGGGGCAGTGTGTTATCCCGTAGCCATCTCCTGTCTCTCCTCCTGGGGCAGTGTGTTATCCCGTAGCCATCTTAGCCATCTCCTGTCTCTCCTCCTGGGGCAGTGCGTTATCCCGTAGCATCTCCTGTCTCTCCTCCTGGGGCAGTGTGTTATCCCGTAGCCATCTCCTGTCTCTCCTCCTGGGGCTGTGTGTTATCCCATAGCCATCTCCTGTTTCTCCTTTTGGGGCAGTGCGTTATCCCGTAGCCATCTCCTGTCTTTCCTCCTGGGGCAGTGCGTTATCCCGTAGTATCTCCTGTCTTTCCTCCTGGGGCAGTGCGTTATCCCGTAGCATCTCCTGTCTTTCCTCCTGGGGCTGTGTGTTATCCCGTAGCCATTTCCTGTCTTTCCTCCTGGGGCAGTGCGTTATCCTGTAGTATCTCCTCTCTTTCCTCCTGGGGCAGTGCGTTATCCCGTAGTATCTCCTCTCTTTCCTCCTGGGGCAGTGCGTTATCCCATAGCCATCTCCTGTCTTTCCTCCTGGGGCAGTGCGTTATCCCGTAGCCTTGCTGCGAGGTGGTGATGGCTGGCCACCGCTAACTTCAGGGCCCTCTCCCGCATTGGCCGCAGCTCAGCGTGCAAATGCAAGTTGTCCGTGCACCCACCCACACATGAGGCCAGCTGGTGGTAACATGCCACAACCTATTGGACATGAAACATTTACAGAAGAGGTCACCATTTAAATAGTATTTTGCCAACCCTAATCGCACTGTGCTGGCTCAGATTTTTTATGTTATTTTCATCTCATCTTATCATTGTTCCAACAGCTATGGTGGATGTGCAACCAGGCCAGTGAGTGCAGCACAGCTCAGCAAGGCTCAGTAGTGTGAAAAGGGTTGACTGATTAGACAAAATATTTTTGTATTGTCTAGATTTGCGAGAATAGGAATAGATGATAAGAGCAATACATTATTGTAGCCAGGACTGTACGAGATAGCGGGGAAATGGGGGTGAATTATTGTTTTTGTTAAGATCTGCTGCTGACACAACTATGTTTTGTAAACACCACTGGTCTGCATATGGTCTTAGGTTACATGTATGGATTTACAAACCTTTTGTGGTGTGGGGGAGATTACAAGTGACAGTGGGAACATGGATTGTGTGAAAGTATGAGGGTTTCAGCTTGGAACCTGAAACAAGCTGTATGTATATCTTCTCTGGTTGCAACAACAAAAAAGTAGCCAGCCCAGTAAAGCTTAGCCAGAAACTACTATTAAATACCGGTAAACAATTCACTTCTCCAACTCCCTCTCTCTCCCTCCCACACATTTATCCAACCTTATCCCCCAGCTTTAGAGGCTGGGCTACCGTTCATCTCAAACACAAATTCTGAACTGTGACTTTAAATAAATGATCTAATTTGAATGTATGCTATCATGTCTGTGATTTCTCCCTGAGCTCTACTAGCACATTTAGGCCAGTAGTAATGCCTGGAACATGATAGTTCATTAGTTGTCCTCGACACAATGTTCCGGGTAAATTAGCATATTTTAGAGGACTATGTCAGCAACCATTGGTTCAGCAACTATTCATCTCCCTCTCAGACGTGTGAAAATTGCTATGCAGACGACACACAATTAATCTTCTCCTTTCCCCCTTCTGATAACCAGGCGGCGAATCGCATCTCTGCATGTCTGTCAGACATATCAGTGTGGATGACGGATCACCACCTCAAGCTGAACCTCGGCAAGACGGAGCTGCTCTTCCTCCCGGGGAAGGACTGCCCGTTCCATGATCTCGCCATCACGGTTGACAACTCCCTTGTGTCCTCCTCCCAGAGTGCTAAGAACCTTGGCGTGATCCTGGACAACACCCTGTCGTTCTCCACTAACATCAAGGCGGTGACCCGATCCTGTAGGTTCATGCTCTACAACATTCGCAGAGTACGACCCTGCCTCACACAGGAAGCGGCGCAGGTCCATCTCCCGTCTGGATTACTGCAACTCGCTGTTGGCTGGGCTCCCTGCCTGTGCCATTAAACCCCTACAACTCATCCAGAACGCCGCAGCCCGTCTGGTGTTCAACCTTCCCAAGTTCTCTCACGTCACCCCGCTCCTCCGCTCCTCCACTGGCTTCCAGTTGAAGCTCGCATCCGCTACAAGACCATGGTGATTGCCTACGGAGCTGTGAAGGGAACGGCACCTCCATACCTTCAGGCTCTGAGCAGGCTCTACACCCAAACAAGGGCACTGCGTTCATCCACCTCTGGCCTGCTGGCCCCCCTACCTCTGAGGAAGCACAGTTCCCGCTCAGCCCAGTCAAAACTGTTCGCTGCTCTGGCACCCCAATGGTGGAACAAGCTCCCTCACGATGCCAGGACAGCGGAGTCAATCACCATCTTCCGGAGACACCTGAAACCCCACCTCTTTAAGGAATACCTAGGATAGGATAAAGTAATCCTTCTAACCCCCCCCCCCCCAACAATTTCTCTATTTGCGATAACCAAAGCTGAACATTTTTTAAATAACAATAACAACAATTTCTCTATTTGCGATAACCAAAGCTGAACATTTTTTAAATAACAATAACAACAATTTCTCTATTTGCGATAACCAAAGCTGAACATTTTTTAAATAACAATAACAACAATTTCTCTATTTGCGATAACCAAAGCTGAACATTTTTTAAATAACAATAACAACAATTTCTCTATTTGCGATAACCAAAGCTGAACATTTTTTAAATAACAATAACAACAATTTCTCTATTTGCGATAACCAAAGCTGAACATTTTTTAAATAACAACAATTTCTCTATTTGCGATAACCAAAGCTGAACATTTTTTAAATAACAACTACACGTTGAGGTCATTATTAGTTACCTAATGTAACTCTGAAAAGAATCAGAATCTCCTAACTAACTCGAAGCCCGACACCAGGTTAGACAGATTGTAACAAAGTATGACGCAGTTTCATTGATCCAAATCATGATACGGGTGGTTATTAATAAGACTTTGGAGTTTAGCCTGGAAGATTATCATGTATTACAGCTATGGCTAATAATCTGATTGCCATAGATCAATTTTTGGATAAACCTAAGGACCTTGTATAGGGGGCTAGTCTAGTCAGGTAGGTAGAGATGGATTGGACATTTGACAGGCTGTGGATGGGAGAGTTGCAGGTGTGCAGCAAAGGTAAACCTACTACCGCACTGTGCATTTCTGGCACTCTGTAACTCTTCAATTACACACACATGTTCTGCTTTAGGTGAAAATTACATTCTTGTACTGTTTCATTGCAAGACTGAACATGGTAAATGATTTACTGTAATGTTCCAAATAAACAATGAGCATATGGTAAACAAACAAATGTGTATTGGGTTAGTATTTTGTGTTAGTCTGTATCCATTATAACAAGGTATTAATGCAATCCCTGTATTACTTAACATCCTGAGGTCAATATAATGAGTTCCAAATAAACTTTAGATTTTCCATCCTTAAAGTATAGGGTATAGGACAGGTATTCCCAAACTTACCCGGGAAAGCACCGAACAACAGACAGGGACGTTGGACCATCGAAGAGGCGCAAATATGATAAGAACTACATTCATTTGGAGTTCACTTATATTGAGAGAAGTGCCTTTCCTCAGCCACAGTGTTATATGTGCAAAAGTACTATCTCACAACTCGATGAAACCTTCACTCTTGTGCAGACATTTAGAAACAAAACATGCCAATTTGAAAAATAAGCCACGGGAGTTTGAGAGACAATTAAGATGACTTTTGAATAGTAAGATAATATAATATAATAGCAACAGATACCATTAATAAGAATGGGCTAGAAGCATCTTATATGGTGAGCTACCAAGTGGCTAGGACAGGCAAGGCCCCAAAAAGGCCCAAAAAACTATACAGACAATGCCTTCATCAAACAACAGTTTCACAACGCATCAGTGACATGGCAGAAGATGTTTGAAACAATTACTGTTTCGCATACAAGCCAGTGAATTCTATGCGTTACAGCTGGATGAGTCAACAGAGGTGGCAGGCCTGGCACAGCTCCTGGTATGTCCGTTACGTTTATGGGGGATCAATTAAGGAAGACATCCTCTTCTGGAAACCAGGACAACACGAGAGGATATTTTTAAAGTACTGGACAGCTTTGTGACATCAAATGGACTTTGGTGGTCAAGATGTGTTGGTATCTGTACTGATGGCGCAAAAGCCATGACAGGGAGACATTGTGGAGTTGTAACACGCGTGCAAGCAGTTGCTCCCGATGCCACTTGGGTACACTGCAGCATCCACCGAGATGCTCTTGCTGCCAAGGGAATGCCTGACAGCTTGAAATACATTTTGGACACTACAGTGAAAAGGGTTAACTTTGTTAAAGCAAGGCCTGGGAACTCTTGTGTATTTTCTGCGCTATGCAATGCTATGGGCAGAAGGGAAAAAAAATGAATGAAATGAAATGTATGCATTCACTACTGTAAGTCGCTCTGGATAAGAGCGTCTGCTAAATTACGTAAATGTAAATGTAACGCTTATACAACATACAGAAATACACTGGTTATCAAGGGGCAAAGTATTCACATGTTTTTTTTAAATTGAGAGACAAGCTTAAAGTTTTCTTTACTGACCATCATTTTCACTTGCCGGACCGCTTGAATGATGACGAGTTTTTCACACGACTGGCCTATCTGGGTGATGTTTTTTCTTGCCTGAATGATCTGAATCTAGGATTACAGGAACTCTCTGCAACTATATTCAATGTGCGGGATAAAATTGAGGCTATGATTAAGAAGTTGAAGATCTTCTCTTTCTGCATTAACAAGGACAACACACAAGCGGTTCTGTGAAAATGTAATTTAATCAGAAGCCACTGCCAGATTTCTGGATTGTGCTGTGCTCAGAGTATCCTGCCTTGGCAAATCGCGCTGTTAAGACACTGATGCCCTTTGCAACCACATACCTATGTGAGAGTGGATTCTCGGCCCTCACTAGCTTGAAAACTAAATACAGGCACAGACTGTGTGTGGAAAATTATTTAAGACTGAGACTCTCTCCATTACAACCCAACATTGCAGAGTTATGTGTATCCTTTCAAGCACACCCTTCCCATTAACCTGTGGTGAGTTATTCACAATTTTCAATTAACAAATAAGGTTTTATATGCAAGATGGTTAAGTAAAGAGCAAAATTATTTATTATTATTATATTATTATTTGTGCCCTGGTCCTATAAGAGCTCTTTGTCACTTCCCACGAGCCGGGTTGTGACAAAAACTCACACTCATTCTTATGTTTAATAAATGTATCGTATAGTGTGTGTTGTGCAGGCTTACAATGATGGCAAAAAACAACATCTGAGAGTGCGCTGACCCTGGTGCTAGAGGGGGTATGCAGCTGGAAGTTGAATGTTTGAAGGGGTACAGGACTATAAAGAGTTTGGGAACCACTGTTATAGGACATATGTCAAGGCTGTGGGTAACTGGTGAAAGGAGTCAGGTGCAGGAGAGCTGAGATGCGTGGTCAAGGCATTTAATACAAGATAACACCAGTATAAACACAATACTACGGTGCGGGAAAAATACCAGTACCACGAAATAAACGGGCGTAATATCAAAACCCGGCAACAAAATACCAGCTGTCAGTAACAGCCTGAACAATAGAACAAACACGCACACAAACATGAGGGGAAACCAGAGGGTTTCGTGACGTTGACCGCCGAGCGCCACTCGAACAAGGAGAGGGACCGACTCCGGCGGAAGTTGTGACAACATATTACCTTTCTCACAATAACTTAACATACAGTATTGCTTGGCTAAACTACAATCTTTATCCATAAAGGTCTTAGCAACCTAAGGAAAGTGCCTAATAATTATCAGATCTAATAGAATGAAATAAAACATTCTGCAATAATGTTATCATTTGATCTATTTTATAAAGAAAGGAATCTTGGTTGCTGACCCTCCCACGCACCATTTCCCTACAAAGCGGCTCTTAGTAGACCAGGTAATGCACTGAAGCTGCTGTTATAGACCTAGTAATGCATTAAAGATACTCTTATAGTAGAACTAATAATGCATTAAAGCTGCTGTTATAGACCTAGTAATGCATTAAATCTGCTGTTATAGACCTAGTAATGCATTAAACCTGCTGTTATAGACCTAGTAATGTGCTGAACTATAAGAAACATATTTTCAGGGAAAGTGCTTTTTGACCCACAGGGTGAAAGCAGTTTTTTTTTGTGTTGGTCATTTGTTTGTAAGTGCCTGACATCTTTATACAAGATGTAAAATAGGCACCGGAACTACACACTTATATCCACGCATATATTCTTTAAGTATTTATATATCATGTCATCATTCAAATAGTCAAGATATTGGTATTGATAACGATAAGGGTCATAGTTTAGGAGAATAGATTTCTGCATATTCATGTATGTATGAAGCAATTACATACTGAATATAAACAGTAAATAGTTGGCTACACAGACTTATGACTTATTTCATATGGGCACAACAGACAAAACCCTTAAACATTTATATTATATGCGTTAGTTTTTTCTGAATATTAATTTTCCATAAGTATAGCCTATCATCACCATTTACTCAGCAGATAAGTAGACTGATCCCTTTGTGGGAAGAGTTAAGGACAGAGTTATTGAGCACAGGTACTTTATAGAAAAACAATCACTCAACAGTAGACTATAAAATCTGATGTTTTGATATGTTATACCAAATAATTCCTTGAGATAAATGACTGTAATAAATATGATCCAATCAGCCGTCCTGAGCATCTCTCCTTTATGAGTGAGTCGATAAGAGCCTTCCCCTTTTCCAGGTTCTTTGAGCTGGTAGTGCCATCGTCACCCACTTTGTTGTTGATGAGTGGCATGAGGGCTGCTGGTCGAGAGCTGCCGACCCCGTCACAGCAGGCGTGTGCAAACCTCACCCGTCCTTCAGTCCGCACGTCACCCCTGCACTCACTCCCCAGACAGACCCCTCATTCAACACTATGCATCCGGGACAGGCACAATCCCAGGCCATGCAGGCTACACCATAATTCTTCTTCCAGAACTTTGCAGTGTCAAAAAAAATGTCTCACACTTACCCCTTGCCCAATCCACCTAATAACCCCCCGGTGTAGAAAAGTTAAATGAGGTGTAGGAGGATACTGGTCCTTAGCAATAGCACTAATAATCCAGAGATTGACCCCTTTCTCCTCATCACTCAACCACATAATGCCAGGGTATAACTTATTTAAAATTTATTTCACCTTTATTTAACCAGGTAGGCTAGTTGAGAACAAGTTCTCATTTGCAACTGCGACCTGGCCAAGATAAAGCGTAGCAATTCGACACATACAACAACACAGAGTTACACATGGAATAAACAAAACATACAGTCAATAATACAGTAGAACAAAAGAAAACAAAAAGTCTATATACAGTGAGTGCAAATGAGGTAAGTTAAGGCAATAAATAGGCCATGGTGGCAAAGTAATTACAATATAGCAATTAGACACTGGAATGGTAGATGTGCAGAAGATGAATGTGCCAGTAGAGATACTGGGGTGCAAAGGAGCAAGATAAATGAATAAATACAGTATGGGAATGAGGTAGATCGATGGGCTGTTTACAGATGGGCTATGTACAGGTGCAGTGATCTGTGAGCTGCTCTGACAGCTGGTGCTTAAAGCTAGTGAGGGAGATATGAGTCTCCAGCTTCAGAAATGTTTGCAGTTCGTTCCAGTCATTGGCAGCAGATAACTGGAAGGAAAGGCGGCCAAAGGAGGAATTGGCTTTGGGGGTGACCAGTGAGATATACCTGCTGGGGCGCATGCTACGAGTTGGTGTGTGGGTATGCTTTATGGAGTAAGAACAAGAATATATCGTGGTAGAAAGGATAAAATTAGTTTCATTCTCTATTTCTTCGAGGTCACAATAGTTACATAGGCTTTCCTCTTCCATTTCACCACAATACCGACCTGTTGTTACATTTGCTCCTGCCACGCCCTCTACTTCTCATCCTGTGTCTCCTAACCTGCCGCCACTCCCCAGTGCTCTCTCCCTCTTCCTCTGTGTGTGTGTGTGATTGTGTGGGTGGAGACAGGTGTGCTGGTGGCAGAGCAGATCCCCACCAGCTGAAACCTTTTCCATAATCAAGACCTCTACAAGTACTCAGCCCTGCCACTTCCACGCTGCCAGATCATAACCTCTGCTCAGTCAGTCTGCATTTGTTTGCCATTTGTTCCTGCTTAGATCCTGTTTTCGTGTTATGCCTGGTTTCCCTTGCCTGATGTTGTTTTCCTCACCGCTACAGTTCTGCCCGCTCTAACTTTGGCCCCTGTCTCCAGTCCCACGTCTCGTCAGTCCTGCTACTCTGTCCTGGACCCCCTCACTCCACTGCATCCTTGGATTTCTCTCCGGACCTGCTTACCCAGTCCAAACTCCCCTCGCTCCAGCCTCAGCCTCCGCAACAGGCCCGAGCTTCCCCTGGCCTGCACCTCATCTTTGCCATGTTTCAATAAATACCTTGGTTACCTCATCCCAGTCTCCTCGTCTGAGTCTGCTCTTGGGTTCACCTGTTCCGCTCCACATGACACCTGTTTCAATATGCAGAGACAATATCCCTGATCTTACCTGTACACATAGCGATCTCTTGCTTTTAGGTGTTATTATAGAGAATACTAACTGTACCATGATTTTGTTCACCATTTTCTCACACTTCTGAAATCTGTTCCAAAATATGTAAACGCTATTAACAAAAACGGAGTTAAAATGAAAGACAGCAGAAAGCCACACCAGCTTGACCAAAACCAATGAATGTTGTTGTTAAAAATGTGGATAGAAGCATAGGCCTACCATAAACCATAACGTATATTATGAACAAAAGGTCATGATAGTTTCTCCACTGGGCACAGACATCATTTCAATATTTAGTTTTGATTTCAATTTGGTTGAGTTGTCAACAAACTTGAAATCAACAAAAAATGTTACCCTGTCATTGGATATAGGTTCAAAGTTGGTTAAAAAAAAAAAGTCCTTACATTGACTTTTTGCAAATCCAATAATTTTTCCCCGATGTTGATTCAACGTCATCGCATTTATTTTGTTGAAATGACGTGGAAACAACATTGATTCAACCAGTTGATGCCCAGTGGGTATTTAATAAATAAAAAAAATGTATGGATAGTGACTACTGTCACATCACATTCACACAAACATACCAGCCATGAAAAATGATGTCCATGAAATGTATTGGGGCTGTTGTAAAAAGGGTTTAACACTGAGATTATTTATGAAAACGACTGACTGTTATATTGACACTGTCACGGCTGTTTGAATGATTGGACCAAAATGCAGCGTCTGTTTCGTTCCACATATTTATTAAACTGTGAAACTAAATGCAATACAAAAAATAAACTGAAGGACAAAAACAACAAACCGTGACGCAGGAGGAACAAACACTACTCACAAAATATAGTCACCCACAAAAAAAGGTGGGACAAACATCAACTTAAATATGAACTCCAATTAGAGACAACGACAACCGGCTGCCTCTAATTGGAGGTCATGCCAAACAAAAACCCACCTAGAAATACAAAACTAGAAACTGAACTTAGAAATACAAAAAACAGACAAACACCCCCTGTCACGCCCTGACCTACTCTACCATAGAAAAGAACAACTTACTATGGTCAGGACGTGACAGACACACTCATCCCTGAGCACAATAGTGGCTTTCTTTAATAAGCAAGTAGAAGACTGAACGATGGATGAGTGGCAGAAGCAGAACATGCTTGCATATTTGATATGATCAATCTTTACAACAAAGTCACATAATGGCATTCATTCATAGTTGATGCACGGTGAACCTTGAATGCCATGGCAATGCGTTGGTAAAAGGCCTGGGGAAAACAACCACAAAAGAAGCTGATCGTACAGTTGAATTTAAGTGTGATGAAGAATTACAATAAGGCAAAAAGAATACCCTCACACCGCTGTATGCCAATTAAATACAAAAGTAATGTTTGATAAAGCAGGCTAGAAAAACAATAAATGATGCATGAATAAACACAAAAATAAATGAATGACAGTTAATAATACCATTGGCGATTTTAGCACGTCAATCTTGGTGGGGCAAACAACCAATTTTTTTTAGATGCATGCCAGTAAAGCCCCTACACAACTCTAAACAAGACATTAAATACACTACAACTGTGACAAACGGTGCCCACACACGTTTAGGGTCTACATCAAGCTGTCCTGAGAGTGGAGCTTATGGCTGACTTGCTTAAATAAACAAATAAATGCATCATTCTAACATTGCCTAAAATTATTAACAAGATAATAATGAAATAGACCTATATGAGCAATAAAACAATGCAGATGTACAAACTATGACAATGGCATATATAACGATAAGCGGTTAAGAGGCAAGCCATAATTTTGATTAAGACATGAGCGAGCTGAGACAGATGTAGCCTATATGCTGCCTATTTGTTAAGCACTTTTGAAATTGACAGAGACATAATTCAGAACATGGGCCGTTCTTACAGTATTCTCCCTGTACACCAAGTCAGAACTGTAAGATAAATAACAGGGGCACATAAGCAGACAATGAAAGCTCTTACAATATTCAATCATTACATTTATCTAAAACAGGCTTTAGGCTACATGTGCACTACCAGGTTCAGAATTAATTTTTCAAACATATTTTCCCTGACAAATATCTGATATGGATTGAGATTTATTGTTTTAGAAGTCAAATTACTAAAATACTACAGGATAAAACAAACTGGACACATTCAGCAATTTAGAAATGGACAGCGACATAATTCAGAACATGGGCCGTTCTTACAGTACTCTCCCTTTACACCAAGGCCGAACAGTAGGCTAAATTAACAGGGGAACATAAGCAGACAACGAAAGCTCTTACAAAGGGGGCAGGTAAGCAGGCAATGAAAGCTATTGCAATATTCGATGATGACATTTCTCTAAAGCAAGCTATAGGCTACATACTGTATGCATCACCAAGTGGAGCTGTTCTTGTCTCTTAATGTTCTGTATTATGTCATGTTTCATGTTTTGTGTGGACCCGAGGAAAAGTAGCTGCTGCTTTTGCAACAGCTAATGGGGATCCTAATAAAATACCAAAAATACCAATACCAAGTCAGAACAGTAAGGTAAGTTCTAAGAGGGAAAGGACCACATTCTAAGGGTGAGAGACAGGCTACTAACTGCTTACTATGCAAAATACACTTAGTATTTCTTTCTTAGCTACAGTATACATATCTCCCTGGCATATTGCATCACTTATGCAGCAGCATACCAGACATATTTATGGACTCACCATTGTTGTGTTGTGCTCACTTGAATAGGAAGTTGGCGCGGCGGTCCTTCTTGTGGGTAAATGTCTCAACTACTTTGTCATCAAAGTCTGGCATTCTCTGGATGAGTCATTCTGGATTGAAAGCATGCTAATGCATTTAACATTTTCTGGCCCATGGAGTTGCGTGTAAAGGTTTTTATCCTTTTAAGGGTGGAAAAGTTTCTCTGGGACTCAGCGGTTGTCATCGGAGTGGTGATGATGATTTTGAGAAGAGAGACCGTCTCAGACAAGGCCTCCTGCAGGTTGTTCTCGTAGAGTGATTTCAATAAAGAAAGTGCTGTCTTTCCAGTGTCCAGCTCATAATGCGGGTGGACAGCTCCGTTTTCAGCTTCTCCTGGTTGCCCACAGGCCATAGCTTGGTAGCACACTGGAGTTCTGCAGTCGGAAAGGAATGTACCTACTGGGGGGAAAATGAGCTGTCCAGCAACTTTGCTGCAATTAAGTGGTCACTTTCATAAAACCTTTCTTGCACATGAGCATCAATTGTATCGCATGTCTCCTTTATCACGGGTGCAGTGTTAAGTTCTCTGCCTTGGTTCAGTGGCATCAACATGTCCTTTGGCCAGTGCATTAGTTTGCTCGCAAATGTTTTGAACGTTCACCTTGAAGTTGTTGATTGCTCCGGTGATTTCTGCTGCATCAATGGTTTGTTTCTGCATTATGTTGTACAAAACATCCACCTCTTGTAAGGCTTGACGCTGGAGACGAGAAGCAGTTACAGGGAGTGAACATTTAATGAAACACGGCTATGAAACAGAACAGGAACATCGTCTGGACAGGGGAAAAATAACGGCATCAATGCTGACACAGGGAACAAACTGAGGAGCAAACAGATATAGTGGGGGTAATCAACAAAGTAATGGAGTCCAGGTGAGTCCAGTATTGTGCAGCTACGCGTAATGATGTCGAGAGATATGCACAATGAATGGCAGCCTGGCGCCCTCGAGCGCCAGAGAGGGAGAGCGGGAGCAGGAGTGACACCTCTGGCATGACCACGGAAAATAACTAGAGGAGTTGCAGAAATGCTTCCTTCCCCTCATTGTTGAATAATGTTTATGTCCAATGGCCGATGAGCACCAAGATGTTTAATCTCTAATTTCTCTTCATATGACAAGGTTTGAAAAGGATTTGCCAGTAGATTGTCGACTTGATTCATGATGATGACTGCTAGCTTGCTAGCTAAGATTTTGAAAGTATGATGTTGACATGATCAGTCCAATCAAAGCTACTGTAGATACAGTTGAAGTCGGAAGTTACATACACTTAGGCTGGAGTCATTAAAACTTGTTTTTCAACCACTCCACAAATTTCTTGTTAACAAACTATAGTTTTGGCAAGTCGGTTAGGACATCTACTTTGTGCATGACACAAGTAATTTTTCCAACAATTGCTTACAGACAGATTATTTCACTTATAATTCACTGTATCACAATTCCAGTGGGTCAGAAGTTTACATACACTAAGTTGACTGTGCCTTTAAACAGCTTGGAAAATTCCAGAAAATTATGTCACGGCTTTAGTAGCTTCTGATAGGCTAATTGACATCATTTGAGTCAATTGGAGGTGTACCTGTGGATGAATTTCAAGGCCTACATTTAAACTCAGTGCCTCCTTGCTTGACATCATGGAAAAATCTAAATAAATCAGCCAGACCTCAGAAAAAAAATTGTAGACCTCCACAAGTCTGATTTATCCTTGGGAGCAATTTCCAAACGCCTCAAGGTACCACGTTCATCTGTAAAAACAATAGTACGCAAGTATAAACACCATGGGACCACACAGCCGTTATACCGCTCAGGAAGGAGACGCATTCTGTCTCCTAAAGATGAACGTACTTTGGTGCGAAAAGTGCAAATCAATCCCAGAACAACAGCAAAGGACCATGTGAAGATGCTGGAGGAAACAGGTACAAAAGTATCTATATCCACAGTAAAACAAGTCTTATATTGACATAACATGAAAAGCCGCTCAGCAAGGAAGAAGCCACTGCTCCAAAACCGCCATAAAAAAGCCAGACTATGGTTTGCAACTGCACATGGGGACAAAGATCATACTTTTTGGAGAAATGTCCTCTGGTCTGATGAAATAAAAACAGAACTGTTTGGCCATAATGACCATCGTTATGTTTGGAGGAAAAAGGGGGAGGCTTGCAAGCCGAAGAACACCATCCCAACTGTGAAGCACGGGGGTGGCAGCATCATGTTGTGTGGGTGCTTTGTTGCAGGAGGGACAGGTGCACTTCACAAAATAGATTGCATCATGAGGTAGGAAAATTATGTGGATATATTGAAGCAACATCTCAAGACATCAGTCAGGAAGTTAAAGCTTGGTCACAAATGGGTTTTTCAAATGGACAATCACCCCAAGCATACTTCCAAAGTTGTGGCAAAATGGCTTAAGGACAACAAAGTCAAGGTATTAGAGTGGCCATCACAAAGCCCTGACCTCAATCCCATAGGAAGTTTGTGGGCAGAACTGAAAAAGCGTGTGCAAGCAAGGAGGCCTACAAACCTGACTCAGTTACACCAGCTCTGTCAGGATGAATGGGACAAAATTCACCCAACTTATTGTGGGAAGCTTGTGGAAGGCTACCCGAAACGTTTGACCCAAGTTTAACAATTTAAAGGCAATGCTACCAAATATTAATTGAGTGTATGTAAACTTCTGACCCACTGGGAATGTGATGAAATAAATAAAAGCTGAAATAAATCAAATCAAATCAAATGTATTTATATAGCCCTTCTTACATCAGCTGATATATCAAAGTGCTGTACCGAAACCCAGCTTAAAACCCCAAACAGCACGCAATGCAGGTGTAGAAGCACGGTGGCTAGGAAAAACTCCCTAGAAAGGCCAAAACCTAGGAAGAAACCTAGAGAGGAACCAGGCTATTGTCACGTCCTGACCAGTAGAGGGAGTATTTGTTATTGTAGTTTGGTTAGGACGTGGCAGAGGGTATTTGTTTTATGTGGTCCAGGGGTTATGTGTAGTGTAGAGGGGTGTTATATTTATGTGTTCCGGGGTTTGGGTGTATGTTCTGGTTTTTGGTTTTCTAGGGTTTTCTGGTTTGTGTATTTCTTTGTTGTCTGTGTGGCTCTCGATCAGGAACAGCTGTACTTCGTTGTTCCTGATTGAGAGTCATATATAAGGAGCTTGTTTTCACCTGGGGTTTTGTGGGTAGTTGATTTTGCACTGCTGTGATATAGCCTGTAAAACTGTCGGTTTGTCCTTCGTTGTTTTCTTGTTTTTCCGTGTTCTCATTATTTCAATAAATATGATGTTGAGCACGCAACCCGCTGCGCCTTGGTCATCCCTACACTACGACAAACGTGACAGAACTACCCACCAAAAAAGGACCAAGCAGCGGGGTAAGGAGCAAGAGGAATTCTATATGGACATGGGAAGAAATTCTGGACGGGGCTGGACCTTGGCACCAGGCTGGGGAATACCGTCGCCCACGGGAGGAAATAGAGGCAGCTAAGGCGGTGAGGCGTCGGTACAAGGCTATGTACGCCCTGAGGGAGAAGCATGAGAGGCACCCCCATGAAATGTTTTTGGGGGGGCACACGGGTAGTTTGGCTGGGCCAAGGGTGAGCCTTAAGCCAGCTCCCCGTGCTTATATGGAGGATCGTATGGAGTGGAGGGCGCCGAGTTTTGCAGAAGTGCGCACGATCTCGCCCATACGCACGCACAGTCCAGTGCGAGTGATCCCAGCCCCTCGCAGATGCCGTGCTAGAGTGGGCATCCAGCCTGATAGGAGGATGCCTGCGCAGCGCGTCTGGTCGCCGGTGCGCCTCCTAGGACCAGGCTACCCTACGCCCACTCTACGCACGGCAACCATCAGGCCCCTGCACAGCCCAGGTCGCCCTGTACCAGCACTCCGCTCGTACAGGGCTACTAGTTCCATTCAGCCAGGACGGGTTGTGCAGAAGGTGCGATCAAGACCGCCTGTGCGCCTCCATGGCCCGGTGTTTCCTGTTCCTGCTTCTCGTGCTGACCCTGAGGTGCGAACCCCTAGTCTGGCACGTCCAGTACCAGCACCACGCATCAAGCTTCCAGGGATTCAGCCCAGTCCTACTCAGCCTGTTCCGGCTCCTCGCACTAGCCCTGAGGTGCGTGTCCCCAAACTGGCACTTCCAGTACCAGCACCATGCATCAGGCTTCCAGTGCGTAATCCCAGTACTACTCGGCCGATTCCTGCTCCCCGCACTAGCCCTGAGGTGCGTGTCCCCAGGCTGGTACTTCCACTACCAGCCCCACGCATCAGGCTTCCAGTGCGTCAGCCTAGCCTCGAGCTTCCGACGACAGTGCTTCGTCCAGAGTGTCCGACAACAGTGCCCCGTCCAGAGTGTCCGGAGACAGTGCCCCGTCCAGAGTATCCGACAACAGTCCCCGTCCAGAGTATTCGGCAACAGTGCCCCGTCCAGAGTATCCGACAACAGTACCCCGTCCTGAGTATCCGGTAAGAGTGTCAAGCCCGGAACCGAGTGAGTCGGCCTACAGTTCGGAACCAAGGGAGCCGGCCCACTGTGCAGAACCGAGTGAGACGGGCCCCAGTTCGGAGAGGTGTGAATGGGTCTACAGTCCGGAACCGAGCAAGACGGCCTACAGTTCGGAACCAAGTGAGACAGCCTACAGTCCGGAACCTAACGAGAGGGCCCGGAACCGAGTGAGTCTGCCTTCAGCTCAGAACCGAGTGAGTCTGCCTACCGTCCGGAACCAAGTGAGTCTACCTACGGTCCGGAACCGAGCGAGTCTGCCTACAGTCCGGAGCCGAACGAGTCTGCCTACAGCCCGGAACCGAAGGAGTCTGCCTACGGTCCGGAACAGAGTGAGTCTGCCTACAGTCTGGACCTTCTAGAGTCGGCCCACAGTCCGGAGGCCCCAGAGACGCGCTACAGCCCTGAACATTCTGCAGGGGTGGACTGATCAGGGGGTGGCTGTAGACCAGAACCTGAGCCACCTCCAGTATAGGAGGGTTGGGGAGGGGGGGTGTAGCACAGGTGCCGTCGTTGACGGCAGCCACCCTCCCTTCCCTCCCTTTAGTTAGGGTTTATTTTTTTGTTGTTTTTTGTTGTTTAGGTGCATTCGGGGTATGCACCTTTGGGGGGGGGGGGGGTAATGTCACTTCCTGACCAGTAGAGGGAGTATTTGTTATTGTAGTTTGGTCAGGACGTGGCAGAGGGTATTTGTTTTATGTGGTCCGGGGGTTATGTGTAGTGTAGAGGGGTGTTATATTTATGTGTTCCGGGGATTGGGTGTATGTTCTGGTTTTTGGTTTTCTAGGGTTTTCTGGTTTGTGTATTTCTTTGTTGTCTGTGTGGCTCTCGATCAGGAACAGCGGTACTTCGTTGTTCCTGATTGAGAGTCATATATAAGGAGCTTGTTTTCACCTGGGGTTTTGTGGGTAGTTGATTTTGCACTGCTGTGATATAGCCTGTAAAACTGTCGGTTTGTCCTTTGTTGTTTTCTTGTTTTTCCGTGTTCTCATTATTTCAATAAAAATGATGTTGAGCACGCAACCCGCTGCGCCTTGGTCATCCCTATACTACGACAAACGTGACAGCTATGAGGGGTGGCCAGTCCTCTTCTGGCTGTGCCGGGTGGAGATTATAACAGAACATGGCCAAGATGTTCAAATGTTCTTAAATGACCAGCATGGTCAAATAATAATAATCACAGTAGTTGTCGAGGGTGCAACAAGTCAGCACCTCAGGAGTAAATGTCAGTTGGCTTTCATAGCCGATCATTGAGAGTATCTCTACCACTCCTGCTGTCTCTAGAGAGTTGAAAACAGCAGGTCTGGGACAGGTAGCACGTCCGGTGAACAGGTCAGGGTTCCATAGCCGCTGGCAGAACAGTTGAAACTGGAGCAGCAGCACGGCCAGGTGGACTGGGGCCAGCAAGGAGTCATCATGCCAGGTAGTCCTGAGGCATGGTCCTAGGGCTCAGGTCCTCCGAGAGAAAGAAAGAAAGAGAGAAAGAGAGAATTAGAGAGAGCATACTTAAGTTCACACAGTACACCGAATAAGACAGGAGAAATACTCCAGATATAACAGACTGACCCTAGCCCCCCGACACATAAACTACTGCAGCATAAATACTGGAGGCTGAGACAGGAGACACTGTGCCCCATCCGATGATACCCCCGGACAGGGCCAAACAGGCAGGATATAACATTTACATTTTTTTTTACATTTAAGTCATTTAGCAGACACTCTTATTCAGAGTGACTTACATTTGTGAATGCATACATTCCATACTTTTTTATTTTTCTGTACTGGTCCCCCGTGGGAATCGAACCCACAACCCTGGCGTTGCAAACGCCATGCTCTACCAACTGAGCCACACGGGACTGCCGAGTATAGCCCACAAAGATCTCCGCCACGGCACAACCCAAGGGGGGGGGGGGGGGGGGGGGCAACCCTGACAGGAAGACCACGTCAGCGACTCAACCCACTCAAGTGACGCACCCCTCCTAGGGACGACATGGAAGAGCACCTGTAAGCCAGTGACTCAGCCCATGTAATAGGGTTAGAGGCAGAGAATCCCAGTGGAGAGAGGGGAACCAGCCAGGCAGAGACAGCAAGGGTGGTTCGTTGCTCCAGAGCCTTTCCGTTCACCTTCACACTCCTGGGCCAGACTACACTCAATCATATGACCTACTGAAGAGATGAGTCTTCAGTAAAGACTTAAAGGTTGAGACCGAGTCTGCGTCTCTCACATGGGTAGGCAGACCATTCCATAAAAATGGAGCTCTATAGGAGAAAGCCCAGCCTCCAGCTGTTTGCTTAGAAATTCTAGGGACAATTAGGAGGCCTGCGTCTTGTGACCGTAGCGTACGTGTAGGTATGTACGGCAGGACCAAATCGGAAAGATAGGTAGGAGCAAGCCCATGTAATGCTTTGTAGGTTAGCAGTAAAACCTTGAAATCAGCCCTTGCCTTAACAGGAAGCCAGTGTAGGGAGGCTAGCACTGGAGTAATATGATACAATTTTGGGGTTGTAGTCAGGATTCTAGCAGCCGTATTTAGCACTAACTGAAGTTTATTTAGTGCTTTATCCGGGTAGCCGGAAAGTAGAGCATTGCAGTAGTCTAACCTAGAAGTAACAAAAGCATGGATACATTTTTCTGCATAATTTTTGGACAGAAAGTTTCAGATTTTTGCAATGTTACGTAGATGGAAAAAAGCTGTCCTTGAAACAGTCTTGATATGTTTGTCAAAAGAGAAATCAGGGTCCAGAGTAACGCCGAGGTCCTTCACAGTTTTATTTGAGACGACTGTACAACCATCAAGATTAATTGTCAGATTCAACAGAATATCTCTTTGTTTCTTGGGACCTAGAACAAGCATCTCTGTTTTGTCCAAGTTTAAAAGTAGAACGTTTGCAGCCATCCACTTCCTTATTAATCTGACATTTCACATTATTAAAATAAAGTGGTGATCCTAACTGACCTAAGACAGGGAATTTTTACTAGGATTAAATGTCAGGAATTGTGAAAAACTGAGTTTAAATGTATTTGGCTAAGGTGTATGTAAACTTCCAACTTCAACTGTATAACGTGATTTGATGTAATTCTATCTGTGGCCAATGACCTTGAGCCTTCTTGGATGGGCACTTCTAATGTAACTCTATGGCAGAACCCAAGGGGCAATTTTTTTTGTTGCTCTACCCATAAGACTTGGCGGTGACGTAGTGTCCCCATGAGTGACAGAACACTGAGTCAAACACTGTGTAACGCTCCGTATTTTTTGCTGGTTTTCCCCACCACCACTGAAAGCACTGAGTTAGGCTGAAACAACTACATTTTGGAGCTGCCTTACTCAAGAAAGCAAAAAAGAGACCATGTTTGTATGTGGCTTTAGTAGCTCAATGATTTTTGAATTATTCTTTTTTTTACATTGTTTGCAAACTGATATCTGACACGTATTAATGCCAAAATAACAAATAAAACAAGCAACCTAAAAATGTGGGGCTCAAAACAGCTGCCTTGAATGACGGGTCGCCACTGGTCAATACATATAAATAATTAAAAATCTATTTTTACTTGATTGGAACTGTCAGGCTACTTATGTTTAGGTCACTTGAGTCACCTGCTGGTTTAAGCAAGTAATAACAGTCCAACGTTTTGTGACTGACAACGCCAATTGGTAACACATCGGCAAATCATGGATGCATAAACACTAACCAGTCTCACATAGCATAATATCAGTGTATTATCAACCAATGTACTCATTGAATTATCTCCCAAGAAATGACATTTTTATTCCAAACATATGATCAACGATCGACGCCCAGAGTGTCTAGTCGACCCTTTCGCGCGCCGAATAGGTACAGTACACGGTACACACGTGCTTGTAAGGCAGATGGCTGTTCCAAACGTCTAATATTTCTTACTAGCTAGCTACATTTTAATTTATCAAAGCAAGGTATGGTCAGTGACATATTTCTAGCTCGTTATGAAGTCCTAAGTCATAGCAATTGCATACTTTCAAACGGAAAGAATGTTTGAAAGAGTGTCTCTGTTGTTAAGGTAACGTTAACAGTATTACTGTTGCCAGCTGTTTAGCCTTCTGCTTACAGTATCACTGGCAACTGTTGACGGTTTAACTGGCTAGCAATCTAACGTTCGCCTGTTGCTTTTTTCCCCACAAGTTTGAAAACAAAAACAGCAATTTCAATGAATCAATAATTATTTTTTATATATTTACATTTAGAAAATGTCAAGGAAAAAGGAAGTCCAAATTCAAGTAAGGTTTGTCTACAACTAGCTAACGTTAACTCCCAACACAGATTTCTTGTTGTTCATCAGCAGTACAGTTAACAGTAGCCGCCAGTCATTATTTGAAATAAATAAATGTGTCTAAAGTACTTTACATTGTCCTTTTTTAATATCATTCTACAGATTGAAATATCTTCTGAAGAACAATGGGAGGAAGCATTGTCAGGCCCAGGACTTCTTGGTAGGCAGCTTTCAAAGGTTGTCACGTAGTAAATATGAGCTGGACTTGAGTTTTCTGTAATGAGTGGTCATATTGTCAGATAATGAACTAAGAAGCTGTCAGGCTGCTGTAGTTTTGCTATGAGGAGTAATATGCTGATATCCACGTTTGTAGTAATAGAAGTCTACCAGAGATGGTGTGGGCCATGCAAGGCTGTGCAGAACATCTTCAGAAAATTGAGGAGTGAATATGGAGATCAACTGTTGCGCTTCGCTATGGTAAGTTAAGGCATTTTCAGCTATCATCACCGTCAAATTCTGATCCTGGTACACTTCTGGTAACCCTGCGCATTAAAACCTAGCCAAACTAATTCTGGTACCTGTCTGTGTGTGGGAGGTCCATGATCCAGACTCTACCAGACCAGTAGCCTGGGTGGAGGTCCAAGGTCATCACCTGGGTCGTGTTTATTAAGGCATGCAACGGAAAACATTCTAGAAAGTTTTGCAACAGGTCCCTCCACGTTTCAGTCTTTTTTCTTCTTTTTGTTGTTCATTGAACACAACTTCCATCTGGGCCTCTGGAAATCCATACCCTTTTTGAAAAAGAAACTGCTGTAAATTGTCATAAGTGCTCTGTTTAACTCACTTTCAGGGGGAGGCCAACAGTTTACTTGAGTTAAGTTCACTTAAAGGGAAATGTCAACCAGTCTTCCTTTTCTACTCTGTAAGTAGTGAGCTTATAACAGCACCATATTATTGTCATGATCTTATATCACTGAATGTCAAGTTACAGACAGTGTAATTTTTTATGCATCAGAATAGTTTGACAGGTGTTATGACATATGATATGTCACTTACCCACTAACACAAGGCTGTGTTAGCACACCTGTCATAACTGTGTCATAACCATGAGAAGTGTCCAAAAATATCCTGTTGTTAGTTGGTGTGATATACTATTTTGACATTTGTGCTAACCTTTTATTTGGCATTGTGGTGTGCTCTGCTGTTTCAGGGTGGTACATTGGTGTCAATAGTAAGAGGA
Source organism: Salmo salar (assembly GCF_965601325.2). Classification (NCBI taxonomy): domain Eukaryota; kingdom Metazoa; phylum Chordata; class Actinopteri; order Salmoniformes; family Salmonidae; genus Salmo; species Salmo salar. The sequence continues at coordinate 76,498,471 of NC_138309.1, forward strand.
GTCAATGGGCCTCTTCTACAAAAAACTATGTTGGAACTGGTGGATCAAGAGAAGAAGAAGCAAGAACTGGGCTCAAAATATGTACCTGAAGTAAGAGGTTCCTAACATTGTCACCTGTAAGGGGTCTGCAGACTGGTATACTGATTAGCATTTTGAACCCACCAAACTTTCAAATAGGTCAAAGAGCTTTTCTTAGAGGACAATCATCAAGCAAGAAAAAAGCCTCCGCCGACCCAAAATACCGACATAGAAATTGGTGGTATGTCACCAATTTCACTGCTAGAATACTGCTACATCGTTTCTTACTCTATGCATATATTTTCGTTTAACATTTTGTTGATATTAAATGGTTTGGGTAACTTTGAATGGAGGGGATTTGAGTAAGTCTTGTGTGCCATTAGATCATGGTACATACCATGTGGTCATCATAAAGCCAGATGCTGTAGTAGGAGGTCAAGTGGAAGGAATCATACAAAAAGTAAGGCGTTTACTTCTAAGTGCTTCACATTAAATTCTTATAGTCTATCCTGGTTCATGTTATTGCATTTTACTTGAATATAATGGCCGCATTTAACTCACAAATGTATTGTTTGTGCATAGGCTTTAGATGCTGGTTTTTCAATTGTTGTGGAGGAGGAGAGGATGTTGGATGAAGAGCAGATTCATGCTTTTTATAAGGAGAAAGCCGAAGAGGTGGGTGAAAGCAAGACAAAGAACATTACTTCTTACTATGCTGCACTTGTGACAAGGAGGGTTCAGTAACACAATTGTATCAGTATCACCCAATTGCATCCAGATACCATAGAGCAGGAGTTTTTGTTTAACAACAAGAAAAAAAACACAAGTTATTAAAAAATCTAATATACACATGACAATTTCCCCAATCTGACTAGAGTGATTTTTGTATTTTCTAGCCAGCGTTTGTGAAGGCCATGTCTAGTGGGCCTGTCCACGCCTTGATTCTGTCTAAGGGAGACGAGGTGGGTGAAGGAGAATCTCATTCATTGACAGCCATCATAGATCCTGAACACGCTGAGCTCATCCAACCAAAGAAAAGGTTTGGGTTCTCAGTGCAGTTTGTTGAGTAGATTAAACACACATGCCTGATGCACAATCGTACCACATCATGCAACCGATTGCAGATTTGAGAGGTTTGATCAAACGTACCAGAAATCAGCTAACATTTCCTTGTTCCTTTCTCTTAAACCTGAATATTGTTTTTGTAAAATCATACAGAAAAATACATTTGCAAGCCAAATGAATACAAAGTATGTGTGTTTTGGGTGATCTCTCTTAGGTCAAAGGTTGTACAGGAGGTGGATCTGGGCATGTCAGAAAGCGGCACTGAGGTGGCTAGCAGGCAACTGGCATACTTCTTTCCCACCTTTGATTTTTCTTTAGAGACGCATGCTGGATCCAATGCAAGGATTGAAAAGACTCTTGCTCTTATTCGTCCAAGTCTTCTCAGGGAGAAAAAAGGTTTATTCTACTTTTATGTTTTACATTTTATGCCAGAACTAAGTCCTAGCTCCTTTTATGAAACAGGGAGCTGGTTCAGAGTGGTTCAAATCTTAGAGTTGCATTTTTCAGTGAACATATTCTAAAGTCAAAATCATAAATATGCATGTCTTATTATTATAGTTTAGTAATACTAGTCATGCCAATGTGTACCTTGTTGCTCCACTTGTTCATTTCTGTACATACTGACTGAGATTCTGGTTTGCTTTTCAACATGACAAGATGAGATCTTGAAGACGATCCATGACTCTGGCTTCCAGATAGCAATGCAGAGGGAGGTAAACCTCACGGAGGACCAGGCCAAAGAGTTCTACAAGGAGCATGAGGGCACTGACTTTTTCCCATGTCTAATTAACCATATGACCAGGTGACAAACTCCCACAATAATTTGCTTAGTAGTGATGTGGCGTGCTGAACGACTAAATAAGATTGATAGATGATCAAATATGCACTGTTTACAGTGACCAAATGTAAGGTAAACGATTGGCTACTGATTGTGGCGAATCGACAGCTTGAACTTTCTGACATAAGTGTTTTGTTTCCCTTGTTGTATCGCAGTGGCCCCGTGTTGGCTTTGGCTTTGACTCGAGATGATGCAATCCAACACTGGAGAGGTTTACTGGGTCCAAAAGTCTTGGATGAGGCCAAAGAAAGATTCCCTGAAAGGTAGCAACTGGGGAACACTTCATTTGGATAGTCCTAGTTCATTTCATATTATTTATGTATGTTCAATTAACTGTCTCATCTCGCCACTGTAATTGTGCTTTATTCCTAGTCTGCGAGCCCAGTTTGCAATCGACAATGTGACCATCAACCAGATTCATGGCAGCTCTACTCCCGAGGAGGCTCAGAGAGATCTCAACCGCTTTTTCCCCACAGAGCACACACTGGCTGTGATCAAACCTGACTCTACACAAGAACACAAAGGTACAGTACCTGGGTCTCTGTCCTAACTTCATGGTTATTTATCCAGGCAATGTTAATATGTTTGCCTCATTATGGATAGCTGGTTGTTATCCTGTTAGGGCTAGGGGGCAGTATTTACACGGCCGGATAAAAAACGTACCCGATTTAATCTGGTTATTACTACTGCCCAGAAACTAGAATATGCATATAATTATTGGCTTTGGATAGAAAACACCCTAAAGTTTCTAAAACTGTTTGAATGGTGTCTGTGAGTATAACAGAACTCATATGGCAGGCAAAAACCTGAGAAGATTCTGTACAGGAAGTGCCCTCTCTGACCATTCCTTGAGCTTCTTGACTCTTTTTATTGAAAACTTAGGATCTTTGCTGTAACGTGACACTTCCTACGGCTCCCATAGGCTCTCAGAACCCGGGAAAAAGCTGAATGATGTCGAGGCAGCCCCTGGCTGAAAAACATTAGTGCGTTTGGATAGTGGTCGGTCAGAGTACTATGAGACTGAGGCGCGTGCACGAGTCGACCCCATGTTTTTATTTTCTCTCTCTTTGTACTAAAACACAGATTCCCGGTCAGAATATTATCGCTTTTTTACGAGAAAAATGGCATAAAAATTGATTTTAAACAGCGGTTGACATGCTTCGAAGTACGGTAATGGAATATTTAGAATTTTTTGGTCACGAAACGCGTCGTGCGCGTCACCCTTCTTTACACTTCGGATAGTGTCTTGAACGCACGAACAAAACAGAGGATATTTGATCATAACTATGGATTATTTTAAACCAAACCAACATTTGTTATTAAAGTAGAAGTCCTGGGAGGGCATTCTGACGAAGAACAGCAAAGGTAATAACATTTTTCTTATAGTAAATCTGACTTTGGTGAGGGCTAAACTTGGTGGGTGTCTAAATAGCTAGCCCTGTGATGCCGGGCTATCTACTTAGAATATTGCAAAATGTGCTTTCACCGAAAAGCTATTTTAAAATCGGACATAGCGAGTGCATAGAGGAGTTCTGTATCTATAATTCTTAAAATAATTGTTATGTTTTTTGTGAACGTTTATCGTGAGTAATTTAGTAAATTCACCGGAAGTATGCTAGTTCTGAACGTCACATGCTAATGTAAAAAGCTGGTTTTTGATATAAATATGAACTTGATTGAACAAAACATGCATGTATTGTATAACATAATGTCCTAAGATTGTCATCTGATGAAGATCATCAAAGGTTAGTGCTGCATTTAGCTGTGGTTTGGGTTTATGTGACATTATATGCTAGCTTGAAAAATGGGTGTCTGATTATTTCTGTCTGGGTACTCTGCTGACATAATCTAATGTTTTGCTTATGTTGTAAAGCCTTTTTGAAATCGGACAGTGTGGTTAGATTAACGAGAGTCTTGTCTTTAAAATGGTGTAAAATAGTCATATGTTTGAGAAATTGAAGTAATAGCATTTCTAAGGTATTTGAATAACGCGCCACGGGATTCCACTGGCTGTTACGTAGGTGGGACGAAATCGTCCCACTGGCCCTAGAGAAGTTATAGGTTGTTTCAGTTTAAATGTATTTAAAGTACTCTTACAACAAATAAACTTGCAAATTGTTGTTTTAAAGAGACTAGTATTGTTTCTGTCATGACTTTGAATGTCAATGAAAATTGTGGTTGTTGATCTTTATTTCAGATACCATTATGAATAAAATTAAAGAGGCTGGGTTTTGTATTTCACAAGTGAAGGAAACCAAACTGACACGAGAGATGGCAGAGGAGTTCTACAAAGATCACAAAGGGAAGGACTTCTTTAATAACCTGGTTGACTATATGTCACAGTGAGTTGACATGCTCTTTAACATTCAAGACCTGCAATCATTTGAGTTTATAGTTTGCTAGAATGAAACTTCAGTCTTGACCAGGGTTTGGATTTATTCCATTCCATTTCAGGAGATTCATTCAAATACTTATTCAACAATTGAAAAGTGCAATATCTTTTCAATGAGAAATTGGAATTTTGATTAACTTCCTAAATGTATCAGATTTAAATTGAATTGACCCCAACCCTGGTCTTGACATTGCATCAGCTTTAACGGCTGATTTGATTTATCTTTTGTAGAGGTCCATCTATCATGATGATCCTGAGCAAAGAAAACGCTATCGCAGAATGGAGAGAGATGATGGGTCCTGCCGATCCTGAACAGGCCATCCAAGTCAAACCCGACTCTCTACGTGCACAGTTTGCCAAAAGCATCTTGGAGAACGCCGTGCACGGCTCGTCCAATGTCCAGCACGCCATGGACAATATCAAGTTCATTTTTGGGGATATACCGTCATAAACACTGGAAAACCAATAAGCCCACACATAGGTTTAATAATGCCTACATGTGAGTAGACTTGAAGATTGTATTGAATGGGCAGTTGGAGGGCACTTACTGTATAGGTACACTATTGTTTGAGATGTTTCCAATAATAAAATACAAATTGAATTTACTACAGATTAGAGCAGTCATGTTTTCCCCCATGGACATTTTATGTGTTTTCATGTACTACAGATTTTGTGTCACGGTAGGCTTTTAATCTGTATTTCCATCATGAGCTTTATGTATCCTGCTCTACGCACCTCTAGGAAATGAACACCTGAGGGCGCCAAATATTTGTCCAACAGAAGCCCTTCTGATATTTTCATATATATATATATATGCTGTGTACAAACATGGGGAATCAGGGGAATCCAGGTGAACGCTATGATCCCTTATTGATGTCACTTGTTAAATCCATTTCAGTCAGTGTAGATGAAGGGGAGGAGACAGGTTAAATGAGGATTTTTAAGCCTTGAGACAATTGAGACATGGATTGTTTGTGTGTGCCATTCAAAGGGTGAATGGGCAAGACAAAAGATTGAAGTGCCTTTGAACGGGGTAAGGTAGTAGGTGCCAGGTGCACCAGTTTGAGTGTCAAGAACTGCAACGCAGCTGGGTATTTCACGCTCAACCGTTTCCAGTGTGTATCAAGAATGGTCCACCACCCAAAGGGCATTCAGCAAACTTGACAACTGAGGGAAATAATTGGAGTTAACATGGGCAAGCATCCCTATGCCTGACGAATACTCCGGGACAGTGGACACCTCATCATACCCATAAAACCTAGCGGTAAAACCTGGTAATTGTTCAAATATTTTTTTCACCATTCATTTTTGCATCTGGGATTTTAGAACTACTTAATTTAAGGCCTGTGTTTTGAAACATTGGAGTCAACATGGGACAGCATCCCTGTGGAACACCTTGTAGAGTCCATGTCCCGACGAATTGAGTCTGTTCTGCAGGCAAAAGGGGGGTGCAACTCAATATTAGGAAGGTGTTCCTAATGTTTTGTACAGTCAGTGTATATTAATGGATAAAGAATGGATGAATTAATCTAATCCCTCTCAGCATTGTGGATGTATGCATGCAAAAAAAGTTTCATTTCCTTTATGTTCCTCATAACATGTTGGACGCCGGTCTGCAGTTACATTGTACAGAAAGGGAGGACATGAAACAGAGTACTTGCCACCATTTTAAGTTAAACTTGCAGCTATCCCATGGCATAGCTGGACTTCATATTAGAAATACAGTATCTGATACATACAGTCCAACATAAAGTCATTGTAAAGTACTTTTGGTGGTCATATCAAAAAAATGTTAGCTATGTAGAACAATATCACTTGCTATTACTTAAAATATATGGTTATTTTAACATTTTATTTACATTTCAATGGGGTCAAGGTTCAGGATTTTTATCAAAGATATTATAGAAAAACAAAAAACCTTTCCTCTACAGTTTGTACTTTTATTTTGAAGGCTAAAAACCGGAAGTGCCATTCACGCATTTAGTAAAAACAGGTTTACTATTTCTACAATTTCTATTTGATTTTAAACCGAACCTCAACACACTGCTAACCTTATGCCTAACCCCAAATTAAGACCATAAAGAATTTATGTTTTCATACATTTTTACGATATGCCAATTTTAACGTTGTGCCTGTGCTATTTAGTGCAAACCGTAGAAACGTTAAACAAAAAATGAAACTATGCAACCGACTCTTCAACCGCAACCTATATCCTTGTTTGCACTGTCACCATCGAGACCTCTTTAGACGGAGATAAACCCATTTTTAAGAATAAATATTTCATCCACGCATTGCGGAAACACGTTTAGAGAATGAGCAATTTCGCCCTACTGTTTTGTTTTGCCTTTTCAACTTTGTCCTCCTCGTGCACAGTGCTGAAGAAGAGGAACGACAAACCGATAATCGGTAAATCAATCACATGACTTACTGATGGAAATATTACATGAAACTACAGTGTTACATCATGTATACTGAACAAAAACATAAACGCAACAATTTCAAAGAGTTTACTGTGTTACAGTTCATATAAGGAAATCAGTCAATGTCAATAAATTCATTAGGCTGTAATCTATGAATTTCACATGACTGGGCAGGGGTGCCATGGATGGGCCTTGGAGGGTATAGGTCCACCCACTCGGCAGCCAGGCCCACACAGTGGGAAGCCAGGCCCAGCCAATCAGAATTCATTTTCCCCCCACAAAATGGCTTTTTAACAGAAAGAAATACTCCTCAACACCCCCCCTCAGACGATCCCGCAGGTGAAGAAACCGCATGTGATGGTCCTGGGCTGGCGTGCTTACACGTGGTCTGTGGTTGTGAGGCCAGTTGGACGTACTGCCAAGTTCTCTAAAATGACGTTGGAGGCAGCTTATGGTAGAGAGATGACAAATTCTCTGGCAACAGCTCTGGTGGACATTCCTGCGGTCAGCATGCCAATTGCACGCTCCCTCAAAACTCAAGACATCTGTGGCATTGTGTTGTGTGACAAAACTGCACATTTCAAAGTGGCCTTTTATTGTCCCCAGCACAAGGTGCACCTGTGTAATGATCATGTTGTTTAATCAGCTTCTTGATATGCCACATGTCAGGTTGATGGATTATCTTGGCAAAGGATAAATGCTCACCAACAGGCATATTTGTGAACAAACTGAGAGAAATATGCGATTGGTGCGAATGGAACACTTCTGGGATTTTTTTATTTCAGCTCATGAAACATGAGACCAACACTTCGCACGTTGCATTTATGTTTTTGTTCAGTGTATATTTATTATAAAATCTACCCTATACCAATAAAGATCTAGCTAACACATATGAACACTTCCTTCTAAACAATAGTTGATTATGTGTGAATTGAACATTTGCATTGTAGCTCGTTTCAAATTCCTCTCTGACAACCAAAACAAACCACGGTGAAGCTATAGTCAGTTCTCAGAATGATACTATTGTCTATTATAAATGTATCCCATTCAGAGTAGGCCTACAGCACAGGCTATTCTTCAAAATCAAGGGGTATTTAATTGAAATAATTGGAAATCTTACGGATTGTGGCTTTACTGAAAATACGTTAACTTTAAACTTGCTGTAATTCACTTTCTAAAATGTGATTTCCTAGGTGTCTTGGCTCAGGAGGTAGACTCACCTCAACCACAGAAGGCCTCTTATATCGCCGCATCGTATGTCAAGTTCCTGGAGTCTGCTGGAGCTAGAGTCGTCCCTGTGATGTAAGTTTTATGTATTAGATTGATAATGTAGTTGAGGACTTAACAGCCTTTCAAATGTGGTTATGAATTACCATATCTATTAAAAGTGGATTGAATATTCTCTTAGATAGGCCTAATATTCATTTTCCATGTATGTTATATATACCTCGTTCCTGTGATTTCTACAGGATAAATCAGACACTGGAAGAGTACAAAACACTGTTTAACTCCATTAATGGGTAGGTGTCAACTATGCTATTTGCTGTACAAGACCCACTGTCATGTTGTTTTTGTCTTCTATAAAATGATCTATATACCCTGCATCCCCCTCTAGAATACTCTATCCTGGTGGTGATGCTAGCATCGTCTCATCTGGGTATGCGAACACTGCTAGAATCTTTTACAAGCTTGCCATAGAGGTATGATATGTTCCTTTTGATACTTTCACATAGTCTATGCTTCATCGTACCTTACCAGATATGTGGGAGAAAAACCTGTTCTTAATGGAAAAGGTGATATATAAAAATATGGACTTTTTAGGCCAACTCGAGGGGTGACTATTTCCCTGTATGGGGTACCTGTCTTGGATTTGAGGAATTGACATACCTGACCAGTGGAAAGCAGCTTCTATCCGACACCAACACCAGTGGTGTGGCGTTGCCACTGGTTTTCACTAACGGTATGTTGTACCTGTACGTGTTCACATACAGATATGAGAAAAACATAACTCATGAGATTGTACCAGAATCGCATTTTCCAATTGACCACAAATGGAACATGTACATTTATCTAAATGCTGAACGAACGCAGTCCCAGTCACACCAAAACAACAATCTGTAACTTGGAGTAATGTGAAATTATTACGCTTTCAGGATCCAGAGAGAGTAAGCTGTTCAAGGGCTTTCCAGCAGAGGTCCTGGATGCCTTGGCCTCTGAACCAATCACTGAAAACTCTCATGAATTGAGTCTCACTCTGGAGGTATGAGCATGTGCAGTGTCTGAACAATCACCAAATGTCACAAGTCATAGGCCTTTCTGTATCCTCTGTAGCATTAATTGTGAACTAGTCATTCAACATTGCATTCCAGAGTTATAACAGCAATGCAGACCTTAGGAAGTTCTACAACGTCTTGACTACAAACAGTGATGGGATAACAGAGTTTGTGTCAACTATGGAAGGTAAAGCACATTCATTGTTTTAACTTAGCAAACACTAGAGTATATACAGTAACTTAAACATGTACTTGCGTAAGATGACATTGATAGGTTCAATGTTTATTCTGTAGCATACGGTTTCCCCATCTATGGAACCCAGTGGCACCCTGAAAAGAATGCATTTGAATGGACAAGGCCGTACATTCCACACTCGCCATCGGCTGTTAAGACCACTTTCTTTATGGCTGATTTCATGGTCAATGAAGGTAGCTATTACAGTACTGTGTGGCAAAATATCACTGAATCTATTGTATTCGTCTCAATATGTAGTGTCATGTTATTGTAATGGGGAGAGTTATCGAATGCACCCCCCTTGGCTGAGCCATGAAGGGTGCGTTCAAGATCGAACTCCACGTTAATGTTTTAATCACTAATCTATGCCAATAATTTTTTTCATTAACAGCTAGAAAGAATTTTCACAAATTTGAGGATGAAGAGGTGGAGAAGAGAGCACTGATATACAACTACAATCCTGCGTACACTGGAAACAAGTCTGCCTTTGAACAAATATATTACTTTTGATGGAATATTGTTTTTGAATGGAGTGAGTGTCATTCAACAAATGTCTTTCAATCAATGTAAGCAACACTTATTGCTGTACATTTCTGTAAATTAAAAGTTTGATTTGTATGTTTTGGTAATGGTTTACAAAGATTAAAGTAACTGATGACAATTAAGTTGTTTGAATGACTATGGACCACGTCTATGTTTTTGAACAAACCTAAAAGCATTTCACAATCTATCCAGACTGGCAAGGTAATGAGGACCCTCATGAACTAAATGCACTTTCAATGGAGATTTTTAATCCAGGACTAGCCTTAATCTGTGTTCAGGAAACCAGCCAACATATTCAGTATTTGTGACTTGTTCAGTAATAGAACCCACAAGCTTTGTTTTGGCAGCTTGATTTCTCATCTTATTGTTTTATTATACAACAAGACATTTGGTTGATTTGAGTAAACGCTTGAGAATGCATTTTTTTCTTGTTTTTTACAATAAAGTGGTTAAATTAATATGAAGCAGAGAGAACATTCACAATAACAACCGAAATAGATAAACTACAGAGTACAATGATAAAATACGTTTTATTCTAACATTTACCCCCATGCCACATACTGCCATGTTGTCTCTTGTACTATTTCGGATTACTTGACAAAAGTCCATCTTCACGTTCAATCGCGGTGTCAGAAATTTCGCCAATGCAAAGTCCACTTTAAACTCAACCCAAGGACTGAAACAGGAGGGGACAAAAATGTATATTCAAATGTAACTTTCAAAATGCATTTATGCACAAATAACACCGCTATTAAAGAGACAAATGATATTTGAGTAACATTTACACATCAAGCTGAAGAGACTGGGATCTCAATCATGATACTACTGTAAATGTAATTCAACCCAGTACGGAACATTCAAGATGTAAAAAATACTATTTTGAAACAGAGCTATCACAGATCGCATTGAGTTGTAAATAACTTGATAACATGCATTGACAAAGTAACAAGAATGAGCGTTCAGATAAAATGCAGACTTGTGCCTCAAATTCACATTTTTAGATAGCAGTCCAACCTACATTTTCTTTTTTTTTAATCCTTTGTATTTCATCCTGTAAAGATTGAGATAATGATTCTAAGCTATTAATTACCTTATAGACCAAAGTATTACTTTTTGCCATAAAACAACACCAATTCCACAGTGGCACCTCAAACCCACCAATTGACCTAATACTGAGAGCGGTTGTAATGGCACTTCAATAGCCATTTACTAAAAGATAATTTTATGTGGTTGTTAGCTTGACAAACCATTTCATTGCCATTTGAACATCTGTAAAATAATGTGCAGATACATGCAGCTACTGTTTACATCTATTTTGGCAATTGGTTATATTTGGAACTGAAGACCATTTCTTACATGACTGTTGATATAATGCCATACCTACTCTATGACAACATTACAAAGTGTTCACAGATCAGAGTGAAGGTTTAACCAACAGTAGTTAGTGCCATGATCAGCAGAACATTTATTTACAATGAGCCATGTTGTATTTAGTTTCACAAAAGGAGTCCATAAAAAGGACTGCTCACTCCCAAAGTAAGGCACAGTGACTAAAATATAATATATATGCTTCAATTTCCAAAGGACTAGAGGGAGTATTATACAATAAGCAAAGAATGAGGAGAACATTTTATAACAAAACAAACCGGTGGTTCTGTTCACATCCTTCTCTTCTTTTCATGACATGGAGTCTACACCATTTAAATACATACTTGCGGCTACAAGAAGATTCCAAGATCAGGACAAACTTGAACACTGAAAAAAAGAAGTATCAATACCCAAAGAAGGGAATGTTTTTCATGTGCTACTTTACAGAGGAACAACATACACAAGCACAGTTCAACATGAAAATGTATTTTCACGATTTTAAAAATAGGAGCAGACACCCTACCCTCGACCCACAGACACTGGGCTGGAACCAGTTTGACCCATAAAATCCCATGTGGTGCCTGTAACTTTGACCCCACAGTTTGTGCTATAAGTCTTTCCTCGCCTCACTGACTGGTAAAGTTTGCGTGTGGAGTTTTATGTTCCCTCCCTCTCACCAGTCATTTGAAATCCGAGGAGCACGCCTATTCCTGACACGACTGCTTTTCAAGATGTTCCAGATATGACGTCAGCTAATGATCCCTCATCACCCTCCATCATAAAGTTGTATTCATTGTGTTGATGTCAACAAAATGGCTGCAGATGGTCTCTGATGGAGTCGTGGTGACTAAAAGGTGAAGAAGAGGAGGAGTAGGAGGACAAAAACGGGATGAGGAGATAAGCAAGCATCTGCAACGCGGCAGTCTCAGGGATGTTCTGCAACGCGGCAGTCTCAGGGATGTTCTGCAACGCGGCAGTCTCAGGGATGTTCTGCAACGCGGCAGTCTCAGGGATGTTCTGCAACGCGGCAGTCTCAGGGATGTTCTGCAACGCGGCAGTCTCAGGGATGTTCTGCAACGCGGCAGTCTCAGGGATGTTCTGCAACGCGGCAGTCTCAGGGATGTTCTGCAACGCGGCAGTCTCAGGGATGTTCTGCAACGCGGCAGTCTCAGGGATGTTCTGCAACGCGGCAGTCTCAGGGATGATCTGCAACGCGGCAGTCTCAGGGATGATCTGCAACGCGGCAGTCTCAGGGATGATCTGCAACGCGGCAGTCTCAGGGATGATCTGCAACGCGGCAGTCTCAGGGATGATCTGCAACGCGGCAGTCTCAGGGATGTTCTGCAACGCGGCAGTCCCAGGGTTGATCTGCAACGTGGCAGTCTCAGGGATGATCATGCTGAAACGCAGGGGAATCACATAAGGTGAAAACAAAACAAAAGGTTTAAACCAAGAGGAGGTTGCATATCATGTGGATTGTGGAAACCAGGTATGGCGGCTGGCATTGTGCTTGGGCGCGGACTGGAGCTCTGGTTTGGGGGGGATTGGTTTTGCCCAGGCTAACCCTCTTCCTCGATCTCCTCCTCCAGTATCTCCTCGAACACGTTGTCCGGTAGCCGGAAACACTCCTCGAAGAAGTTGACCAGTGACTGGCTGAGGTGCTGCCGCGTGGCCTCGCTGTGGATGAAGTGGCCCTCGTCTGGGTAGATCTGAGAGGGAACACAGCACACTGGTCACCACACATCCAATCACATTTCTCTGGATGCACATCTAGGTTCATATAGGCCATATAAACATATTATTATTAACATCATCAATCAAGCCCCTTAATTTAAAGTATCAGACAACTCCCAGTGGCTGAATTACTGATGAGGTTTAGTCAGTCAACACACAGCGGGGCATATAAGGGGACCTATGGGGCAGCGATAAACGAAACACTGACTTCTAAATGCTCCATATCTTAATGGGATTAGATGATCCTGTGAAAGCAAGCATCATAAGAGGGGAATATAATCTCATTAAGTGAGATGGGGGGGTGCATTGTGTGGTGTAATCCCTCTGCTGACGTGGGATTACAGAACTCCTCAGTGGTTTCTCTGTACAACAGCTCCAGTCCAAAATATACCTCCATAGAAATAGAACAGGACAAATCACTGTGAAGAATTTTGATTTAGCATATGAGCAATGTCTCTGCTTCCCATGACACATTGTCTTGTGAGTTCCAGTTAAATTGGTGCACCTTATTGATGGTAGCCATTCTATACATCTAATTTATGTGTGTGCAATACTGGGAAGTAGCCCCCACCTGCAGAGTGTAGTTGGCGTTTTCATTGATCAGCTGGGCGATGAATTTCGCTGTATGCTGGAAATGCACTTTTTCTGGTGAGAGAAAAGGAAACCAACACATATCATCTTATTGTTAAAAACACAAATTATTTTATTGGGCTAGAAAGGTTTGAGTTCAAGGTTCTCGTACCATCTGCTGTTGGATGAACAATCAGAAACTTCTTGTCTAGGAACTGAGATGCCCTGTGTGCTAGATTGGCCATCTGTGGATGAATGCCAACAATATTATTTAACAACCCAATAGAAAAACACAGAGGTCATACATATGGAGTCCAAGTGAAGGCTGAATAAAGAAGGCATACCGCATATGCTCTTGGGTCAGGCTTGGGCTGTCCCAGGTATCTCTCTGAAAAAGCTGATGCTGGAAGAGAGGTGTCCAAAGGAATGAATTCATTAGCTCACACCAAGGGATGTAGTGGTAAAAGCTAACTAACAACACCATATAGCGTGTTATACCTCATATACCTAAATACATCATAAACAGCAGAAAATACTACAGATGATGTCATGTGTAGCTGTTCTTATTTTAAGAACTTCTTAGTGAGGAGTATTCATTCTTGTTAGGTGAGCACTCAAACACATCCAGCACCACACACTACCTTTCACTCTCTCTAGCAGCTTTTCAGATGGAAACCAGTCTGACAACCACACCTGCTTTAATTCACACTTCCCTCCCAAGTCTCTCTTTCTCATACACATGCTGTCACGCACACACAGCATCGCTCTTCCTCTTTTAGCTGAGGTGATGCTGATACCATGGCAGGATGATGCTGGTGTGATTAACACTGACAGCATCTGTCTGGCACCATAGTGGCACACAAACCTTACCATATAGGTCAAAGTCCGTGATGGGTGAGAGAGCCGCACCACATTTCACCAGGGAATCCTCGGCGCTGAGTAACAGGCTGGTCACGTAGCCTCCATACACCTGACAGACAGACAGATAGAAACCAGAGATCCTACATCAACATCTCGCTTCTCCACAGGCTACTGTAACTGATGCTTATAGACAGATAACCTTTGGGTTTATTTCAAGCTCAGTTTGAAGATTGAGTCTGGAGACCCAAGAGCAGTAGATCATTAGCCTGGTCCCAGATCTGTTTGTGACATCTTCCTATGGTCATTGTCATGCTATACAGCACATTGAGCACAAACAGATCTGAGACCAGGCTAGTAGCTCATGAATAATGCAATATGTCCCAAGACCATTACTGCAAGTTGCAGCTTCCTCCATAGTTTAGGTTCCTCATTGTGAATGATTAGTTCAGTATGAAGCTAGGCCGATGTGGACATGCTCTAATACATCAGCTGCCTTTTTCCCAGTAAGACACATGGACTTGGCCGGAGGTAACATAATTATGCTTCCCTCTATGAACATCCTGCAGAGGTGTCAGAATCCACCAACACTACATCTATTTCAGAGGTGTCAGAATCCACCAACACTACATCTATTTCAGAGGTGTCAGAATCCACCAACACTACATCTATTTCAGAGGTGTCAGAATCCACCAACACTACATCTATTTCAGAGGTGTCAGAATCCACCAACACTACATCTATTTCAGAGGTGTCAGAATCCACCAACACTACATCTATTTCAGAGGTGTCAGAATCCACCAACACTACATCTATTTCAGAGGTGTCAGAATCCATCAACACTACATCTATTTCAGGTGTCAGAATCTATCAACACTACATCTATTTCAGGTGTCAGAATCTATCAACACTACATCTATTTCAGGTGTCAGAATCTATCAACACTACATCTATTTCAGGTGTCAGAATCTATCAACGCTACATTTTTATTTTTTATTTCACCTTTATTTAACCAGGTAGGCCAGTTGAGAACAAGTTCTCATTTACAACTGCGACCTGGCCAAGATAAAGCAGTGCGACAAAAACAACAACACAGAGTTACACATAAACAAACGTACAGTCAATAACACAATAGAAAAATCTATGTACAGTGTGTGCAAATGTAGAAGAGTAGGGAGGTAAGGCAATAAATAGGCGAATGAGGCGAAATAATTAAAATGTAGCATTAACACTGGAGTGATAGATGTGCAGATGATGATGCGCAAGTAGAGATACTGGGGTGCAAAAGAGCAGAAGATAACAATATGGGGATGAGGTAGTTGGGTGTGCCATTTACAGATTGGCTGTGAACAGGTACAGTGATCGGTAAGCTGCTCTGACAGCTGATGCTTAAAGTTAGAGAGGGAGATATAAGACTCCAGCTTCAGTGATTTTTGCAATTCATTCCAGTCATTGGTAGCAGAGAATTGGAAGGAAAGGCGGCCAAAGGAAGTGTTGGCTTTGGGGATGACCAGTGAAATATACCTGCTGGAGCGTGTGCTACAGGTGGGTGTTGCTATGGTGACCAGTGAGCTGAGATAAGGCGGGGCTTTACCTAGCAAAGACTTATAGATGACCTGGAGCCAGTGGGTATGGCGACAAATATGTAGTGAGGGCAGCCAACGAGAGCATACAGGTCGCAGTGGTGGGTGGTATATGGGGCTTTGGTGACAAAATGGATGGCACTGTGATAGACTACATCCAGTTTGCTGAGTAGAGTGTTGGAGGCTATTTTGTAAATGACATTGCCGAAGTCAAGGATCGGTAGGATAGTCAGTTTCACAAGGGTATGTTTGGCAGCATGAGTGAAGGATGATTTGTTGCGAAATAGGAAGCCGATTCTAGATTTAATTTTGGATTGGAGATGCTTAATGTGAGTCTGGAAGGAGAGTTTACAGTCTAACCAGACACCTGGGTATTTGTAGTTGTCCACATATTCTAAGTCAGAACCGTCCAGAGTAGTGATGCTAGTTGGGCGGGCGGGTGCAGGCAACAATCAGTTAATGCATGCATTTGTTGCTGCAGGAGGTGCTAAGCTGTTGGCTGGGGTAGGGGTAGCCAGGTGGAAAGCATGGCCAGCCGTAGAAAAATGCTTATTGAAATTATTGATTATCGTAGATTTATCGGTGGTGACAGTGCCTCAGTGCAGTGGGCAGCTGGGAGGAGGTGCTCTTATTCTGCATGAACTTTACTTTGTCACAAACATTTTTGGAATTAGTGCTACAGGATGCAAATTTCTGTTTGAAAAAGCTAGCCTTAGCTTTCCTAACTGACTGAGTATATTGGTTCCTGACTTCCCTGAAAAGTTGCATATCGCGGGGGCTATTCGATGCTAATGCAGAACGCCACAGGATGTTTTTGTGCTGGTCAAGGGCAGTCAAGTCTGGGGTGAACCAAGGGCTATATCTGTTCTTGGTTCTCCATTTTTTGAATTGGGCATGCTTATTTAAGATGGCGAGGAAAGCACTTTTAAAGAGCAACCAACCAGGCATCCTCTACTGACGGGATGAGGTCAATATCTTCCCAGGATACCCGGGCCAAGTCGATTAGAAAGGCCTGCTCGCTGAAGTGTTTTAGGGAGCGTTTGACAGTGATGAGGGGTGGTCGTTTGACCGCGGACCCATCACGCACGCAGGCAATGAGGCAGTGATCGCTGAGATCCTGGTTGAAGACAGCAGAGGTGTATTTAGTGGGCAAGTTGGTCAGGATGATATCTAAGAGGGTGCCCATGGTTATGGATTTAGGGTTGTACCTGGTAGGTTCCTTAATAATTTGTGTGAGATTGAGGGCATCTTGCTTAGATTATAGGACGGTCGGGGTGTTAAGCATATCCCAGTTTAGGTCACCTAACAGTACGAACTCTGAAGATAGATTGGGGGCAATCAATTCACATATGGTGTCCAGGGCACAGCTGGGGGCTGAAGGGGGTCTATAACATGCGGCAACGGTGAAAGACTTGTTTCTGGAGAGGTGGATTTTTAAAAGTAGAAGCTCAAATTGTTTGTGCACAGACCTAGATAGTAAGACAGTAAGACAGAACTCTGCAGGCTATCTCTGCAGTAGATTGCAACTCCGCCCCCTTTGGCAGTTCTATCTTGTCGGAAGATGTTATACACTGCTCAAACAAATAAAGGGAACACTAAAATAACACATCCTAGATCTGAATGAATGAAATAATCTTATTAAATACTTTGTTCTTTACATAGTTGAATGTGCTGACAACAAAATCACACAAAAATAATCAATGGAAATCCAATTTAGCAACCCATGGAGGTCTGGATTTGGAGTCACACTCAAAATTAAAGTGGAAAACCACACTACAGGTTGATCCAACTTTGATGTAATGTCCTTAAAACAAGTCAAAATGGGGCTCAGTAGTGTGTGTGGCCTCCACGTGCCTGTATGACCTCCCTACAACGCCTGGGCATGCTCCTGATGAGGTGGCGGATGGTCTCCTGAGTGATCTCCTCCCAGACCTGGACTAAAACATCCGCCAACTCCTGGACAGTCTGTGGTGCAACGTGGCGTTGGTGGATGGAGCGAGACATGATGTCCCAGATGTGCTCAATTGAATTCAGGTCTGGGGAACGGGCGGGCCAGTCCATAGCATCAATGCCTTCCTCTTGCAGGAACTGCTGACACACTCCAGCCACATGAGGTCTAGCATTGTCTTGCATTAGGAGGAACCCAGGGCCAACCGCACCAGCATATGGTCTCACAAGGGGTCTGAGGATCTCATCTCGGTACCTAATGGCAGTCAGGCTACCTCTGGCGAGCACATGGAGGACTGTGCAGCCCCCCAAAGAAATGTCACCCTACACCATGACTGACCCACCGCCAAACCGGTCATGCTGGAGGATGTTGCAGGCAGCAGAACGTTCTCCACGGCGTCTCCAGACTCTGTCACGTCTGTCACATGTGCTCAGTGTGAACCTGCTTTCATCTGTGAAGAGCACAGGGCGCCAGTGGCGAATTTCCCAATCTTGGTGTTCTCTGGCAAATGCCAAACGTCCTGCACGGTGTTGGGCTGTAAGCACAACCCCCACCTGTGGACGTCGGGCCCTCATACCACCCTCATGGAGTCTGTTTCTGACCGTTTGAGCAGAGACATGCACATTTGTGGCCTGCTGGAGGTCATTTTGCAGGCCTCTGGCAGTGCTCCTCCTTGCACAAAGGTGGAGGTAGCGGTCCTGCTGCTGGGTTGTTGCCCTCCTACGGCCTCCTCCACGTCTCCTGATGTACTGGCCTGTCTCCTGGTAGCGCCTCCATGCTCTGGACACTACGCTGACAGACACAGCAAACCTTCTTGCCACAGCTCGCATTGATGTGTCATCCTGGATGAGCTGCACTACCTAAGCCACTTGTGTGGGTTGTAGACTCTGTCTCATGCTACCACTAGAGTGAAAGCACCGCCAGCATTCAAAAGTGACTAAAACATCAGCCAGGAAGCATAGGAACTGAGAAGTGGTCTGTGGTCCCCACCTGCAGAACCACTCCTTTATTGGGGGTGTCTTGCTAATTGCCTATAATTTCCACCTGTTGTCTATTCCATTTGCACAACAGCATGTGAAATTTATTGTCAATCAGTGTTGCTTCCTAAGTGGACAGTTTGATTTCACAGAAGTGTGATTGACTTGGAGTTACATTATGTTGTTTAAGTGTTCCCTTTATTTTTTTGAGCAGTATAGTTAGGGATGGACATTTCTGGATTTTTGGTGACCTTACTAAGCCATGATTCAGACACGGCTAGGACATTAGGGTTGGTGGAGTGTGCTAAAGCAGTGAATAAAACAAACTTGGGGAGGAGGCTTCTAATGTTAACATGCATGAAACCAAGGCTTTTACGGTTACAGAAGTCAACAAATGAGAGCGCCTGGGGAATGGGAGTGGTGCTGGGGGCTGCAGGGCCTCGGATAGCAGCTAGCTAGCTGCAATGATCCAGTATAAAGGTTCAGAGCTTGCGGTAGGAATCCGGAGATGTGGTGGAGAAAAAGCAGTCCGATATGCTCTGGGTTGATATCGCGCTGTGCAGACTGGCAGGAATTGACCGGGTTGGGGCTGGCTGATGTCCGAGTTAACGGTGAGGACCGCTAGCAGTGGCTAACTGACTACTAGCTAGCTTCTGATGGGGGTTCCGGATCTAGAGTATAAAAATAGCAGATCCGTACCACATTGGGTGAAGCAGGAGAGTATGCAGGAGTGTATATTCAGTCCGTAGATGGAAAGTGAGATTAAAATATATACGAAATATATACGAAGAAAATGATATATACACGGGACAGGACGGGACAAGATAAAAACACACGTCCAACTGCTACGCCATCTTGGATTTCAGAGGTGTCAAAATCTATGAACACTATCTATTTCAGAGGTGTCAAAATCTATGAACACTACATCTATTTCAAGTGTCAGAATCCACCAACACTACATCTATTTGATCCAAAGGTAACTGATAAGCTAGCAGCACACATCTAATATGTCTATTTTAAATTGACTTGCAACACCTAATTCCAGCATTGGAAAAAACACAGGTCAGCATGAACACTGACAGCTTGCACTGAAGTTGAAGAGTGCAGCTAGCTAACTTAAAATAACCCTCAATAAGTTCCATTGAGAAAGCAGAGATTCAAAGAGCCTCCGTTATGATTTCTATATTGAAAAGCAGGGTGATTAGCACATCAAGTCAGTATGCAGAATGATAATGCACAATACAAGGGGTTCAAGGGAATTCCATCCAATTCAGATACTGCTATATTCAACCTATGAACCTCATAAATTATCAGGAGAAAACGGGCTCTTACCTTGCCATAAACTCCAATCCTGGTCTTGTCAACATATGGCTCTTTAGAAATAATACTGAAATGGAAGAAATTAGATTTGGATAAGTTAGTCTCAGAATGAAGACTTCCAGTTCTTGACTACCCTTTCCAAGTGTGTCTGCTCAGTTATTTAGCTAGCTGTCCATGTCATAGCTCGTTAGCTAGCTGGCCATGTCATAGGTCGTTAGCTAGCTGGCCATGTCATAGCTCGTTAGCTAGCTGGCCATGTCATAGCTCGTTAGCTAGCTGGCCATGTCATAGCCCGTTAGTTAGCTGGCCATGTCATAGCTCGTTAGTTAGCTGGCCATGTCATAGCTTGTTAGTTAGCTGGCCATGTTATAGCTCGTTAGCTAGCTGGCCATGTCATAGCTCGTTAGCTAGCTGGCCATGTCATAGCTCGTTAGCTAGCTGGCCATGTCATAGCTCGTTAGCTAGCTGGCCATGTCATACCTCGTTAGCTTGCTGTCCATGTCACAGCTCGTTAGTTAGCTGTCCATGTCATAGCTCGTTAGCTAGCTGGCCATGACATAGCTCGTTAGTTAGCTGGCCATGACATAGCTCGTTAGCTAGCTGGTCATGTCATAGCTCGTTAGTTAGCTGTCCATGTCATAGCTCGTTAGCTAGCTGGCCATGTCATAACCCGTTAGCTAGCTGGCCATGTCATAGGTCGTTAGCTAGCTGGCCATGTCATAGGTCGTTAGCTAGCTGGCCATGTCATACCTCGTTAGCTTGCTGTCCATGTCATAGCTCGTTAGCTAGCTGTCCATGTCATAGCTCGTTAGCTAGCTGGCCATGTCATAGCTCGTTAGTTAGCTGTCCATGCTATAGCTCGTTAGCTAGCTGGCCATGTCATAGCTCGTTAGTTAGCTGGCCATGTCATAGCTCATTAGTTAGCTGGCCATGTCATTGCTCGTTAGCTAGCTGTCCATGTCGTAGCTCATTAGCTAGCTGGCCATGTCATAGCTCGTTAGCTAGCTGGCCATGTCATACCCCGTTAGCTAGCTGACCATGTCATACCCCGTTAGCTAGCTGTCCATGTCATAGCTCGTTAACTAGCTGGCCATGTCATACCTCGTTAGCTAGCTGACCATGTCATACCCCGTTAGCTAGCTGGCCATATCATTGCTCGTTAGCTAGCTGTCCATGTCGTAGCTCATTAGCTAGCTGGCCATGTCATAGCTCGTTAGCTAGCTGACCATGTCATACCCCGTTAGCTAGCTGTCCATGTCATAGCTCGTTAGCTAGCTGGCCATGTCATACCTCGTTAGCACCCGGCTGGAACACAGCATGACCATGTAAAATCACTAGCAGAAAGGAGAAAAATAATGTAGCCCCACTCTATAGCTACAGCTGCCTAAACAATAGTTAGCTAATAAATTGGAGATGTAAACTGTGCGAATAAATTATTTTCCTTTTTACATGTTAAATCACTAAACATAGCTCTGCTTATTGGCTGCTCTTCAGTTCATATGACAGTCTTGTGAAAGAAGTCTAAGGTTTGCGTCCCGATTCTCCACCCTTTTCCCAAAGTGTGCACATGGATTAAAGAATGGTGAAAACTCCTTCCACCAATTATTACACCATTCCAATGCTTTTAAATCCATGACTGGAAGTGTGCAAGTGCACAGTTTAGTAGAAGGGTGGAGAATCAGGACACAACCAAGGATGAAGGTACCTACCTGAGGGCCTCCAGCTGGTCCTTCTCCTCGAACACGCCCAGCTTCCTCTGGACGCGGTGCAGCAGGTTGGTCCCCTGGAAGCCACTGCCCCGCCCGTCAAAGCGAACCACCATTGCCCCGAAGCTGCTCACAAGCACGGTAGCCCAGTCTATGTGGAATTGCTCTGACACCATCTGGCCACCGGGGGTGCCATCGCTGGATACGAGAAGGCTTGTTTACTCGTTAATCTATGGGTCTCTCTCTCTCTCTCTCTCTCTCTCTCTCTCTCTCTCTCTCTCTCTCTCTCTCTCTCTCTCTCTCTCTCAAATAAATGCATACAGGTGTGTCCTCATTTACCCAACATAGAGAAAAGGACACATTGTCTTTATAGTAGTGCCACTCATTGTCTTTATAGTAGTGCCACTCCATCCAGAGATGAACCAGGGTGAAAAGATTAGAAACAGGGACTAAAAGTTATAGTCTAGTGTATGTTTCTCCAACCTGCAGGCAAGGGCATGGAGAGAGAGAGAGATGGTGTGATAGTGGAGGATAGGAGGGTTAATTAAAGGGGGGATGGAGACCTCATTTGCAGTGTAATTACCGGTAGTGCGGAGGAGAACGAGTTGCCACTTCTCTGCCTTAGATTAATAGCCCTGATTAAAGCTCAGAGTTGGAGGGTGATTACAGTGGATTTGAAAAGTATTCAGACCCCTTCCCTTTTTCCACATTTTGTTACGCTACAGCCTTATTCTAAAATTGATTAAATAACACACCATACCCCATAATGACAAAGCAAAAACAGGTTTTTAGACATTTTTGCAAATGTGTTAAGAATTCAAAACAGAAATACCTTATTTAAATAAGTATTCAGACCATTTGCTATGAGACTCGAAATTTAGCTCAGGTGCATCCTGTTTCCATTGATCATCCTTGAGATGGTACATTCAATTGATTGTACATGATTTGGAAAAGCACACACCTGTCTATATAAGGTCCCACAGTTGACAGTGCATGTCAGAGCAAAAAACAAGCTATGAGGTTAAAGGAATTGTCCATAGAGCTCCGAGACAGAATTGTGTTGAGGCACAGATCTGGAGAAGGATACCAAAAAATGTATGCAGCATTGAAGGTCCCCAAGAACACAGTGGCCTCCATCATTCTTAAATGGAAGAAGTTTGGAACCACCAAGACTCTTCCAAGGGCTGCCCGCCCAGTCAAACTGGAGAAGGACCTTGGTCAGGGAGGTGACCAAGAACCTGATGCTCACTCTGACAGAGCTCCAGAGTTCCTCTGTGGAAATGGGAGAACCTTCCAGAAGGACAACCATCTCTGCAGCACTCCCGCAATCAGGCCTTTATGGTAGAGTAGCCAGACGGAAGCCACTCCTCAGTAAAAGGCACATGACAGCCCGCTTTCAGTTTGCTAAAAGGCACCTAGAAGACTCTCAGACCACGAGAAACAAGATTGAAATCTTTGGCCTAAATGCTAAGCGTCACACCTGGCACCATCCCCACGGTGAACCATCATGCTGTGGGGATGTTTTTTAGCGGCAGGGACTGGGAGACTAGTCAGGATCAAGGGAAAGAAGAACGGAGCAAAGGACAGAGAGATATTTTATGAAAACCTATTCCAGAGCGTTCAGGACCTCAGACTGGGGGAGGGGGGGTGAACCCTAAGCACACAGCCAAGACAACACAGGAGATGCTTCAGGACAAGTCTCTGAATGTCCTTGACTGGCACAGACAGAGCCCAGACTTGAACCCGATCGAACATCGCTGGAGAGAGCTGAAAATAGCTGTGCAGCGGCGTGCCCTATCCAACCTGACCGAACTTGAGAGGATCTGCAGAGAAGAATGGGAGAAACTCCCCAAATACAGATGTGTCAAGCTTGTAGCTTCATACCCAAGAGGACACGAGGCTGAAATCACTGCCAAAGATGCTTCAACAAAGTATTGAGTAAAGGGATTGAATACTTACCTAAATGTAACATTTGCTTTGTCATTATGGGGTATTGTGTGTAGATTTATGAGGAAAAAATACAATTTAATAATTTTAGAATAAGGCAGTAACATAACAAAATGTGGAAAAGTAAAGGGATCTGAATACTTTCTGAATGCACTGTATCTTTCCTGATGAAGCAGCACTTGGTGTGGAGGAGCTGAAGGCCTCTGTGTGTCAAGAGCTGATGACAAACAGTGGAGATGGATAGCTACATTGTATACAACACCATAGTCACTAGAGCAGTTGTGTGTGTGTGGTTTGGTTTTACTATCGTTGTGGGTAGCAGAAGTCCTCACAAGGATAGTAAAACATGGAAAGGGCTATTTTAGACATAGGGGTTAGGGTTAGGTTTAGAATTAGGGTTTAGAATTAAGGTTAGGTGTTAAGGGTTAGGTTTAGGGTAAAATACATTTTTGGTCCCCACAAAAACAAATGTGTGTGTGTGTGTGTGTGTGTGTGTGTGTGTGTGTGTGTGTGTGTGTGTGTGTGTGTGTGTGTGTGTGTGTGTGTGTGTGTGTGTGTGTGTGAGTATGGTAGGGTCTGTATACTCACACAAGGAGGAGCAGAGGATAGTGCGATGAGTCCACAAAGCTGGCAGGTTTGAGGATCTGCATCGTTAGTGCTACACCACAAGAGAAAGAGCGATCAGTACGCGTGTTGTACACAAGCAATACGGCTTCATTATCCGTTCATCTGAAGAAAACAGACTTTAGCAGATACATTTTCATTATGTAAAATGTGCTGTTCAAATCTAATTCCCTTATTGTTAGAGCGGAACATAACGTACTGTAATCCTCGATGTTGATCTCCTTGTATTCCACGCGGGGCATCTGCATGGAGTCCAAACTCATCCTCAGATTCTCATTGGTCTCCAGGTCAAACACCTCTGCAGTGATAGAAGAGAACAGAGGGAAGTTATCAGAATGCAGAGGCATCTCTCTCTGTCTCCCTCCACCCAATCTCCCTCCCTCTCTCCCACCCACCCTCCCTGTCTCCCTCCCTCTCTCCCACCCTCCCTGTCTCCACTGACACACTGTGATTAAGACAGATCAGCAATGTAGGCTGTAAATATAAATTAAGACTTCATAATGGCTGGTACCGAGATCAGGGGCCCTTGAGTTGAGCCTTGACAAGCCTTATCTTGCATGCTGAGATTGAGATTGGACTAGTAACAAAAGGAATGGGTGTTTTGATCAGGGAGAGTGTTCTCTCCTGACTGTGTGTGTGTGTGTGTGTGTGTGTGTGTGTGTGTGTGTGTGTGTGTGTGTGTGTGTGTGTGTGTGTGTGTGTGTGTGTGTGTGTGTGTGTGTGTGTGTGTGTCTGTGTGTGTGTGTGTGTGTGTGTGGTCTGCTGAGGCTGCAAACAATGACTCAGCAGAAAGCAGACTGGCCTTGTTGTGCTGTCAATGGTAAATCTTAGTATGCTGTCCCCGTTTGATGAGGTCACACAGTTGTGGGTGGTTATTTTGTGAATCAGGGATGGAGGGGAGGGCTTTTATTCTGTAAACACAGAGATAGATACAGTTGTTTTATCTCCATGGTGTTAAAGAGTTATATTTCAGGGGTGATGCTGAATGTTCTACTCATGGAGAGGAGTGGATGTCCTACAGATGTGTGCGCGTTTGTGTGTGCATAGTGTGTGTGTGTGTGTGTGTGTGGTCTGCTGAGGCTGCAAACAGTGACTCAGCAGAAAGCAGACTGGCCTTGTTGTGCTGTCAATGGTAAATCTTAGTATGCTGTCCCCGTTTGATGAGGTCACACAGTTGTGGGTGGTTATTTTGTGAATCAGGGATGGAGGGGAGGGCTTTTATTCTGTAAACACAGAGATAGATACAGTTGTTTTATCTCCATGGTGTTAAAGAGTTATATTTCAGGGGTGATGCTGAATGTTCTACTCATGGAGAGGAGTGGATGTCCTACAGATGTGTGCGCGTTTGTGTGTGCATAGTGTATCTCGAATCATCTGCTTCCTGACATGAATCATCTTCTCCCTGACAGTCACATGGCAAGTCAGCAATCAGAACACAGTATAATGGAGTTAGTGTGTGTGTGTGCGCGTGTGTGTCTGTGTCAAGAGAAAAAGGCATATCGAAGACAGGAAATAAAGATCCTGCATTGTGTGTCTGGGTGGTCCATTTTTCTGTGTGATGTATTCCTCTTATGACCCATGACCTTCAACTCTGGACTTGAAAGCCAGTTCCACTGCCTTTTTTCATTGTTCTAATCAGGGACTGATTTAAACCTGGGACACTAGGTGGGTGTAATTAATTATCAGGTAAAACAGAAAACCAGCAGGCTCCGGGACTTGAAGGGTAAGAGTTGAGTACCTCTAACCTATGTTTTCATGTAACACAATGTTAACTAGAAGACTCACTCTGTCTGTCCTGTGTGCTGTACACTGCTACAAACGGGACATCAGGGCCTGGAGAAAGACCAAAACAGAAACAAAAGTGACCAAATAAGACAACATCAGACATCGTGCCCATTAGTTTGTGGTGGCACTACTTTGGTTCGCCTTGGTCTTGCCTCGGTTTAATAGTATATTCTGTGGCTCCTTGTCATGTACAGACGTAGGATCTTAATTTGAGCCAGTTTGCTACAGCAAGAAAACAATCCTGCAGCAACCGGAAATGTGAATAATTATGTTGATTATTATTAATTTACATTATTGTAGGGGTTGATACATTTTTCAGAAATCTGAAATTTCAAAGTGAAAATTACAAACATCAGAAGTCTTTTTAAACCGCAAATACACTACACATTTTACATTTCCTGCATTGTAGGACAGTTCCCATGCAACAGGGTGATCAAATTAAGATCCCACATCTGTACAACAGTGACTGCATGGATCAAAATGTATCCCCACTGTCCATAGTTCTGGGGAAGCAAGGGGATGGGAAAGGGTTATTTAATTATCAATTTCTAAAAAAGTCTTGCAAAAAGACTTGTAAGAAATTCATAATCGAATCATTTGAACTCAAATGTTTCCCATTAGAATCTGTTATTTAAAATTGCACCTTGTCGATAGAAGACTGAGACACAACATAGTTGAGCCTCAAAGTTCAGACACAAAATCAAAACATCATTGATCAAAGTCTGAACGCCCGACGTTGTCTCTAATATTTCTTGCTAAACTTGTTTTTCTACAAGCACAACAGATCCTTTCCAGACTTTCTTGCTATTGTTGGGGAGGCTATTGTTAGCTTATTCAATTAATTTAACACAGCCAAAATAGTTTCTGGAGTGTTCCGGAGCTAGCTTGCAAACAAACAAGCCCCTGTAGAAATATACTCTCTCTGTCTCCTAAACCACATCACTGCACTTGGAGGGGAAACATAATGAAATGATTGATGCACTTAGCAAATTGAGGACATGCTAGAAAGAAACATTTGTGGCTCTGCAAAGTAGGCAGGCAATCTCTCTCAGCTCTGTAATGATATGGCAATCATGTCAAATAAATAAAAGCGGGCAAGAGGCAGGATGGAAGAACATGGAGCTGACAGATATGGCAGCCCTGCTTCTAGCGCCTACGCAACTTTGCAGTATTTAGTTTTTTGGTGTTTTATTTCTTATATTAGCCCAGAATGTAATGTTCAGTCTCTGGATAATAAAGTAGACTAGCTCAGGGTGAGGATCTCCTTCCAGAGACACATCAGGGATTGTAACATACTCTGTTTCACAGAAACATGGCTCTGTCGGGATATACTGTCCACGTCCATACAGCCAGCTGGGTTCTCAGTACATCGCGCAGACAGGAATAAAGAATTCTCCGGGAAGAAGAAATGCAGGAGTGTGTGTTTCATGACTAACTACTCATGCTGTGATTGTGATAACAGAAACTCAAGTCCTTTTGTTCACCCAACCTAGAAAACCTCAATCAAATGCTGACCGTATTACCTCCCAAGATAATTATTTTCAGTTATATTCACAGTTGTATATATTCCCCTCAAGTCGATACGAGGTCCCTCAAAGAACTACACTGGACTTTATGCAAACTGGAAACCACATGTCCTGAGGCCGCATTTATTGTAGCTGGGGATTTTAAAGTAAATTTGAGGAAAATGCTACCAAAGTTCTACAAACACATTGACTGTAGAACCCGCTCTGGAAAAACACTGGACCACTGCTACTCAACTTTTTGAAATGCCTACAAGGCCCCGCCCTTGGCAAATCTGATCACGACTCCATTTTGCTCCTCCCTTCCTATAGGCAGAAACTCAAACAGGATGTACCCGTGCTAAGGTCTAGTCTGCGCTGGTCTGACCAATCAGAATCCATGCTTCAAGATTGTTTTGATCACGCGGACTGGGATATGTTCCGTGTAGCCTCTGAGAATAACATCAACGAATACGGTGACTGAGTTCATCAGGAAGTGTATAGATGCTTTTCTCATATATATAATTAAAAGCAAGACCAATTACAATAACAAAACAGGCACCAGTAGCACAAATAGAATGCAAAGGGGAAGTTTATTATGGATTTTCGTACAGAGGGAAAGATGGGGGAATTCACCAATCACCTCACAACCCACAAGCTGTTCTCTTTGTCCATTCCATTTTGCAGGGGTAATCCTCCCACTCGGGTCCTCAGCAAATCCGGTCCGTGACACCGGGGGGGTAGGGGGGGGGGGGGGGTCACAGTCCAGGTCACAACGGGCAATCACACAGATTTTGTTCTCGTTTCTCTCACGCTTCATACCCCTCTTCTCTCACCTCCTCTGCCCCTTTGTGCAGGCTGCTTCCTCCTTTATCCCCAAGCACTCCCTGGCTTAACAACCCAAAGCAAAGCCTTTCCTCGTTGGGGCAGGAAATCCATATAAGGCTAGGAGGTGGAGCCAGCTACCTGCAAGATATCTCTCTTCAATTACCACTCCCCTCACCTCTCCCTGCCACACACCCTCCCCCCCAGCTCCGACCGGGATAGAGGGGCGGTCCAGCTCCCTAGAGCATCCCTCCTGGATAGGGCATCCCCATCGGCTGCACCTGATCTGTGGACGACAGAGATAGCAAAAGGGCTGTAAGGACAGGAACCAGCAGGTGACTCGGGCATTACTGTCCTTATTCCGTGACATCCAAACCCGTGGTGCATGGTCCGTTATGAGGGTGAAGTCCAGTGTCACCAGCAAGGGTCCAGAACACAGTGCTCCCTTTAGGTCCTGGATGGCTTTCTGTCACCTCGGTTCACTTCACCTGGGCGGGCAGACAGCTCCTAGTCAGATCTGTCAGGGGGCTGGTGGCTTCTTGGTGAGGGGGCGGGGCCAGGCGCGAATCATCTCCACTTTCTTCACCTGGGGTCTCCTGCAGAGCCACCTTCTGAAGGGAGATCTCCTGCTCCCCCGTGGCTAGCTGCTCCTGTAAGGCGGTGGCCTTTTCTGTCACAGTGCTGAGCTACAGCTCTCTTGCTGCTTGGGGGGCCTACATCTTCAGAGTGGACTCTTCTCTGCTCTTCTCCTCCCTCAGTTCCCTCAGAGCAGCCTCCAGGCTCTGCCATAGCTCTGCAGCTCTCTGCTGATCGAGGGACACCTCCCCTCTCAGAGCATCTACCGCCTCCTCCTGGAGGGCTGCAGCCTGGGCCTCCTGCAAGACGTTCTGTAGGGAGCTGTCATCCTGCTGCTGGACATGCTGCTCCTACAGCTCTTTAAGGGTCTCCTGCTTCTCCTGGAGGACTATGGCCTGCACCTCCTGTAACAGTCCCTCCTGTAGGAAGTTGTCAGCCTCTGTCAGCTTCAGTAGAAACCTACTGGGTTTGGGACGAGAGACTGTTGCGCCTGCCGCTATGCTGGCCTGGGCGGCTGTCTGAGTTCAGCTCGCATGAGAGCGGTCTGCTGACGCTGTTCTTCCAGCAGCTCCCGATGCATAGCCTTCTGGCGCCACCGACACTAGTCACCCCCCCACCCTCCACAGTTGGTTTCAGGTTTTGCGGCCGGAGTCTGCACCTTTGGGGGGGGGGAGGGTACTGTCACGCCCTGACCATAGAGAGCCTTTTATTATCTATGTTGGTTAGGTCGGGGTGGGACTAGGGTGGGTAATCTAGGTTGTCTATTTCTATGTTGGCCTGGTATGGTTCCCAATCAGAGGCATCTGTTTTTCGTTGTCTCTGATTGGGGATCATATTTAGGCAGCCATTTCCCCACTGTGTTTTGTGGGATCTTGTTTTGTTTATGTGTAGTTGCCTGTGAGCACTGCATTTGCTTCACGTTTCGTTTGCTGTTTATTGTTTTGTGCGTTTCACGAATAAAGATGTGGAACACAGATCACGCTGCTCTTTGGTCCGTCTCTCCACACGACAGAACATGTGACACTTAGATTGCGCACAGGTTGACTTTATTGAACTAATATGAGACACATCTGGACGCCATCACTTCACTGATTACCTCCCCTATATCTGTCATTTCCTTAGTTCCCTTCCCCAGGCAGTATTGACTATGTTTCATGTCTATACGCTACTTGTGTTTCTTGTATTGGTCTATGTTCCGTTTATTATTAAACTCACCACCTGCACTTGCTTTCCGACTCCCAGCGTATATGTTACACAAGGACTGTGGGCTCTTCTTCTCCGTGGACGACGCGAGTAAGACATTTAAGCGTGTTAACCCTCGCAGGGCTGCCGGCCCAGACGGCATCCCTAGCCGTGTCCTCAGAGCATGTGCACACCAGCTGGCTGGAATATTTAAGGACATATTCAATCTCTCCCTATCCCTATCTTCTGTCCCCACTTGCTTCAAGATGTCCACCATTGTTTCTGTACCCAAGAAAGCAAAGGTAACTGAACTACACTCACTCACTTCTGTCATCATGAAGTGCTTTGAGAGGCTAGTTAAGGATCACATCACCTCCACCCTACCTGACACCCTAGACCCACTTCAATTTGCTTACCGCCTCAATAGATCCACAGACGATGCAATCGCCATCGCACTGCACACTGCCATATTCCATCTGGACAAGAGGAATACCTATGTAAGAATGCTTTTCATTGACTATAACTCAGCATTCAACACCATGGTATCCTCCAAGCTCATCATTAAGCTTGGGGCCCTGGGTCTGAACCCCGCCCTGTGCAACTGGGTCCTGGACTTCCTGACGGGCTGCCCCCAGGTGGTAAAGGTAGGAAACAACACCTCCACTTCGCTGATCCTCAACACTGGGGCCCCACAAGCGGTTGTGTGCTCAGCCTCCTCTTGTACTCCCTGTTCACCCATGACTGTGTGTCCACGCACGCCTTCAACTCAATTATCAAGTTTGCAGATGACACAACAGTAGTATGCCTGATTACCAGCAATGACGAGAAAGCCTACAGGGAAGAGGTTAGGGCCCTGGGAGAGGGGTGCCAGGAAAATAATTTCTCACTCAACGTCAACAAAACAAAGGAGCTGATTGTGGACTTCAGGAAACAGCACACCCCTATCCACATCGACGGGACCACAGTGGAGAAGGTGGAAAGTTTCAAGTTCCTTGGCGTACACATCACTGACAAACTGAAATGTCACAGGAAGGCCAAAAAGATAATCGAGGACATCAACCACCCGAGCCACGTCCTGTTCACCCCCACTCCGACATTGCTTGATTTGATATTTATATATTTCTTTATTCCATTCTTTTACTTTAAGATTTGTGTGTATTGTTGTTAGTTGTTAGATACTACTGCACTGTCGGAGCTAGGAACACAAGCATTTCGCTACACCCGCAATAACATCTGCTAAATATGTGTGTGACCAATACAATTTGATTTGATTTGAGTTTTATTCTACCTTGTTATGTTTGGTGCTACATTGATATTGATTACTGCATTGCTGGGTTTGGAACTTACAAGAAGGGCATTTCTGTACACTGCACATGACATTAACTTGAAACTTGAATCTTTGGGCTGCTGCTGTTAGACCCTCTTGATATAAGTTTTGAGTAGAGGCCTTGGTTGAAATACACTGCACAAATTATTGTGTTTGTGACCAAATATCATCTGTAACCAACATATGCATTGAATTCGTTGTCTCAGAGTGTCTCTCAGAGGTGAGGGACCAAAGGTTCGTATGACACCGCTGGTCCTGCTCACACTGCCCTACCTTGTGCTTTGACCTCTTTCTCCCCTCTCTCTCCAGATGAAATCTCGTGTCTTGTGACGGCCGGCCGCCCAACAACCTGCCCGCTTGACCCTATCCCCTCCTCTCTTCTCCAGACCATTTCCGGAGACCTTCTCCCTTACCTCACCTCGCTCATCAACTCATCCTTGACCGCTGGCTACGTCCCTTCCGTCTTCAAGAGAGCGAGAGTTGCACCCCTTCTGAAAAAACCTACACTCGATCCCTCCGATGTCAACAACTACAGACCAGTATCCCTTCTTTCTTTTCTCTCCAAAACTCTTGAACGTGCCGTCCTTGGCCAGCTCTCCTGCTATCTCTCTCAGAATGACCTTCTTGATCCAAATCAGTCAGGTTTCAAGACTGGTCATTCAACTGAGACTGCTCTTCTCTGTGTCACGGAGGCTCTCCGCACTGCTAAAGCTAACTCTCTCTCCTCTGCTCTCATCCTTCTAGACCTATCGGCTGCCTTTGATACTGTGAACCATCAGATCCTCCTCTCCACCCTCTCTGAGTTGGGCATCTCCGGCGCGGCCCACGCTTGGATTGCGTCCTACCTGACAGGTCGCTCCTACTAGGTGGCGTGGCGAGAATCTGTCTCCGCACCACGTGCTCTCACCACTGGTGTCCCCCAGGGCTCTGTTCTAGGCCCTCTCCTATTCTCGCTATACACCAAGTCACTTGGCTCTGTCATATCCTCACATGGTCTCTCCTATCATTGCTATGCAGACGACACACAATTAATCTTCTCCTTTCCCCCTTCTGATAACCAGGTGGCGAATCGCATCTCTGCATGTCTGGCAGACATATCAGTGTGGATGACGGATCACCACCTCAAGCTGAACCTCGGCAAGACGGAGCTGCTCTTCCTCCCGGGGAAGGACTGCCCGTTCCATGATCTCGCCATCACGGTTGACAACTCCATTGTGTCCTCCACCCAGAGTGCTAAGAACCTTGGCGTGACCCTGGACAACACCCTGTCGTTCTCCACTAACATCAAGGCGGTGACCCGATCCTGTAGGTTCATGCTCTACAACATTCGCAGAGTACGACCCTGCCTCACACAGGAAGCGGCGCAGGTCCTAATCCAGGCACTTGTCATCTCCCGTCTGGATTACTGCAACTCGCTGTTGGCTGGGCTCCCTGCCTGTGCCATTAAACCCCTACAACTCATCCAGAACGCCGCAGCCCGTCTGGTGTTCAACCTTCCCAAGTTCTCTCACGTCACCCCGCTCCTCCGCTCTCTCCACTGGCTTCCAGTTGAAGCTCGCATCCGCTACAAGACCATGGTGCTTGCCTACGGAGCTGTGAGGGGAACGGCACCTCCGTACCTTCAGGCTCTTATCAGGCCCTACACCCAAACAAGGGCACTGCGTTCATCCACCTCTGGCCTGCTCGCCTCCCTACCTCTGAGGAAGCACAGTTCCCGCTCAGCCCAGTCAAAACTGTTCGCTGCTCTGGCACCCCAATGGTGGAACAAGCTCCCTCACGACGCCAGGACAGCGGAGTCAATCACCACCTTCCGGAGACACCTGAAACCCCACCTCTTTAAGGAATACCTAGGATAGGATAAAGTAATCCTTCTAACCCCCCCCCCCCCCTTAAAAGATTTAGATGCACTATTGTAAAGTGGTTGTTCCAATGGATATCATAAGGTGAATGCACCAATTTGTAAGTCGCTCTGGATAAGAGCGTCTGCTAAATGACTTAAATGTAAATGTAAATGACTGAAAAAATAGATAACTTGGGGAGAGAGACAGACAAACCAATTGATTGACAGACTGACTGATCAATCGTTGGCTCCCACCTTTGCAGCTAAGCAGGAAGAGGCTCATGCTGTGGCTGAAAGAGCCTCTGACGTAGCCACAACCTTCGTAGAAGTCACAGGAGAGACAGCGTCTGTTGAAAGGGCCCACTGTGTCCGCACTGCAAACACAACAAAAGGACACTGAGCCAAGTCTTTCTCCTAGATATTTTTCAGACTAAGAGCAAAGCCCCTCAAAGCATCCAGGACAACTGGTACCTAAATTGTAACTAAGTGAAACAAAAATAACTATTTTGGGTGGGTGGGTGGGTGGGTGGGGGGGTGCAACATAGCTAGGCACAACAGAAGAAGACAGCATAAGAGACAGTTCTTCAGAGCTGTCTCTAAAGTTACCTGTAGAGGTGCCTGCGTTTCGGATCATCCTCTGTGCTCAAGAAGTATCTGCAAGATACATAATAATAAACATTTCAAGTTGGACGTATGTTCAACTAATACATAATATAACAAATGCATGGGTGCACACAACATTACGTCATTGAAGCATTTCCGTAGTCACAAATGTAAAGAGTCTACGAAGTGAGAAAAGTAGGTTAGTGTAAAGAGTGTAGCGGATTCCAGCAGTACAGTTGAACAGAAACTTGTCGGCTTTCTGCAGCAAGAGTACCAACAGTTCCAACAACAGGTCTTGCCATTGGAAGAGATGTAACATAAATGAAATATGAAATGAGGATGTTTAGAAACTTAAGTAGGCCAGGAACAAATTTGACAGGACGGGACGGGGGATGGGGGGAGTCATACGTAAGGCGCTATCCATTCTGAGGGAATCCCAGCATCTCTTTTTTGATGAATTTAGGTTGCTTCTCTCAGAGCGGCTCCCCAAGTATATTTATTGTCATTTATACATTGGTTGGGTCTAATCCCAAATGCTGATTGGGTAAAACCGCATTCCAGCCGGTGTCTATTCCACAAGTTACCACCGGCTAAATCTATGACGTTAAATGCCTATTTACTTTATTGTCATGTGTCCAATGTGTTTTTACTACATGCCCCCCGAGGATAAAAAATACTCTACTCTACTCCGGAGAGAGGGAGAGCGAGGGGGAGAGAGAGAGGTTTGTTGTGGATGGGTGTTTGTGTTATAATCACAGCAAAGAATGTGTATATACTACATGTGTGTGTGTGTATGTGTGTGTGTGTGTGTGTGTGTGTGTGTGTGTGTGTGTGTGTGTGTGTGTGTGTGTGTGTGTGTGTGCGTGTGTGTGTGTGTGTGTGTGTGTGTGTGTGTGTGTGTGTGTGTGTGTGTGTGTGTGTGTGTGTGTGTGTGTGTGTGTGTGTGTGTGTGTGTGTGTGTGTGTGTGTGTGTGTGTGTGTGTGTGGCCCAGCTGCGTCAGGAGCTCACATTAGCTGGATGTCCTCGTTATAGGCCAGCACCTGGGTGACGTCCCAGTCTCCAGACGTGATGGACTGCAGCGTGTCTGTGCTGGTGTTGGGCTTGAGAGGGAGGGAGGAAGAGACAGACACACTGAGTAAAGTAAGCATTAAGAACGCCTTCCTAATATGGAGTTGCACCCCGACCCTTTTTTCCCTCAGAACAGCCTCAATTTGTTGGGACAATGGACTCTACAAGGTGTCGAAAGCGTTCCACAGGGATGCTAGCCCATGTTGACTCCAATGCTCCCCACAGTTGTGTCAAGTTGGCTGGATGTCCTTTGGGTGGTGGACCATTCTTAATACACACGGGAAACTGTTGAGCATAAAAAACACAGCAGCGTTGCAGTTCTTGACACAAACCAGTGCGCCTGGCACCTACTACCATACCCCGTTCAAAGGCAATTACTGTACATTTTTGGTCTTGCCCATTCACCTTCTGGAGTGGTGTTGTCTATGCTATGCTGTACATTGCTGTAGGAAGCAATTGTAGCGTATGAAGCCCTCAGGCAGAACACAGAATAGAGAGTGTAGAACGGGAGGGTACAGTACCTGTGTGATGGACATGGAGATGTGGAAGAACTTGCCCCTGCCTCCCTGTGGGATGGCTCTGGTGAAGAACAACTTCAGACCGTCTTTGGAGAACAGCGGCTCCTCATTCTAACAGTCATATGACAAAGGTTTGGACACACCTACTCATTCAAGGGTTTTTCTTTATTTTTTACAATTTTCTACATTGTAGAATAATAGTGAAGACATACAAACTATGAAATAACACATATGGAATCATGTAGTAACCAAAAAAGTGTTAACCTGTTATGGCTAGGGGGCAGTATTTTCACGGCTGGATAAAAAATGTACCCGATTTAATCTGGTTACTACTCCTGCCCAGTAACTAGAATATGCATATAATTATTGGCTTTGGATAGAAAACACCCTAAAGTTTCTAAAACTGTTTGAATGGTGTCTGTGAGTATAACAGAACTCATATGGCAGGCAAAAACCTGAGAAGATTTCATGCAGGAAGTGGCCTGTCTGACAAGGTGTCGTTCTTCTTGTCTCTGTTTATTGAAGAGTGAGGATCTTAGCTGTCCCGTGACACTTCCTACGGCTGCCATAGGCTCTCAGAAGGCGGCAAAACGCTGAATCGTGGCTTTGCAGGCTCTGGCTGAAACAAAGTAGCGCGTTTGGGTAGTGGCTGGTTACAGTACTGTGAGACTCAGGCTCGTGCCCGCGTCGACCGAAAGCTTTGTTTTCTTTCCTCTGTTTAGCTAAATGGACATTCCCGGTCGGAATATTATCGCTTTTTTACGAGAAAAATGGCATAAAAATGGATTTTAAACAGCGGTTGACATGCTTCGAAGTACGGTAATGGAATATTTAGATTTTTTTTGTCACGAATTGCGCCATGCGCGCGACACTTCTTTACCATTCGGATAGTGTCTGGGACGCACTAACAAAACGCCGCTATTTGGATATAACAATGGATTATTTTGGACCAAACCAACATTTGTTATTGAAGTAGCAGTCCTGGGAGTGCATTCTGACGAAGACAACAAAAGGTAATCAAACTTTTATAATAGTAAATCTGATATTGGTGAGTGCTAAACTTGGGTGCCGGGTGTCTAAATAGCTAGCCCGTGATGCCTGGGCTATGTACTTAGAATATTGCAAAATGTGCTTTCACCAAAAAGCTATTTTAAAATCGGACATATCGAGTGCATAGAGGAGTTCTGTATCTATAATTCTTAAAATAATTGTTATGCTTTTTGTGAACGTTTATCGTGAGTAATTTAGTAAATTGTTAGCAAATTCCCCGGAAGTTTGCGGGGGGTATGCTAGTTCTGAACGTCACATGCTAATGTAAAAAGCTGGTTTTTGATATAAATATGAACTTGATTGAACAAAACATGCATGTATTGTATAACATAATGTCCTAGGGTTGTCATCTGATGAAGATCATCAAAGGTTAGTGCTGCATTTAGCTGTCTTCTGGGTTTTTGTGACATTATATGCTAGCTTGAAAAATGGGTGTCTGATTATTTCTGGCTTGGTACTCTGCTGACATAATCTAATGTTTTGCTTTCGCTGTAAAGCCTTTTTGAAATTGGACAGTGTGGTTAGATAAAGGAGAGTCTTGTCTTTAAAATGCTGTGAAATAGTCATATGTTTGAAAAATTGAAGTTTTTGTATTTTTGAGGAATTTGTAATTCGCGCCACGCCTATCATTGGATATTGGAGCAGGTGTTCCGCTAGCGGAACGTCTAGATGTAAGAGGTTAAACAAATCAAAATATATTTTATATTCTTCAAAGTAGCCACCCTTTGCCTTGGCTGCAATCTGAGGTGCAGTTAACTCTAATGAACTTATCCTCTGCAGCAGAGATAACTCTGGGTCTTCCTTTCCTGTGGCGGTCCTCATGAGAGCCAGTTTCATCATAGCGTTTGATAGTTTTTGCGACTGCACTTGAAGAAACTTTCAAAGTTCTTGACATTTTCTGGATTGACTGACCTTCATGTCTTAAAGGAATGATGGACTGTCGTTTCTCTTTATTTATTTAAGCTGTTCTTGCTGTAATATGGACTTGGTCTTTTACCAAAAAGGGCTATCTTCTGTATACCGCCCCTACCTTGTCACAACACAACTGATTGGCACAAATGCATTAAGAAGGAAAGAAATTCCACAAATTAACTTTTATTAAGGCACACCTGTTAATTGAAATGCATTCCAGGTGACTACCTCATGAAGCTAGTTGAGAGAATGCCAAGAGTGTGCAAAGCTGTCATCAAGGCAAAGGGTGGCTACTTTGAAGAATCTCAAATATAAAATATATTTTTATTTGTTTAACACTTTCTTGGTTACTACATGATTCCACATGTGTTATTTCATAGTTTTGATGTCTTCACTATTATTCTACAATGTAGAAAATAATACAAATAAAGAAAACCCTGGAATGAGTAGGTGTGTCCAAACTTTTAACTGGTACTGTATATAAAGACATAAACATATACAGTATATAAACATATTTATAAGCTGGGTGGTTTGAGCTCTGAATGCTGATTGGCTGACAACCGTGGTATATCAGACCGTATACCATGGGTATGAGAAAACATTTATTTTTACTGCTCTAAGTACATTGGTAACCTGTTTATAATAGCAATAAGGCACCTCGGGATTTGTGGTATATGGCCAATATACCATGGCTAAGGGCTGTATCCAGGCACTTCGCTTTGCATGGTGCCTATATACCATATACCACACCCCCTTGTGCCTTATTGCTTAATTATAACATATCTAGAAATTATGGATTGGCATTCCACTCTGTAGTACTATTAAAAAGACAGATTAACAGCCCTAAAAATAAATGATTTGTACTTGAATCATGTTCATGTTTGTTTCTTACCTGTCTGTGTAGCCAACTTTCACTTTCATCCTCATGTTTCTAAAAAATTTGAAAGAAAAGTCAATCATAAGAAAAGCTAACGAAGTGGGCTGAAAAACAGCTGTGTTTGTAGCTAAAGAGGATGCACACACACACACACACACACACACACACACACACACACACACACACACACACACACACACACACACACACACACACACACACACACACACACACACGCACGCACGCACGCACCTTGGTGCAGACACCGGTGGTGGCCTGACACAACGTCAGCATGGATATGTTCTGGGCTCTGTTTAACCAGTTCACTGCCAGTTTGGTGGTAGTCGCCCATTTCACCATGGTGACATAGTACTCTCTGTAACACAAACAGAAACAAGAGTGTTTATTCATGTATATTCAACATCTAGGATAAAGGACTAGGAACGTTCTACTGACATATTGCATGTTTTCACCCCTTTAAAATCCACAAGGGTATATAACCATATTATATATAGTAGGCCTATGTGCTATTAGCATTTGAGTAGTATTGTATATGGAGGTTAGATTAGTAAGGGTAGTGGGGTTGTGATTGGAGGTTAGATTAGTAAGGGTAGTGGGGTTGTGATTGGAGGTTAGATTAGTAAGGTTAGTGTGGTTGTATTTTGAGGTTAGATTAGTAAGGGTAGTGGGGTTGTGATTGGAGGTTAGATTAGTAAGGGTAGTGGGGTTGTGATTGGAGGTTAGATTAGTAAGGGTAGTGTGGTTGTGATTGGAGGTTAGATTAGTAAGGTTAGTGTGGTTGTATTTTGAGGTTAGATTAGTAAGGGTAGTGTGGTTGTATTTGGAGGTTAGATTAGTAAGGTTAGTGTGGTTGTGTACGGAGGTTAGATTAGTAAGGGTAGTGTAGTTGTATTTGGAGGTTAGATTAGTAAGGGTAGTGTGGTTGTATTTGGAGGTTAGATTAGTAAGGGTAGTGTGGTTGTATTTGGAGGTTAGATTAGTAAGGGTAGTGTGGTTGTGTACGGAGGTTAGATTAGTAAGGGTAGTGTGGTTGCATTTGGAGGTTAGATTAGTAAGGGTAGTGTGGTTGTATTTGGAGGTTAGATTAGTAAGGGTAGTGTGGTTGTGTACGGAGGTTAGATTAGTAAGGGTAGTGTGGTTGTATTTGGAGGTTAGATTAGTAAGGGTAGTGTGGATGTGATTGGAGGTTAGATTAGTAAGGGTAGTGTGGTTGTATTTGGAGGTTAGATTTGTAAGGGTAGTGTGGTTGTATTTGGAGGTTAGATTAGTAAGGTTAGTGTGGTTGTGTACGGAGGTTAGATTAGTAAGGGTAGTGTGGTTGTGATTGGAGGTTAGATTAGTAAGGGTAGTGTGGTTGTGTACGGAGGTTAGACTACTAAGGGTAGTATGGTTGTGTACGGAGGTTAGATTAGTAAGGGTAGTGTGGTTGTATTTGGAGGTTAGATTAGTAAGGGTAGTGTGGTTGTGTACGGAGGTTAGATTAGTAAGGGTAGTGTGGTTGTATTTGGAGGTTAGATTAGTAAGGTTAGTGTGGTTGTACTTGGAGGTTAGATTAGTAAGGGTAGTGTGGTTGTGTACGGAGGTTAGATTAGTAAGGGTAGTGTGGTTGTATTTGGAGGTTAGATTAGTAAGTGTAGTGTGGTTGTATTTGGAGGTTAGATTAGTAAGGGTAGTGTGGTTGTGTACGGAGGTTAGATTAGTAAGGGTAGTGTGGTTGTGTGGGGTGGTTAGATTAGTAAGGGTAGTGTGGTTGTATTTGGAGGTTAGATTAGTAAGGGTAGTGTGGTTGTATTTGGAGGTTAGATTAGTAAGGTTAGTGTGGTTGTATTTGGAGGTTAGATTAGTAAGGGTAGTGTGGTTGTATTTGGAGGTTAGATTAGTAAGGTTAGTGTGGTTGTATTTGGAGGTTAGATTAGTAAGGTTAGTGTGGTTGTACTTGGTGGTTAGATTAGTAAGGGTAGTGTGGTTGTGTACGGAGGTTAGATTAGTAAGGGTAGTGTGGTTGTGATTGGAGGTTAGATTAGTAAGGGTAGTGTGGTTGTATACGGAGGTTAGATTACTAAGGGTAGTATGGTTGTGTACGGAGGTTAGATTAGTAAGGTTAGTGTGGTTGTATTTGGAGGTTAGATTAGTAAGGGTAGTGTGGTTGTGTGGGGTGGTGTACCCCATCCTCGGGTCTTCAGGTCTCCTCATCTCGATGGTGTGCAGGGGCCCGTTCAGGTTGACCACATACAAAGAGATGACTGGATTTTCCTCCCCAGCCTGCACGGAGGACAGACAGCAGAGAGACACTATGATTGCAAATGCTATTAATAAAACAACTGTTCTTAATGGACATTTTAAGTGCACCTGCCTAATGAAGGATATGCCTGTAGACAGAACTAACTCCATGTTGGAATATTTTCCCATTTCCCAAGATTGGTTGTACTTTTTTACCTTTATGTGTGTTTCATGACCTTTGAGCGGTGGTACAATTTACTGTGGTGTAGCTTCGTAGTAGAAAACGTTTTGTTGGTAATAGGTTAATAATTATACTGTTCTAACCTTAGGGTAGTGATACTCCCTCCCGGTAGGATAAGTAGTTCCTGTGAACATAGGGATCTCCATCCTGGGCACCATAGTGTCGTTGATGGTGGCATATGCCAGCCGGGCACCATCCGGAGACCACCAGTGGGCAATATGGGTCTGGAAGATCTCCTCTGGAAAAGGACAGGAGAGAAATATCCTTTAGTTTTCAGTAATAATAACGATGGTGAAACTCTAACAGAAAGCCATTATGTGTTTGAATAGAACTACATTACAATACCCAGTGCCGACGCGAGTCAGATACATCAGTCATGTTACATACTGACACAGACATCAATTGCGATGCATAGTCAGTTTGGATCAATGCTGTCGTAAAATTCATAAAAATGCTGAAGCATGTTCTGGTCATAAATCAAAACACTGCTTTTAATCTCACAAGAGAGAAACATCGACCAACCACTGGAGAGAAACATCGACCAACCACTCAAGAGAACCATACTAGAGAAGGCAACAGAAAAAGTAATTTCCCAGTCAGGTGCAACATTGTAGGGTGGTGTAAGCAGGGACATTTCGAGTGTGTGTGTGTGTGTGTGATGTTGAGGTACACAGAAAGTGTCCTGTTGGAGCTTGGCTTACTTCATCAAAAACCTGTGACCTCTTGTGCGTCACTACAGAGCCTGTGCATGTGTTTGAAATTATGCAGGGTGATATGGATAACATGAAACACAGTCACATCCCTGAGGGGGCTCTATTGATAGGTAGTGCCAGGTGAAGATACACACACAGGCACGTCCACGTGCACACATGCATAAAAACACTGTGTGTGTGTGTGTGTTTGAACCTGCCTTTGTTTCCATGTTCTATCTCCACAACTATGATTACCCAGGTGAGCAGTCTCTCACTCGTCTATTCCCCCTGGTTCACACACTCACTGGGCCTAAATGACTCACTGCCTAACACGCACATTACTTATGCATGAGTGGCCTGTTACTGAGGCAGGTGGGCAATAGAAGCTACTGAATGTAATGTGACAGAATCAGGTGGGCCAAACTAATGAAAAGGAGAGTCGTATTTCTGTTCCAGGACAGAGCCCCACCTGTTTTGAGCCCCACCTGTTAAGCTAAAAATATATATATATATATATATATATATATATATATATATATATATATATATTATATATATATATATTAAAAATGTGTGTCTTGCATGTTATTTTGGCATTAATACCTGTCACATATCAGTTTGCAAACAATATAAAAATAAATGAATCATTGAGTTAATAAAGCCGCATACAAACATTGTCTTTTTTTTGCTTTCTTGACTAAGTCAGCTCCAAAATGTAGGTGTTTCAGCCTAGCTCAGTGCTTTCTGTGGTGGTGGGGCAGCCAGTGGAAAAAAGGAGCGGAGGGGTTGGTCATCTTCCCTAGTTGCGCAATGATTGGCTCAGTGTTCTGTGACTCATGGGGACACTACGTCACTGCAAAATCTACGGGTATGGCTCAAACATTCTAGCCCCTTGGTTGATGTGTCATAGACTTACATTAGAAATGCCCATCCAAGAAGGCTCAAGGTCAATGGCCACAGATAAAATGACACTAAATCATGTTATATCTACCGTAGCTTTGATTGGACTGATCATGTCAACATCAAACTTTCAAAATCTTAGCTAGCAAGCTAGACAAGCAGTCATCAAGTTGGCAATTTACTGGCAAATCCTTTTCAATCCTTGTCATAAGAAGAGAAATTATAGATAAAACGTATCGATGCTCATCGGCCATTGGACATAAGAATGATGGATGCCACTGTGTTCTTGGAAATCTTCAACGCTACAGAATTCTTTTGGTACCCTTCCCCAGATCTGTGCCTTGACACAATCCTGTCACCTCCCTGACCAAGGCCCTTCTTCCCCGATTGCTCAGTTTGGCCAGTCGGCCAGTTCTAGGAAGAGTCTTGGTGGTTCCAAACTTCTTCCATTTAAGAATGATGGAGGCCACTGTGCTCTTGGGGATCTTCAATGCTACAGAATTTTTTTGGTACCCTTCCCCAGATCTGTGCCTCGATAAAACCCTGTCTCGGAGCTCTACGAACTATTCCTTTGACTTCATGGCTTGGTTTTTGCTCTGACATGCCCTGTCAACTGTGTGACCTTGTATAGACAGGAGTGAGCCTTTCCAAATCAAGTTCAATCGATTGAATTTACCACAGGTGGACTCCAATCAAGTTGTAGCAACATCTGAAGGATGGTAAATGGAAACAGGATGCACCTGAGCTCAATTTTGAGTCTCATAGCAAAGGGTCTGAATACTTATGTAAATAAGGTATTTCTGTTTTTTATTTTTATAAATGTGCCAAAAAAATTCTACAAACCTGTTTTCGCTTTGTCATTATGGGGTATTGTGTGTAGATTGATGAGGGAAAAAATGTATACTACCGGTCAAAAGTTTTAGAACACTTACTCATTCAAGAGTTTTTCTTTATTTGTACTATTTTCTACATCGTAGAATAATAGTGAATACATCAAAACTATGAAATAACACATATGGAATCATGTAGGAACCAAAAAAGGGTTAAACCAATCAAAATGTATTTTATATTTGAGATTCTTCAAATAGCCACCCTTTGCCTTTATGACAGCTTTACACACTCTCAGTCATTTGATTAGATGTTCAGGAGTCTAATGGCTTGGGGGTAGAAGCTGTTTAGAAGCCTCTTGGACCTAGACTTGGTGCTACGGTACCGCTTGCCATGCTGTAGCAGAGAGAACAGTCTATGACTAGGGTGACTGGAGTCTTTGACAATTTTTAAGGCCTTCTCTGACACTGCCTGGTATAGAGGTCCTGGACGGCAGGAAACTTGGCCGTACGCACTACCCTCTGTAGTGCCTTGCGGTCGGAGGCCGAGCAGTTGCCATACCAGGCAGCTCTCAATGGTGCAGCTGTAGAACCTTTTGAGGATCTGAGGACCCATGCCAAATCTTTTCAGTCTCCTGAGGGGGAATAGGTTTTGTCGTGCCCTCTTCACAACTGTCTTGGTGTGCTTGGACCATGTAGGTTTGTTGGTGATGTGGACACCAAGGATCTTGAAGCTCTCAACCTGCTCCACTACAGCCGCGTTGATGAGAATGGGGGCGTGCTCGATTTAGCCTACTGTCTGACTTGGTGGTGCAAATGTAGACTATAGCCTGTTTTAGAGAAATGTAATCATCGAATATTGTAAGAGCTTTCATTGTCTGCTTATATGCCCCCTTTATTTATCCTATGGTTCTGACTTGGTGTACAGGGAGAATACTGTAAGAATGACACGTTCTTAATTCTGTCGCTGTACATTTCAAAAGTGCATCCTAGCTCGCTCATTAATGTCTTAATCAAAATTACGGATTGCCTCTTATCCACTCGTCGCCCCCTTATGCCATAGTTTGTACATCTCAATTGTCAGTAGAAACCACATTTGTTTAACCTGTTAGGGCTAGGGGGCAGTATTTACACCGCCGGATAAAAAACATACCCGATTTAATCTGGTTACCACTCCTACCCAGTAACTAGAATATGCATATACTTATTACATATGGATAGAAAACACCCTAAAGTTTCTAAAACTGTTTGAATGGTGT
This sequence comes from Salmo salar, assembly GCF_965601325.2. Classification (NCBI taxonomy): domain Eukaryota; kingdom Metazoa; phylum Chordata; class Actinopteri; order Salmoniformes; family Salmonidae; genus Salmo; species Salmo salar. The sequence continues at coordinate 76,543,116 of NC_138309.1, forward strand.
CTGAGTATAACAGAACTCATTTGGCAGGCAAAAAACTGAGAAGGTTTCATGCAGGAAGTGGCCTGTCTGACAAGGTGTCGTTCTTCTTGTCTCTGTTTATTGAAGAGTGAGGATCTTAGCTGTCCCGTGACACTTCCTACGGCTGCCATAGGGTCTCAGAAGGCGGTAAAAAGCTGAATCGTGGCTTTGCAGGCTCTGGCTGAAAAAAAGTAACGCGTTTGGGTAGTGGCTGGTTACAGTACTGTGAGACTCAGGCTCGTGCCCGCGTCGACCGAAAGCTTTGTTTACTTTCCTCTGTTTAGCTAAATGGACATTCCCGGTCGGAATATTATCGCTTTTTTACGAGAAAAATGGCATAAAAATGGATTTTAAACAGCGGTTGACATGCTTCGAAGTACGGTAATGGAATATTTAGATTTTTTTTGTCACGAATTGCGCCATGCGCGCGACCCTGATTTACCATTTCAGATAGTGTCTGGGACGCACGAACAAAACGCCGCTATTCGGATATAACGATGGATTATTTTGGACCAACCAACATTTGTTATTGAAGTAGCAGTCCTGGGAGTGCATTCTGACGAGGACAACAAAAGGTAATCAAACTTTTATAATAGTAAACCTGATATTGGTGAGTGCTAAACTTGCCGGGTGTCTAAATAGCTAGCCCGTGATGCCTGGGCTATGTACTTAGAATATTGCAAAATGTGCTTTCACCAAAAAAGCTATTTTAAAATCGGACATATCGAGTGCATAGAGGAGTTCTGTATCTATAATTCTTAAAATAATTGTTATGCTTTTTGTGAACGTTTATCGTGAGTAATTTAGAAAATTGTTAGTGAATTCGCCGGAAGTTTGCGGGGGGGTATGCTAGTTCTGAACGTCACATGCTAATGTAAAAAGCTGTTTTTTGATATAAATATGAACTTGATTGAACAAAACATGCATGTATTGTATAACATAATGTCCTAGGGTTGTCATCTGATGAAGATCATCAAAGGTTAGTGCTGCATTTAGCTGTCTTCTGGGTTTTTGTGACATTATATGCTAGCTTGAAAAATGGGTGTCTGATTATTTTTGGCTTGGTACTCTGCTGACATAATCTAATGTTTTGCTTTCGTTGTAAAGCCTTTTTGAAATCGGACAGTGTGGTTAGATTAACGAGAGTCTTGTCTTTAAATAGCTGTAAAATTGAAGTAATAGCATTTCAAACGTTTTGAAAATCGCGCCACAGGATTCAACTGGCTGTTACGTAGGTGGGACGAATTCGTCCCGCCTAGCCCAGAGAGGTTAAGCAAGTCAGCCATATCTGCTATGTTTCTTTAAAAGGCAGTAAATGAGGATGAATGAACTGTTTCGCTGCCAGACAAGGCTCTGCTGATATCCAGGTGTAGCAGTGATAAGATGATGGGACTGCTGTTGGGACTCTGCTGTTGGGACAGCTTTATGTAGGCTCTAACAGTTTGTGAGCACTGTTTGTCACCGTTATCGTGCAATTAATGTATTGTTAATGTTGTGTTGTGTAGTGGCTTTGCTGGCATGCATCTAAAACATTTGAACTTTTTTGCCCCAACAAGATTTACATGCTAAAATCGCCACTGGAGAAATGTGAATTGAACTAAGAACACATGGTGCAGAATGAGTCCAGTCCTGCAATAATACATGTTAGAAGTGAGTCCACTGGTGGATGAGAGCAGAAGCACGACAGAGATTCAACTGAACTGCCTGCTTACAGAGAGCTTAGAAAGGATATTATATATATACTAAACACACACACAGTTGTTTACTTCTATTTTTTTCAGAAAAGAAGCTTACACATTCAGCTGGAACGCCGATAAACAACACCGCTGATAAACCACACTGCCGTAAACACAAACAAACACAAACAAATCAACAAACATAAGCTTCTCAGTGTGCGAAATGTGCAATCCCAGCCAAGACTCCATGGGGTATGCAGACACAGCTCGTATCAACAGTGTGTGTGACTATTATCGTGCCGTGCCAGACTTCACTGGCTCTGTCCCTGGGCCACATCATATTTCAGGATGTTGTCTGCTCCAGCACGTCAGTTAGTCTGACAGACACGCCACAGATAACAAACACTCTATAATCACCTTGGGTGTTTTGTCTTTCTGACTCCTCTTACACAAGACTGTCAGTGTCTCACACACTATCAGTGTCCCACACACACACACTGCCAGTGTCCCACACACACACTGTCAGGCATACAGTTGAAGTCGGAAGTTTACATACACTTAGGTTGGTGTCATTAAAACTCGTTTTTCAACCACTCCACAAATTTCTTGTTAACCAACTACAGTTTTGGCAAGTCGGTTAGGACATCTACTTTGTGCATGACACAAGTCATTTTTCCAACAATTGTTTACAGACAGATTATTTCACTTATAATTCACTGTATCACAATTCCAGTGGGTCAGAAGTTAACATAAACTAAGTTGACTGTGCCTTTAAACAGCTTGGAAAATTCCAGAAAATTATGACATGGCTTTAAAAGCTTCTGATAGGCCAATTGACATCATTTGAGTCAATTGGAGGTGTACTTCAAACTCAGTGCCTCTTTGCTTGACATCATGGGAAAATCAAAAGAAATCAGCCAAGACCTCAGAAAAAAATTGTAGACCTCCACAAGTCTGGTTCATCCTTGGGAGCAATTTCCAAACGCCTGAAGGTACCACGTTCATCTGTACAAACAATAGTACGCAAGTATAAACACCAAGGGACTACGCCGCTGTCATACCGCTCAGGAAGGAGACGCGTTCTGTCTCCTAGAGATGAACATACTTTGGTGCGAAAAGTGCAAATCAATCCCAGAACAACAGCAAAGGACCTTGTGAAGATGCTGGAGGAAACAGGTACAAAAGTATCTATATCCACAGTAAAATGAGTCCTATATTGACATAACCTGAAAGGCCGCTCAGCAAGGAAGAAGCCACTGCTCCAAAACCGCCATAAAAAACAAGACTGCGGTTGCAACTGCACATGGGGACAAAGATCGTACTTTTTGGAGAAATGTCCTCTGGTCTGATGAAATAAAAATATAATTGTTTGGCCATAATGACCATCTTTATGTTTGGAGGAAAAAGGGGAATGCTTGCAAGGCGAAGAACACCATCCCAACCGTGAAGCACGGGGATGGCCGCATCATGTTATGGGGGTGCTTCGCTGCAGGAGGGACTGGTGCACTTCCAAAAATAAATGGCATTATGAGGCAGGAAAATGATGTGGATATATTGAAGCTTGGTCGCAAATGAGTCTTCCAAATGGACAATGACCCCAAGAATACTTCCAAAGTTTTGGCAAAATGGCTTAAGGACAGCAAAGTCAATGTATTGGAGTGGCCATCACAAAGCCCTGACCTCAATCCTATAGAAAATTTGTGGGCAGAACTGAAAAAGCGTGTGCGAGCAAGGAGGCCTACAAACCTGACTCAGTTACACCAGCTCTGTCAGGAGGAATGGGCCAACATTCACCCAACTTATTGTGGGAAGCTTTTCGAAGGCTACCCAAAACGTTTGACCCAAGTTAAACAATTTAAACTGTAGGTATAAACACAGACAGGGGGGCACACACAATGATAATCTCATCTAGAGTGCAAGCGTGGTGTTTTCCTCCAGGGAGAGCTTTCCTCCAGGGAGAGCTTTCCTCCAGGGAGAGCTTTCCTCCCCATGTCTGACATTGTGACTGACCCTGCAGCCATCTGGTCCAGATCTAAACAGATGTTACACAACCTGGGAAGGGCTCTCTCCCCTTCGCGGGTTATGTCACCACTAAACACACACACACGTTTGATGTGTTATTGCAGTATGAATACAGTCTGTCAGAGATCTGCATTGAGTGACATGATATGTGAAGCAGGTCTACGTTGTGAGGCAGGTCAAGTTCAGGCTAAATTCCCTCCCGGCTCGTTGAAAGATGAATCTTCCTTCATAAATGATTAGTGTAAATTGCCAGGCCTTCAGCGCTTCACAAGTATATGTCAGGGTTTAAATGGAGTTAGACTAATATTGCTGTTGGGAGGTCTCCACTGCATCTTAAAATCTCATTCAAACTAATCTGGGGGTAGGGGTGGGTCATGAGTCAATAGTAAACACATACACAGATTACACACACAGACTACATACACACTGTAACACACATACTACATACACACTGTAACACACATAGACTACATACACACTGTAACACACATAGACTACATACACACTGTGACACACATAGACTGCATACACACTGTGACACACACATAGACTACATACACACTGTGACACACACATACTACATACACACTGTAACACACATAGACTACATACACACGGTGACACACACAGACTACATACACACTGTAACACACACATACTACATACACACTGTAACACACATAGACTACATTTACATTTTACATTTTAGTCATTTAGCAGACGCTCTTATCCAGAGCGACTTACAGTAGTGAATGCATACATTTCATACAATTTCATACATTTCATACATTTTTTTTTTTTTGTGCTGTCAGGGGTCAAATACTTATTTCCCTCATTAAAATGCAAATCAATTTATAACATTTTCGACATGCGTTTTTCTGGATTTTTTTGTTGTTATTCTGTCTCTCACAGTTCAAATAAACCTACCATTAAAATTATAGACTGATCATTTCTTTGTCAGTGGGAAAACATACAAAATCAGCAGGGGATCAAATACTTTTTTCCCTCACTGTACATACACACTGTGACACACACAGACTACATACACACTGTAACACACATAGACTACATACACACTGTAACACACATAGACTGCCTTGAATAGGTCTGTCCAAACTATTGACTGATACTGTATATTCATGATATATACACACTGTAACACACACAGACTACATACACACTGTAACACACATAGACTACATACACACTGTAACACACACCTACTACATACACACTGTAACACACACATACTACATACACAGACTACACACATTAACACAAAGTTTGAGTGTAGAAGCAATATTTAGTGCAAGCAACCTCGCAGGCACACACACTTACATGCAGACACTTAAATGCACAAACATTTACATTTGTCATTGTAAAATCTTGGAATCTTGCTTGCTCAAGAGACTAGAGACTGTCACAGTCTGTCACAAGTAGGGAACTTTCAATTACCTGGGATTCCCAAAATCAGAAGGGAATAAGCAAGAAATACGGAATCCTCAAACCAGGATTTCTGGGAAACCAGGGAATTTATTGAAAGTTCCACAAATTTTGCAACCCTAGTCCCAAAAGACCTAGTTAGTAGAGACCCAAGTGCCAGTCCACCCATTGAGCACTACACGAGGCCCTAAATAAAAGACAGCAATTTCCATCCCTTCCTGACAGTCCTCCATCTCTCTCTTTCTCCGTGTTATTAAAAGAGAGAAGAAAAGAGAGCAAAAAACACGAGGAACAGAAGAAATGAATTTATTAGTAGAGTTGAGAGGCAGTCTGGTCCTCAGGGGACGAGGCGGAGGCACTGAGGTGGACTCAGGTGAGCTTTGATCAGTCGAGTCAAAACAGACAAAACAACGTTGAGAAAACCTGACATCTGTATCAGAGTGGAGAACAGACGGTGAATATTAATTCTGCTGAATTCATGCTAATTAATGCTAATTCTCTCATGTAGAACAGCCGTGGTGAGAACTCAGGGAAATTGGAGCAAATTGGCAGGTTTCCTGTTTTTAACGCCATTTTGGCTTGTCACTTGTTTACTGCACCTCTGACTAGCCTAAATAATAACTCTATAATTTTTACTCAAGTGCCACATTCTTTGGGGTCGACAATGCAATGGGACAGACATCACCGCCCAGAACACCAATAATACAGTATTAACATCAGCCAATCTCACCTTCGTACAGCCAATCGCTGAGCCCATTGAAGATGACCCCCTCCTTGCCGGTGGAAACCAGACGGATCGATCGGCTCTCCACTGTCGAACGGTAGTAGATGTTGTTCTCAAAAATAAAAATCTAAGGGAAGAGAAAGATGAGGGAAAAAGGGATGAAATACTGAGGTGATTAATATGGAAAGAAGACAGACAGACAGACAGACAGACAGACAGACAGACAGACAGACAGACAGACAGACAGACAGACAGACAGACAGACAGACAGACAGACAGACAGACAGACAGACAGACAGACAGACAGACAGACAGACAGACAGACAGACAGACAGACAGACAGACACAGACAGACAGACAGACAGAAAAGAAAAGAAAGATGTATAACCTATGATACAGGAAGATGTAACCTCTGCATTACTAAACTTGTTGACCTGTAGGTTAACAGAAGGATGCTTTAACCATGAGAAATATAGAGCCAATATGAGATAAAAAGGTTCTATCCATAGTGTAGATACTTTCCTATTCACTGCACAACTTGAATTGTAAAACATTTAGCAGTTGTGTTTGCTGACTGGCCTGGCTCTGATTCTGCTACTGCCAGCTTGTTTACATCTCCGTAGTACTGTCGGTCTAAGTATTGATGGATAATTCTGGAACAGGAGAGAGAAAGAGAGAGAAAGCAGGAGAGAGAGGGAGAGAAAGAGAGAGAGAAAGCAGGAGAGAGAGCGATGGAGACCAAGAGTTTTGTATGCAAGAGACTTAAGGTTGTGTGTGAGAAAACAAAAGACTAAAGGTTGTGTGTGGGAAAACAAAGGTGAACAAGAATACAGAGATAACGTACTGCATAATGAATCCCTTCCTCAACACATTGCACACCAATATTGTATATCAATATAAATCCTAATTGCAGATGAATCCTCTAATGGTGTACAGCATTGCCCTCCTCTCTGTCCAGTGTTGGGAGAAGTGTTGACTACCTGCTGGGCAGTTCAAGGTCAGCTCCATCCTTCCTAATTAAAACTTCTGTTGCTCGTGTGGCAAGGTAGGCCAGGGGGCACCCCGGTGTGTTTGAGTTCTCCTCGGTGCAGACTGACTGAGGCCCAGTTTAACAACTGGATCTAGGCCAGTGCAGAGAGTCACACAGTGAGCTTGGCCCACTTCTGAAGGAGGTACTACCTAAGCTACCTCCCATATGCTGTTCACACACAGAGTCTGGGGAGATGTGAGGTCATATTGTGGGCAGGCTGACAACAGCAGGAGAGGGAGATGTGCCATGTCAGACCCTCTAGAGAGAAAGGGAGGGAGAGGAAGGTAGAGAGAGATGTGCCATGTCAGACCCTCTAGAGAGAAAGGGAGGGAGAGGAAGGTAGAGAGAGATGTGCCATGTCAGACCCTCTAGAGAGAAAGGGAGGGAGAGGAAGGTAGAGAGAGATGTGCCATGTCAGACCCTCTAGAGAGAAAGGGAGGGAGAGGAAGGTAGAGAGAGATGTGCCATGTCAGACCCTCTAGAGAGAAAGGGAGGGAGAGGAAGGTAGAGAGAGATGTGCCATGTCAGACCCTCTAGAGAGAAAGGGAGGGAGAGGAAGGTAGAGAGATGTGCCATGTCAGACCCTCTAGAGAGAAAGGGAGGGAGAGGAAGGTAGAGAGATGTGCCATGTCAGACCCTCTAGAGAGAAAGGGAGGGAGAGGAAGGTAGAGAGAGATGTGCCATGTCAGACCCTCTAGAGAGAAAGGGAGGGAGAGGAAGGTAGAGAGAGATGTGCCATGTCAGACCCTCTAGAGAGAAAGGGAGGAAGAGGAAGGTAGAGAGAGATGTGCCATGTCAGACCCTCTAGAGAGAAAGGGAGGAAGAGGAAGGTAGAGAGAGATGTGCCATGTCAGACCCTCTAGAGAGAAAGGGAGGGAGAGGAAGGTAGAGAGAGATGTGCCATGTCAGACCCTCTAGAGAGAAAGGGAGGGAGAGGAAGGTAGAGAGAGATGTGCCATGTCAGACCCTCTAGAGAGAAAGGGAGGGAGAGGAAGGTAGAGAGAGATGTGCCATGTCAGACCCTCTAGAGAGAAAGGGAGGAAGAGGAAGGTAGAGAGAGCAAGCAAAGCTCAGCGTCTCAGTGAAGGATTCGTCTCTGATTTAAAAGAAGAGGAGAAAAAGACCTTTAATGAAGACCCCTTATCAAATCAAATCAAATGTTATTGTTCACATACACATATTTAGCAGATGTTATTGCAGGTGTAGTGAAAAGCTTGTGTTTCTAGCTCCAACAGTGCAGTAATATCTATAATTCACATCTAAAAGTAAAAGAATGGAATTAAGAAATATATAAATATTAGGATGAGCAATGTCAGAGTGGCGTTGACTAAAATACAGTAGAATAGAATACAGTATATACATATGAAATGATTAAAGCAGTGTGTAAACATGATTAAAGTTACTGCTGAAGCTGGAGTTAAATGAACAGTGTTCATCCACACAGACACAGACTCAGACACAGCTGCCTGTCCTCCCCTCTGGTGAATCAAAGGACACTGTGTATTTAACCTAATTCCACCGCTTTCAACATGGGACAAGACAGCTGTGCGTGTGTGTGTGTGTGTGCACGTGCGTGTGTGTGTGTGTGTGTGTGTAAAGAAACAGCTGTGTGAGTGTGTGTAAAGAAACAGCTGTGTGTGTGTATGTGTATGTGTGTGTGTGTGTGTGTGTGTGTGTGTGTGTGTGTGTGTGTGTGTGTGTGTGTGTGTGTGTGTGTGTGTGTGTGCGTGCATGCATGTATATGTGAACTCACATTGGCAGACACCTTCCTCTCCCACCTAATCATCTTATTGTTGACAACAAGTATCATAGCCCAAACGGCAAGAATCTGTTGCTGGGAGGAAAGCTCCTTTAAACGAAAGTGACTGTATTGGAATCAGGGCTGTTTAATGAGTAATGATAGGAGAGACTGTGTGATATCAATCAATTGACTTCACCAATGAATCCACTGGGGAGATTAGAGGTAATTAATTGCATTGTGCCAGAGGATAGTCTGCTCTGAGTACTAGTAGACTAATGCTTATTAATGTTCTTTCTATGGCTAGACTGCCTGGTAGCTTGTGATAGTTTAACAGAAATAGCTATAGGAAAGGTCATAGCTAGGGTTGCAAAGGGAGAGTATATTACTGGAAACTAGTGGCCCTTTTGGAAGCTTCAGATTATCACAGGTGTGTGGCTTCTGTGTGGCCTTATCACATCATATATAAAATAATAATTAACTAAGATGACTTTCAAATTAAACAGAATGACAAAGCTATAAAACATTTCTTAAATATAAACCATCAACTTAGTGAATACCAGTGTTTAATATGAGGGTTTCTGAATTAAATATTCTTGATATTTTTTTTATACATGTATTTAAATACCTGTCGGTTGTAAATGTTTTGACGTAAAACTGGTGTCAGTTGTGTAAAAATTCAATAGTTCAAAGATTTGCAGAGTGAATAAAAAATTATGCATTTGTTGATTAGA